>NW_021604594.1:2036969-2071562 GCF_004785775.1 Grammomys surdaster
ACACACACACACACACACACACACACACACACACACACACACACACACATATATATATGTATAACTTTACACAGTAATTGATAGTATGTGTTCATAAAATTATGAGCTAATTTCTCAAAACTCTATTAGCTAATGCTTTTTTTATTTGAAAGACAGTGACAATAAAGTCAGATGATAGCCAGACCATCTCCAAAGCAGAACTCTACCTCTCCCAGCAGCTTTTGGGTGCAGACAGCTAGAACTTGCCAAACATTGAAAGCATTTAAGAGAGACAAGTAGAGTTTCCTAGTCAGTCATCCAGAAATCCTTGTTTCTCATTAGCTGAACACAAGTGAAAACTCATGAAGCCTTCTGAATCTTCTACACAAAATGACACAGCTCATCATTTGCCTTCGCTCATTTCTGCCTAAATAATGGGATGTGGTTGTCTCTATATACGTGGGGAGTGGAATGGCTATTGCTCTTGTGATCTCTTTAAGTGAGCTTTATTTAGTTTCACAAATCCTTTATTAATGGACTGATTTCTGCTTAGTTGATTTTATAATACACATATTTAAAGTGATATACTTGGGTTATATTTAAATTTATAAACATCAGTTTTGTGTTCTCATTACTATTTCTAAGTGTTCCATACTTGGGCAATTTCATTCATGTATATGATACATTTTGGTCACACTTGTTTCCATACCCTCTCTTATCTATCTCGTGCCATGTTTCAAGCTCCCTTCTCCTCTCAAGTGTCCATACTACTTTTAGTCTTTTTGTTTTGCTTTGTCACCTACTGTTTGCAATCAGGGCTATCCACATGGTCCAAGATGTGGAGCTATCTACTGGGTAACAGTGGTTACACAAAGCAGTGACAAAAATAAGACAATGTCTATTCTCACAGCCAACTATCAAGTGATGTCAAAATCTCCCCTGGGTGGTGCATAGAGAGGAATATCAAGAAAAATAAAAACCTCATTCATGAGTACTTGGAAAAGCCATGTTTATTTGCTGACAAAACCCAGTGGTCTCCATTTGGGGGTCTCATTTTGTGTGATCACCTTTAAAGAGGATCTACTAAAAGTTCATTATTAGAATTCTTGATTAAGTTATTTTTCTTCACATTGGCACAGTAAGTGCCTAGGTATTAAAAGTTAGTAAGACTGTTTTTCAAGATTCTCCATTAAGACACCATTATGTCCACTTGCACTAAATGCCATTTGTTGGCTCATTGCCTAGTGTCAACCTTATTCTGTCTACCATTCTTGCTGTCTCACCCACTCTTGCTTGGGAGCGCAAACCTATCCACTCTCCATTTCAAGAAACTGGAAGAATATAAATCAAGCAAAAGGAAGGAAATACGAAGAATAGAAATCAGCTAAACTGTAATTAAAAAATAATTCAGAAAATCACTAAGGTCAAAGATGTATACAAAGCTTACTGAAACCAGTAATGTCAATCAGCACAGAACCTGAAGATCTTATTCTGGCAGCTATGTCATACTTTTCCTTTTTCACTGTCTTGTAAGACAGTCAAATTGTGAGTAACTAGATACAGAGTTTTAGGTTATCATTTACTGTATTAAAATTGTTGATATCTCAAATATGACAATAATTTATATCTTGTCTTGAATGATCATTAAAATGTGTGTTATAAAATAATATACATGGTGGCATGAAAGCATAAACTATAATTATTTCACAGAAATATGAAAATGATACTAATTTTTAGAGATGAGAATATTTAAATTGCAGGCATATTTATGGGTCTATGCGCCAATTATGACTTAAGTTTAGTGCAGTAATACAATTCCAGGTTGGTATTTGACACATGTATATTCGGTAATTTTTTTTTTTTACTGTAGGGAGAATTTTATTTAATTGTAGATCCTGATGGTCACTAGAAATGACAGTCTTTCAGACAGATTTGGAAGTTTAAATTTGCTGTAGAACTGCAACTTGTGATACTTGACAACCAGAAGTGTGTATAAAGACAATGTATGACAAGCAAGCTTTGTATTTTGGAATATACTCCATTTCCATGACTCTTAGAGACAGCAGCAGCCTCTAGAGATGTAAGATCATCTCCACTTTCTGCACCACTCATGTGGATTCAGTACATTTCTTCCCATCTATTATTAAAGGCTCTGCTGAAAACTCTGTCTACAAAGGGGAGTAGAAATTGATTACAGTAGAAATGGAGTCTATCACTCAACTGGTATCAGTGACCAAAACCAAATGGCATTTCTTGTTTACTTTTTGTAGTGAATTAAAAGGGAAGGATTTTAAAATGCTTCCACAGGAATGTAGTGTTCTCTTCTCACTATAATGTCACTAATACAGTGGCAGCTTAATTTCTTCATATGTGTTCAGTTTAGCCATAGCAGCTGCTGGGCTCCACCAGCAGCTACAGCTTTGTATTAAAACAGAGATAACCATTTCGAGGAGCAAACAAATTGCTTTATTTAATGCTGGTGTTTCTCGTCTCACTTACTACAGCACTTTGCCACAGCTGGAAAATTCAGCTGCTTTCCTACCCCTTCCACTACAAATAAGATAAAATATGGAAAAATACATTAGACAATACAACAGTATTTAGATTTGGATTGCTGCAAGTTAAAATGAATTATTCTCAGAAAATGTATATATATATATGTGTGTGTGTGTGTGTGTGTGTGTGATATAATAGTGATCGATTGTTCTAAGCATGTTACAGTAAAATTTGAAATTTTATTCAGTAAAAGATACACAAAATATATATCTTTTGAATTTAAGTTTTAAAGAAAACTATACTTGTCAAACTTGGAATCTTCATGTAATTATTTGTCAGAGTTGATCATTTATGAGACTTGTTTAAAAGTTTTCCAGATCATCAGGCCTCATATTAGCAATGGGAATCTGGAAAATGTCAAACATATTTCTGATGATGTACTAAGCTGGTTAGATGTACAATAAAATTAATTATCTAAACGACTGTTTTTGTCAGTAAAAAGCTGAAGTCATATGCTTCTGTGCTTTGCTCTGTGAGGACCTGAATGTCCTCTTGTCTATTTTCAAAGGTCCAACTCATTTGGTGTGGCCAAGCTCAGGTTGGGTTCATAGGCACAGTAAAAATTGTATCTAATTTCTTCCTTCTCCATATGTGACAGAACAATGGGCTGAGTGTGTCCTGCCTCCTTACGTGACAACCAGAAGACAAACAACTTTATATGAAATAATTCTTCTCAGATATTGAACATAAACAGTTTAAACCTATATTCTTTGAGAGAAGAAATTCAGGTATGTTCTATAGGCAGGCATCCTAATAATAAGATATTGTTCTTTTCCTTCCTCCCTTCCTTCCTTCCTTCCTCCCTTCCTCCCTTCCCTTCCTCCCTCCCTCCCTCCCTCCCTCCCTCCCTCCCTCCCTCCCTCCCTCCCTTCCTCCCTTCCTTCCTTCCTTCCTTCCTTCCTTCCTTCCTTCCATCCTTCCCACTCTCTTTCTCCCTTTCTCCCTTGTTTCTTCCTTTCTTCATTTGTTCCTTCCTTCCTTTCTTATTTCTATTTATTTTATTTATTAAGCAGCTGTAGGATGTTCTGGAACTTGCTATGTAAATAAGGATGGCTCACAATGATCTGCTTGCTTCTGCCTCCAACATGTTGGGATTAAAGGCAGGGATCACTGTCCCTAGAGGAAATCAAATTTCTTACTGCAGCACAAGAAACAGAAGAGACAAGAATGCCATAATCCATCACTGAGCTCAGAAAACAGAAAACAGAAGTTCTTCTGACAAGGAAAATTCAGAACACTGGATATGGGGTAGGGAGAGAGGGGGGCAACGGAGGGGAAGAGAGAGAAATAGACAGACAGACAGACAAAGACAGAGAAATAGAGAGACAGACAGAGAGGAGAGAGTATAGAGTCTGAAGATCTGCAGAGAGATCCTTATACTCTAGAACTTCTAACCAGGTGCTGACTTGTGCAGGTCTGTGAATACATAAAAGAAAAGCACGGATAATCAGGATAGGAGCTACCAGAAAATATTAAGATAGGTAATTTACAAACAATAAAAATATCACTTTTTTGATGCAGCACCAAACATATGGATTTTGTAGTATACAACATAATTATCAGACTACTCAGAAAGTTCTTGCTTTGTACAGGAATTTTTTGCCCTGTAGTATAATTACAGGAAACCTTACTATCAAAATTTAACAAGCCTAAATAGAGAAGCTGATTATAAATAACTACCAAACTAGGGTCCTATACTATTTTAACTGTATAACAAAATCTTGGTGTCATCGATCTAAAGGTCATAATATCTGTTAGCTAATCAAAACCTGACAGACATATAAACAAACAGGAGGATAGAGGACGTGGCCAGATAAAACAATAACGGACTGAAAGAAACCAGAAGGTACTGCAAGTGAAGGTACTTGTTTCCAAGCCTGATGACCTGGGTTTGATCCCAGGAATTTAATGACCCTTACAATATAGCAATAAAAACCATTTGACTAGAGCTCAGAAAGACATTCTTAAGTGTTTGTAGTGAATAGGTATCCCGAGAAGATAAACTATATATCAAATGGTTTATCAAAGAATAAATGGAGCAACCTAAGGAGAGAAAGAGAATTGGGGGAAAAAGGACCCTTGTTGCCCACAGTTGTTGAAAGTAATAATCCCTTATACAAGTAACATAGTCAGTCACAAAAGTTGAATACTAATCCAATTCTAAACCAGTGGTAAAATCAAAATCTAGAAAAAGAACAATAATAAGCCAGGCATTTTAATGCATATTTGTGATTCCAGTGTTTGTCATTGTGAAGCAGGAAGAACCTGAATTGAAGGCCAGTCTAGACTGTATAGGAAGTTCAAGGCCTTCACATACTGAGCTCATGTATCTGATAATAGAAACAAAAATAAAATAAAAAAGACCCAGAGTAACATAAAGAAAGATGAGGTAAAAGGAAATGTGAGTGAGGTAGTTCAGATCCAAAGGACAAGCATGGTATGTACTCACTTATAAGTGGATAGTAGCCATAAAGTACAGGCTACCCAGGATACAATCCACAGACTCCAAAAAAAGCTGAGCAGGAAGGCAGGCCCAAGCAAGGATGCTTGAATCTCACTTAGAAGGAAGAATAAAATAGTCTTAGGAGGCAGATAGAGGGAAGAGACTGGGTGCAAGTGAGGAGGGGAATGGGGAGAGTGCTCAGGATTAGATGTGGGGAGAGATATGAGAGAGGCCAGAGGGCCAGGAGAATGAATGGATGGGGAGGATCTCTAGGATGTTCCAGATGTGGGATGCTTCCAGGAGATTATGGTGATGACTTTAGCTAAGACTCCTAGCAGTAAGGATATGGAACCTGAAGTGGCCTCTAATTGTAGCCAAGCAGTACCTCCATTTGAGGGATAAGACCACCAACCCACCCAACAAAACTTTCGACCCAAAATTTGTTCTGTCTACAAGAAACATAGGGACAAAGATGAAGCAGAAACTTAGTGAATGGCCAACCAATGGCCATTCTTGGGGCTCTCAGTGACTAAACCACCAACCAAAGAGCATACATGTGGTTGACCTAGGGCTCCTGCTCATATGTAGCAGATGTGCAGCTTGGGCTTCATGTGTGTTCCTGAACAACTGGAGCAGGAGCCTGTCCCTAAATCTGTTGCTTGTCTGTGGATTCAGTTCCCCTAATTGGGTTGCTTTATCTGGCCTCAGTTGGAGAGGATCCTCCTATCCTGGCAAAGACAGCACATCAGGGTGAGGGTAGGCCTACCCCCTCTCAGAGGAGAAAGGAAAGGTAGGAGTGGTGGTGGGGGGCAACTGTGTGACGAGGGAACTGGGAAGAGGAGGATCAATGATCAGGATGTAAAATTAATTAATTAAAAAAGAGAAGAAAACAAGAAAAAATAAAGTTATCCACAAAAGGGTTCAAATTAAAATTCTATACTCATGAAAACACAGTTTGGGGAACAAGTTTAAACAATACTTTTTGAATAAACAAAAGCTGAAAAAAGAGACCTATATTTAGAGAAAATTTAAAGGCTGGTTTTCAGGTATCAGCAAAATACCAGCAAAGGACATGTGAATCTACACATAGAAGAAATTGACAAGAGGCACTAGACAGAGCATTGCACACTTATCTTCCAATACTGTAACAGGATAACAGACATATCAAAGTCAAAACGGTAATCATGTTTTGTGATTTGATATATCCAGAATTAAGCTTTATGACATAAATAAGGCAACAGAAAGGCGGTCAAAATGAAAGCATGAAATCACAAACTACTTATGACAAATGTAATATGTAAATTATGCTGGAAAGACAAACTATCCTGCTTTTCAGATTTATATGAAAGTGGACATGCAAGTGTCTAACAGCTTATTTATAAAGTTGTCCCTACTGCTACTGTGGGAATCTTTAGATTCTGTATCTTCTAAGATTTAGCTGTTATCAAAGTCCATCTGGGCTTCTATAACAAAATACAGTATCAACCATACATTTCACTGTGTTTATTGACCTTAGAGCTGTGCTAAGAGTGTTAAACTGGACTGGACTCCAGAATCTGGGGAAAGAATTTTAAGGTAGGCTACTCTTTGATCTTAAGGTCACATCTATTAGCTTATGCTTTGGGGTAAAATAAATGTAATGTTATCTTTCTGCTTGTTCACTAATAATTTTTGTAAGCACTGTATATTAAAACAGTGGGCTACATGAGATAGAGGCATGTTTTTCCATATTACGCTTCAGAACAGTTAAATTATCTGTCACATGCTCCAGGGAAGCATATTGTCTGATTCCAAGTATTTTGAACAATGTTAACAGATAAGGTTTAGTTAACAATACATGAATACATGTAGGAGTTAGATCAAAGGTTCGAGGGTTCTCTGTAGTTATTATCAACTTATATAATCTATAACTGGCATTTAGCCTTTCAGTACCACACTTTCCTTCTCGCAAAAGACATGGGAACAATTCTTCCATCTGATGTGTGATTTAAAATCATGTTACATCTACATGATTTATTATTTATCTGTCAGATGTTGCCATTTGATAGGATCAGAATTTCCCAAGGTTTTGTGGAACATTATTTTTATTAAATTATTTTATTTATTTACATTCCAAAGTTGCCCCACTTCCCAGTCCCCTCTCCCTGAGTTCTTCACCTCATCCTCCCTCCCCTCCAAGCCACTGAGAGGGTGCTCCCCCAACTGCCTACCCACCCCACCTCACCCCCACCAGAAGCTTCTCTCTTCCCTGGAGCATCAAGTCTCCATAGGATTAATCGCATCCACCTTGACTGAGGCCACACAAGGAAGTCCTCTGCAACATATGTGCCCAGGGCCTCGAACCAGCCCATATATTGTGGAGAGCCTTTGGTGCTGCTTATAGAAATTAGCTGCTTATAGAAATTTGGTAAGTACTTGTCATTGAGCTCTGGAGGAGGAAGTAGGATCAGATAAGAGTATTCAATTTTGGGCTAATGCAAGGATCAAGGTAAACACAGATGTGACTTCCCTCTTGTCTTGCTAATCCTGATAAACCCCAAGAAGCAGTGACTCAGGGACTTTATTGCTTTGTTTGATTACTACCTGGTGTGATCTCTCTGTTCTTTGCCTTCTTTGATTTACTTTGTCTTTGATCTAAGAACTGACCCTATTCGTACCTAGAATGCTATAAAAGCAGACTGGGAAAAAAATAAACCTGCTTCAGCCTCAGCACTGGCTGGAGTCCTGTTATGTTGTCTGTCTTTTTCTTTTCAAACCTCACTCCTGCCCTTGAGACCCTGTTGACTGACTGTGCTTGCTTGGTCAACGTATGCTTTTTGGTTTTTTGCTTAGTCTCTGGGAGCTCTGAGGGGTTTTGACTAGTTGATACTGTTGTTCTTCCTATTGGATTGCAATCTCCTTCAGCTCCTTCAATCCTTCTCCTAACTCTCCCATAGCCAACCTCCATCCAGTTGGCTCTAAGTATCTGCATTTGTTTCAGTCAGTTTCTGATAGAGTTTCTGAGGACAGCCATGCTAGGCTGCTGTCTGCATATACAATATGGGCTCAGTAATAGTGGCAGAATTTGTTGTGCGTGCATAGAATGGATCCCACTGGGTGGGATCCTATCTTCAGTTTCTTCTCCATTTTTGTCTCTGCATTTCTTTTAGACTGAAAAAATTCTGGGTTAAAAATTTTTGAAGATGGTTGCCTAGCACTCACATTTGTAAAAGAAACATTGCTAAAGCTTAAATCATACATTGAATCCCACACATTAATAGTAGGAGACTTAAACAGTTCACTCTCACTAATTGATGGGCCATCCAGAAAACATCTAAACAGAGAAATAATGAAACTATCAGATATTATGAATCAAATGGACCTAACAAACATTTACAGAATATTTCACCCAAAGACAAAGGAACATTCTTTCTTCTCAGCACACCATGGATCCTTCTCCAAAACTGACCACAAAGTTGGTCATAAAGCAAGCTTTAATAGATATGAGAAAGTTAAAATAATGCCTTGTAGCTTATCAGACCATCATGGGTTAAAGTTAAACTTCAACAACAACAACAGAAACACCAGAAAGCCTACACACTCATGGAAGTTGAACAACTCTCTACTCAATGGTCTCTGGGTCATGGAAGAAATAAAGAAATGAAAGACTCTAGAATTCAATGACAATGAAAGCATAGCATACTCAAATTTATGAGACACAAAGAAAGTGGTGCTAAGAGCAAAGCTCGTGGTACTAAGTTCCTTCATAAAGTTTTTCCTACCAGCAATTTGAAAGTACACCTGAATGCCAAAAACAAAACAAAACAGAACAAAAAACAAACAAACAAACAAACAAAAGAACAAAAGGGAAGTGAGCACACTGAAGATGAGTACAAGGTAGGAAATAATCAAAGAAAAGGCTGAACTCAACCAGTTAGAAATAAAGAAAACAATACACAGAATCAACAAAGTTGAGTGTTGTTTCTTTGAAGAACTCAATAAGATAGACAAACCCTTAGCCAAACTAACTGAAAGACAGAGAGACAGAGTATCAAAATAAAGAAAATCAGAAATGAACACATACACCTATGGTCACCTTCATCTTTGACAAAGGAGCTAAAACCATCCAGTGGAATAAAGACAGCATTTTCAATGAATTATGCTGGTTCAACTGGCAGTCAACATGTAGAAGAATGCAAATCAATCCATTCTTATCCCCTTGTACAAAGCTCAAGTCCAGTGGATCAGACCTTCACATAAAACTAGAAACAATGAATCTAATAGAAGAAAAAGTGGGGAAAAGCCTCGAACATGTAGGCACAGGGAACAAATTTCCTTAACAGAACATCAATGGCTTATGACCTAAGATCAAGAATCAACAAATAGGACCTCATAAAATTGCAAAGCTTCTGTAAGACAAAGAACCCTGTCAATAGGACAAAACGGCAACCAATAGATTGGAAAAAGATCTTTACCAATCCTACATCCGACAGAGGGCTAATGTCCAATATATACAAAGAACTCTAGAAGCTAGATTACAAGTAACCCTATTTAAAAATGAGGAACCATAGTTAAACAAAGAATTCTCAACTGAGGAAATTTGAATGGCTGAGAAACACCTAAAGAAATGTTCAGGATCCTTAGTCCTCAGGGAAATGCAAATCAAAATGACCCTGAGTTTCCACCTCACACCAGTCAGAATGGCTAAGTTCAAAACCTCAGGTGACAGCAGATGCTGGCGAGGATGTGGAGAAAGAGAAATGAAACAGGAGACATAACAACACTGAGGTATTCAAAGAACCATTAGGTCTTACTTAAAAAGCCTGTACTCCACATAATTGGAAATCTTAATGAAATAGATGATTTTCTAGACAGATACCACTTACCAAAGTTAAATCAAGATGAAGTAAATTACTTAAACAACACTATAAACCCAAAGGAAATAGAAACAGTCATTAAACATCTCCTAGGGCCAGATGTATTTAGTGTAGAATTCAACAAGACTTTCAGAAAGAGCTAATAGCAATACTCCTGAAACTATTCCACAAAAAAAGAAACAGAAGGAACAATGCCAAACTCCTTCACTAAAGCAACAGTTACTCCGATACAAAAACCACACAAAGACTCAACAAGGAATGAATTTCAGACCAACTTCTCTTATGAACATTGATGCAAAAATATTCAATAAAATACTCAGAAACTGATCTTAGGAGCACATCAAAAACATCATCATGATCAAGCAGGCTTCATTCCAGGGATACATAGATGGTGCAATATACAAAAAGCTGCCATATAAAAAAAACTGAAAAAATTAAAATGATTATCTTTTAAATGTTGAAAAGGCATTTGACAAAATCCAACACCCCTTCATGTTAAAATTCTTAGAGTAATCAGCAATTCAAGAAATGTACCTAAAAATTAAAAAAGAAAGAAAGAAAGAAAGAAAGAAAGAAAGAAAGAAAGAAAAAGAAAGAAAGATTAGCAAGTCAGTAGCCAATAGTAAATTAAATGGAGAAAAACTTGTAGTAATTCAACTACAATCAGGGACAAGACAATGTTGCCCACTCTCTTCCTATCTATTTAGTGTTTTACTTGAAGTTCCAGCCAGAGTAATAAGGCAACTAAAGATCAAGATTATACAAATTGGAAGGGGAGAAGTCAAAGTCTTGTTATTTGCAGATGATATGATAGTATGCAGTAAGTGGCCCCAAAAATTCTACCAGAGAACTCCTACAGCTGATAAACACTTTCTGCAAAGTGGCTGGATACAAAATTAACTCAAAGAAACGAGTAGCCCTCCATTTACAAATGGTAAATGGGCCAAGAAAGAAAAAGCACCCTTTGCAATAGCCATGAATAATATAAAATATCTTGGTATAACTATAATCAAGCAGGGGAAATATCTATATGGCAAGAACTTCAAGTCAGTGAAGAAAAAAACTGATGATATCAGAAGATGGAAAAATCTCCCATGTTCATGGATTGGAATTATTAACATAGTGAAAATGGGCATTTTACCAAAATCAATTTATCAATTCAATGCAATTTCCATCACAATTCCAACACAACTCTTTACAGACCTTGATAGAGCAATTCTCAGCTTCTTATAGAAAAATAAAAAAATCCAGAATAGCTAAAACAATCCTGAATAAAAGAATTTCCAGAGGTATCACTATTCATGACCTCAAGCCCTGCAGAGCAATAATCATAAAACCTGCATGGTATTGGTATAGGACCACACAGGTTGATTAATGGAATCGAATTGAAGATGCTGAAAGAAACCCACACACTTGTGGATACATGGATTTATTTATTTATTTATTTATTTATTTATTTATTTATTACAAAGATGGTAAAACCATACAATGGAAAAAAGAAAACATCTTCAACAAATGGTGCTGGTCTAACTGAATGTCTTCATGTAGAAGAAGGCAAATACATCTTTATCTATCACCTCGTACAAAACTGAAGTCCAAGTGAATCAAAAACCTCAACATAAATCCAGATAAACTACATCTAATAGAACAGAAAATGGGGAATATCTTTTAAGTCATTGGTACAGGAGAAAATTTCCTTAACAGAATACCAATGGCTCTGGATCTAAGACCAACACATGATAAATATGAGACTTCATGAAACTGCAAAGCTTTTGTAATGCAAAACCAATGTCAATAGGACAAAAGGGCAGCCAAGAGATTGTGAAAGGATCTTCACCAACCCTACATAATATCCAAAATTTATAAAGAACTCAAGAAGTTAGACATCAACAACCCAAATCATCCAATTAAAAAATTGGTTCTAGAACTAAACAGAGTTTCAATAGAGGAATCTTGAACGACTGAGAAGCACTTAAAGAAAGCTTCAAAATCCTTAGTCATCAGGGAAATGCAAATCAAAACGACTCTTGGGTTCTATCTTACACCCATCAGAATGGCTAGGATAAAATACTCAAGAGATAGCACATGATGTCAAGGATGCCGAGCGATCGGATCAGTTCTTCGTTGCTGGTTCTAGTGCAAAACTGTAAAACCACTTTGGAAATCAATTTGGCATTTTCCAGAAAATGGAATAGTTCTACCTGAAGACCCAGCTATACTACTCCTGGGAATATACCCAAAAGATGCTCCACCATATCATAAAGACGCTTAGCTATGTTCATAGCATTTTTATTTGTAATAGCCATAAACTGGAAACAAACTAAATGTCCCTCAACTGAAGAATGGATAAAGAAATATGGTACATCTACACAATGGGCTAATATTAAGCTATTAAAAACAAAGACTTCATGTATTTTGCAGGGACTGGATGGAACTTGAGACTATCATCCTGAGTGAGGTAACTCAGTCCCCAAGGACATACACAGTATGTACTAACATATAAGTGGATATTAGCCATAAAATCCAGGATCTCACACTGCATTCCACAGACACAAAGATGCTAAAGAAGGAGGGAGGCCCAAGTGAAGACGCTTGAACCTCACTTAGAAGCAGAAATAAAGTAGTTGTAGGAGGCAGTTGGTGCCAGGGAACTGGATGCGAGAGTTGATGAGGAGTGGAATGGAGTGTTCAGGATCGGGATAGATGGCTAGATGTCTATACTAATAAATTCAAATATACAACTGGTGTCGGTGGGGAGGTACGAGCCATGTAGAAGACATGCTGGAGACCTAGGATAGGAGAGGTGTCCAGGAATCAATGTGGGTGATCGTACTGAGATTCACAGCATTGGTGATATGGAACCCGAAGAGTCTGCCTGTAGTCAGGCAGGAACTTCAGTGCAGCAAAAGGGACACCAACCCATCCACAAAGCTTTCGACCCTAAATTTATCCTGGATACAAGTAGATACAGGGATCTGAGAGAGCAGAGACTGAGGGAACGGCCAAACAATAACGGTGGAAGGGAGTGATGGAGAGGGATGAATAATATTTAAAAAAATAGAAAAATGTTGAGGTCATCTTTTGTTATATATTGTTGATAAATACTGGCCCCCTAGGCCTGGTTGCTCCCAGGAAGGAGAGAATCTGCATGTACTATGTGACTTTGCACCTTAATTTAGAACTATTGTTAGATAATGATGCTGATAGCCAATAGTTGGGCAGAAGAGACACAGTGCAAGGTTGGGATTCCCAGGCTTGGGGTAGGAGGAGAACCACCAGGTAGAGAGGAAAGTGGAGATAGGAGAAGACGACATGGGGTAAAAATCTTAAAATCATGGCCGTGAAGGCTGAGCAATTAGAATTAAGAGCATCCCACATGGAACATAGTAACTAATAACTTGGGATTACTGAGAAGAGTAGACTGTAATAGCATAGAGGGCAGACATCTGCCCGAACTCCAGTACCGATTAAGGCTTTATATACGGCCACTTGTATTGTTTATTCAGGAATTGAATAATCAAATTTGGGTAGAAGCCCCTGATTGAGATTAAATATTTCTACAGCAGCAAAAAGAAACTTTCTAATGCCCATATGATAGTATGGTACTCTTTGAAAAGAAATAAAACATTTCTATGAAGCTAGAAACTTCTAAATGAAATTATTAGTTTTTCATTTACTTAAGCAAAAGCATTTGATATGCTGAATCAAATGTAGCTGATTTAGTTTGTATTGTTAAATATATATATATATATATATATACATATATATTTAAATTTATAGTTTTTGGCTGTATATATATGGTTAGCAACAATGGTAAACTTTGCTGTTGTATTGTAAAAAAAGGGATTATTTAAGGTTGAAGACTTTCATGATAATTAAATGGTAAAAAAGGAAGAAACAGAGGCTGGAGAGATGATTTTGTGGTTAAGAGTACTTGCTGTTTTTCCATATGACCCAGTTTGATTCCCAGTGCCCACACAGCAGTCAACACCTTCTATAAAAGCAGTTTCAGAGGATTTAATGCACTCTTTTGGCCTCAGATGGCACCGCATTAAACAATGTAACTCACAGAAATGTTGCAAGATTCAGTTACTAAGATTCTTGTAAACTCTGACAAATAGCAACATGCAGTGAAGACCAGAGCTTTTCTTTATGATACTGAGAAATGTACAATTTGGTAATTTATGCTCAAAATTTATATTATAAATTCAAAATTTAATATAGTAATATATCTACCACTTGTCTATTAATAAAGTTTACTCTTTACAGTTAGACTGCAAATTTTAAATAGAAAATTAATGACTGTCTTATTGGGACTTTATTTAACAGGATTACAATAGTCTTATAAAGTGAGTATAGAAGTATTTATATTTTTATATTTTAGAAATGTTCTGGGATAATTGCTACTGAATATTCTTTGAATACTGGCAGGCTACGTCTATGAAGGCACAGGCTAGTAGGCCTTTCTATGGGATTTTTTGATTGAAATTCATTTATTTGTCTACATTTACAACTTCATTTTGATTATTATTTGACAGTTTCATATACCTCTCTCCTCCAATCTGTTATACAACATTGTTCATAATGGCTCATGATCATTTTTTGCTTCTGAGACATCTGTTCATCTCTTATCTCATTTGTGTCTTATTTCCTATGTTAGATAGGAGTTTATTTTTTCAAAGAAACTTTTTACATGCTGACTTTTGTTATCTATATGGATGATTTTTGATCTGATATCTATATTTTCTTCTTTATGATAATTTTGAGATTAATTTGTACTATTTATTTTTCTGAATCATTGAGAGATAAATTGATGCTTTTCTCACTTTTTTCTATATTTTTTTAATTGGTGACAATTATCTGTGTGAAATTTCCCTTTACTGTTCTTTTAAATCTACCAGGTCTGATTTAAAATGTTCTCATTTTAATTTTTCTCAAACTATCTTATAAAAATAAAATAAAATTATAAAATAAAATAAAATACATTTTATTTCCTCATTCAGTCATTGTTGAAGAGAAGTTTGTTCAGTTTTGATCGATTTGTGGGTTTACCAGAGTGCTTCTTGTTATCGGTTACTGTCACATTTTATTACACCATGTTCAGCAAAGATACTTCAGAATACCAATTCACTTGTTTAATGAATATCGGTGAAAAGATCCTCCAAAAGTTATCAGAATATTCCAGCGGAGGCCCATGTCTTCATTCTACACTGGAATCATGTAACTGAACCCTAATGTCAAAGAACAAATGCAGCAGTAGCAAGGATGAGACAGATGAACTTGCCAGCAAGAATAAGTAATGGCAAGCAGGCAAAACTAAAGCTTTCTGTTAGATTTTATCTGGGCTACCCACAATTTAGAGTGGCTCTTCTTATTCAAATTATCTGACCAAGAAAATCCCTCACAGGAATGCTAAGCAATTTGCCTTTAATTGATTCCAGTTCTCATACAATTCTTGTTTACAGTCTCTTTATAGTTTCTTTCTCCAAATTCCTTCTTTTACTTATTATTAATGAAGTTAGCATCAATAATTTTATTTAAATCTAAATACTTTTATTTCCTGTGTCAGTAAGTTTATGTTAACTCAACAGAAACCTAGACATCACTGAGAAGAGGGAAGGTTAGCTAAGAAAATGTCTCCGTAACATAATCTGTAGTGAATGAAGTCTTGATTAATACTTGGTATGGATGGACCCCGTGGATCACTGTGGATAGTATTAATAATAGGCACGTGGTCCTTGTCTGGATAAGAAAATAGGTTAAGCAAGCCACAAGGAGTGAGTCAGTGAGAAACATTTCTTCATGGATTTGTTGCAGTTTCTATCTCCTGGTTCCTGTCCCTAACTTCCTTCTATGATGGATTGTTATCTGGGAGTTTATAAGCTATAATAATTATTTTCCATCCTAAGTTGTTTTTGGTTATAATGTTTATCCCGATAGAAACCTAGCTAGGGCGTTATCTTCATTTCTTTTCTAACTTTCTGGTGATAAAGATAGAAGTTTGCAAATAAGACTTCATAGGTGATGAACTGTATAAGTTGTTCTGAACGTGCCTTGAATAGTCTTTTTCATAATTGTGTTGTATAACTCATATTTGTTTTGTCATCCACATGCTAAACATTACGATACATCTTCTAAGATTTAAACAGGAACAACCCATTTACTATAATAATTGGATGATATGTTCTACTTTAAATATCATTTTATTTTATAGAGAATCACAATTTTATCACGTGGAGAAGCTTCAGGACTTATCCGGGTGAGGTGGTGAGGAGGATTTAGGAATACTGCCGCTTGATCGGGAGAACACCTTTGATAGAGTTGAAGATACCTTTGCCAGCACTTTAGACCCTTGTTTGGAAATACTGCTCCTGGGCACATCTGTGGGAAAAGATATTAGTAAAAGCAGTTACATTACAATAGTAATTTAGAATTCAGAAATTGGCTTTTGTAAAATAATCTGTGAAAGACAAAGCACAGCTGGCATGTTTTCATTTGATTTACTATGGCCTCCTGAAGGAATTTTGCACAGCAATGTCTTCATTGGCTGATCAACTTTTGTGAGGTCAAAGACCTTGCCCTAGGATCGATCACACAGGTAAAATGAGTGTAAGCACGCAATACAGTGCAATGATTTTTATCTTTCAGGGTGTAGTAACCTGAGGCATCTCTAGGTAGGTGTGCGAAATCCACCTCTTATCCCTCCTGAAAACTATTTGAAAATACCTAATGACCTGAACAGGGAGATACATCTCAATGCTCTGTATATGAATTCTAGTTTATAGTTCTCAAGTAAAAGCAGAAATATACTAAAGTGCTGTCGTTTCTCTCCTATTTTGCAAAAGTTTCCTTTTGAAAGTTCATAGGTATATTTCTTTGTCTTGTAAGATACACTGCATTGAAAATGAAAATGTCAGTATTCAGATTTAGTTTTTGGTGTCAGCTATTAATAACTTGAGTTTGTAAGAAAATGTATTAATTTATGATTGATAACTCATAATGTTTTACTAACTTCACTATCTATAACTTTCCAAAGTTAGGAATCTTTCACTACTCATATTTAATTTCTCATTTAAAAAGGTAAGCTCTGAAAAGGCTGCTAAGAATCTAGCATATCTCAATGGCCAATGCCTCATGGTAGCTCCACTGGGCCACTCACTACATCTTTATTACATCATCCACCTTGCTCTGGAAGCAATACATTCATATGAACAGTGTTGCTGCTGAATGACTGTAGCCACCTTCCTCCTAAAAAAAAATTCACAGGGCTCTTTGTAGCACAGCAGCTATATAACTTTCGAGAACTTGTTATAGTTTTTCTCCTCAATTATTTCTACTTACTCTTTCATAGTCTGTGAATAGTTATGGCTTAAAAAATGTTAGTCATACCATCTGTCGTCCCTTGATGTCTAAAGTTAAAAGACAATTTATGTAGTAACCTGTAGATGTCTATACAAATAGTATGGATATTATTCCAATTCCATATTAAAAATAAGGAAGGAAAAGATCATTCATGTTGTAAAGATCAATGATAAAACTTTTTGATTCACAATAATATTAAGAAGCGCTTTATTTCACTGATGGTTAAAAGTTTAGAGCATTTCATACCTGAAACATGTTCCTTTGAAAGACGTGCACTGCTGGCCATATGTTTTGATCCTTCATAGATGGTGACAAACTGCCAAAACACAGTGACATCCTTAGTCTTCAGACAGGAAAGATTACATATACCAAGAAATATCTAAAGATGTATCAATATTGCACCATTTTATACAAGTGAAATCTGTCTTTTTCCACATCACATAAGCCTCCTCTGTGACCCAGGAAAGTGAATTTTGTCAGTTAGCATTTGTCCATGTGATGAATTTTGACCTTGGCTATAAGCCACATGACAACCAAAGGCTGATCTCTATTGACTCTTGGGAAATATTAGTTGCTTATTGACTGCCTACTTTGCATTCAGTACAATAAATTGAAAACATGTTTCTGAGAAAAGATAAAACGATAAGGGAAAAGCCAAAATGCTTCACTTCACAACTCTTAGGTTTCTCTGTGGAGAGTTTAGCAATTTATAGGTTATGAAGTGCTAGAGTCACTTGTTGTTTTGCCATTACCAGGAGGATGCCAGATACCTGCTTTATTCTGGAGACTTGTGTCATTTCTTTGAATAAAAGAGCAGTTAACTTTTCCTAAAAGGCAAGATGCAGCCATTGCCAAATTTAAATTTTCAAAATCTTTTCTCAATATAATTTGAAGTACTCAAGAGAAACTTCAGACAGACATGTAAGTACTGCTTTTATTAAGTCTGTATATATAATTTCTCTCAGCCTTTGACTCTTAACAGAATTTCTGCATTTTAATCATCTGGTTATATAACATTCTAGGGGTCTGGTCTCCTTATATGTCATGTTTCATACTCCTTAGGATTTCACCCACCTCTATTTTTCCAGACAATAAACAAAGCACAGAAACAAAACCAAACCAACAGGTCCACCTCATACTTTAGACCAGCTTGGAAGAGTACACATGGGGGGAACCTACGGCTCCAGCTAAATATGTAGCAGAGGATGGCATTGTCAGCATAAATGGGAGGAAAGGCCCTTAGTCCTGTGAAGGCTTGATGCCCCAGTGTAGGGGAATACCATGGTGGGAGGTGTGAGTGGGTGGGTAGGGAGCACCCTCATAGAGGTGGGGGAAGGGAGGGGGAGGGTATAAGGATCTTGTGGAGGGGAAACTGGGAAGGGGAATAACATTGAAATGTAAATTAATAAAATAACCAATAAAAATGAAAACAAAAGCAAAAAAAATTATTTCAGAAATTGAGATGCCATCTCAAAGCAAGGAGGGCAGCAGAGAACAGCCCATTTCCTACTGCCCATGAGTTTAAATATCAAGACCTTCTAAGCAAACTTCATCCTATCTTTTCTTACATTTCTTAGCCTAAATATATCTACTATTTATTTTCAGATCCTGAATATTGTCAACAATTTTCAGGTGTTGTCAACTGTTGAAATGTGTATATGATGACAGCTTATGCAACTTTATTTTGAAATGCACTGAGTAACAATTTTAGCCATATTTTGGGTATTAAAGAGAAAGTAAAAGAGCAGAGGGGTGTAGACTAGTTAGGAATTTAGTATTATCCAAAGAATGATAATGCCACCCAAACTAGAACTTCATGGCCCCACTTCCATTAATATATGATTTTAGTTTCTGAAAGGTATGAATTAAATGCAGTTGGATATTGTTAAATAGATGCTCATGTTCATAAACAAAGATTAGTTTGAGTACAGAAGCAACTAGTATCTTTGAAAAATTGGCAACAGTTTCTTGAGTGTTATAGAGTTTATATATCATGAATTGGATCTGAAATTGAACTATTTTGTATAATACTGGAAAACTGTTGAGTCACTGGTGAATTTGTTGTTCTCTATTAATGGATGTGGGGGAAATTACAAAACTGAATTAAATAAACTGAGAAGACACTGTAAAAAAGAACAAAACAGAAGACACAGCTGGATTTATTAAATTAAAAAGGTTGCGGAATATTGCTGGTATAACAGCTTTAATTACATCAATTACTAGCACCGGTACTTCTGCAATTACTGTGACACAAGAAGTTAAGACAGGTACTTTTGCTAATCATTTAGCAAAAAATGTTACTATACTAATGTGTTGAATATAAAAGAGGATTTTAGATAGGCATTTGGAAGAATGGATTGATGCTCTTTATCCTATTCAAATTATTGGAAGGAGGTTCAGAATTTAAGGATAAGGAGCCATCTCAAGTGTAATGCCAAATACCATTGGATTCACGTTAGTTCTAAAATTTAGAGTGGTAGTCATTATAATTAGGAAGAAGTTTAAAGACACTTGAAGTGTATTTGGTATAATTCTAACACTTCTCTGGATGTTTTAATGTTACATAGTGAGCTTATGAATTTAAAGAATGCTGCTCTGCTGAGCATTGATGCAGTAGATATTGATGATAAAATTAATCATGGCCTGAGGTCAGTGATTTTATTTTGGTCAAGCTTCAAGAATGGCATATATAGCTTGATCATGCTAGCCCTTTTTGTCCTGGGAAAACTTTTATTCCTGCCCATCGTGTTAAAGCTTGTCTTTAACAACATCAACATATTGGTAGCCAAAGTACATGGCTTGAACCTGAAAATGGACTCCCAGACAGTTATTAACAGGCTGGCAAGCCAAGGACAGGTAAGAGCCTGCACAGAGCCCTACCAAGTGCATTGCTTTTGATAATGCATATTCCATTATGGGTAAGGAAGGGATTTTTGTCAGAATGACCTAAGATATGCTCAATCTTGTTAATGAAATAAAAAAGGGGGAGAGGTGGAGAGCTTTTGGGGCTGCTTGAGAGGAATCTGACATGAGTCAAGGACAACGAAATGGGCTGGTTGGCAGGAATATGACATAGGCCAAGGACAATGAAGCAGGCTTCAGGTAAGACTGTGACATTAAGCTAGAACAAAGAAGTAATTTCAGGTAGGAATCTAAATCTTAGGCTAGAACAAAGTAGTAATTTCCAGCAAGAATCTAAATATTAGGCTAGAATGAAGAAGTAAATTCAGAAAGGAATCTAAATTTTAGGTTAGAACAAGAAAGTAGGCTTCAGACATGAAAATGACTTTGGGCTAGGAAAGGGAAGTGGGCTCAGATATTTTGGACATCCTAATAAGCCCTTAGAAACAGTGATCATGGGAGTGTTCAGATAATTTTGTTTATTGCCCTGCTTGTTCTTTGACTATTTGTGTTTATTATCTTGCTTGTTCCTTGACTGTGCATGTATTGTATTGCTAGACCCTCAACCTAGAACTGACCTCAATACATGCATGTAATTAAAATGGTGTACAAGCAAAAAGGAGGAGGGGGGATGGGATAGGGATTTCTAGGGAGGGGAAATGGGGAAAGGGGATGACATCTAAAATGCAAATAAATAAAATTTCCCCCCCCCAAAACAAAACAATCAAAAACAAGCAAACAAAAAACCAAAAACACAAAAAACAAAACAACAACAATAACGACAAAAGATTGGGGAAGAGGAAAGTTCCTCAGCCCACACCATGTAGTAGTTAGCTTAATGTAAAGTCAGTTTGTAAAGAATACAGAAATGTAATGGAGCCAGGCATTCATCACTCTCTTGCCCATCGTTGAAATTACCCTGTGTGAGCCTTCTATATGTACGGCATCATCACTGGACCCTTAGCTCTAGACAGAATCAAGTAACTCTCATGTTTAGGCTTTTCTTCAGAAACCGAATGAACTATTAATGGAACTGAAGCTAGGTGCTGAGGATCAGCAGCTCACTGTCAAAGCCACTGAACTCTGATTCAACTCCCAGGCCAAAAACCTTCATAAAGGAGTTTTCTGATATTAAGGACAGTTCTCATTCAGATGAGATTGAGTGTAAAGGAATTGTGAATTGGCAGTGTTTCCTGATGTTCCTCAATAATGCCACTTGGTATCTGATAGAATTAGAAAATCAAGATATTTAACAACTGGACCCAGAGCACAGAAATTAGAAGATATTAAAAAAATATTTACCTCAATACTTTTCGAGTTTCCTTCTTGTGGTTCCTGACAACTTTCTGTAAAAGGCAGAAAAAATATTTTTCTTACAAATATACAGGTAAATATAGATACTCTTTTGAGAGCAGTATAGATTCTAGCAAAAAGAGTTAAGGCAATATTTCAAACAAATAAGAATGATTGAGATATCTGAAAAAAATAGTAACTTTATGATTGATTAATTATATTCCTTAAGAATTTGATTCTGCTTTGCATTGTATACAACTGAACTGAGTTTTGCTTTGAGATGATTGAAAATAGTTGAGTTTCATATGAAATCCATAATTGTAAACATCAGTTTATATCTCTCCAGTACATAGGCATTGGACTTCTAGGATCAGTTAAGAAGCTGCTTTGATTAAGGGGTATATAAAAGTTCTATTTATTTAAGCAGCTCAGCTATTCACAGTGGAAATTTTGTTTTATATTTTATGAAACTAGGAATAATTATGTTCAGCCTGACCTCTCCATTGAAATATTTCCTGAAAAATCCAGTTGCCCAAGTTATCTCAGCTTAACTATCTAATGGATACTCTAATCTCATAACTCAAACAGTTTTTAAGTTCTTCCTCCCTGTTCCTTTAGCTTCATTCATATCTTGTATTACTCAATGTTTTTAATTTCTATATGCTAATATACTGTTTTAGGCTTTAATGGAAATCAATTCAGCAAGTTTGCATTTGACAAAAAGCAGTCAAGATCAAACAATTAACATAAATGCTATTTAGACAACTGCGTGGGAAAAAAGGAAAGTAAAGACATGGCTTAGGTAATGCCAAAGAAGGGAATAAGTGTCATTTTTCTGGGGCTGTGATCAGAAGAGATTGCTCTGGGAAAGCTAGGTGGGAAAAGTCTAAAGAGAGGAAGAAGGAATAAGGCAGACTAAGGGGAAAGAATATTCCAGAAGTCTTGGCAAGAGAGAGGCCCTGTAGGATTGACAGACAGCAAGGGAGTTAGGAAGTAGAGTTTGCTTTTGTAGAGGAAGCCACAAGAGAAATGGAGGAAGAGATAAGAAAGGTAATTGGGCTCCTATGAGCTAATGATGGAGAATCTTGTAACCATTGGAATGTTTTGAAATTATGTCGGTAGTAAAATCGGAAGGAATTTTCCACCTGGATTTATCTGATGTTCTTATCATTGGACTCTTCATCTCAAGTTAACATGTAAATTCCATAAGTACAAAATTGGTCAATATTGTTCCCACGTGGGATATTATAACAAAATTAAAAAAACCAACAGTTTGATGAATCTTCAGTTGAACTAATGAAGAAATGACTTAGTGAAACTATCACTGAAGAATATTAGAAATACACATAATCCAAATATCAACGTAAGACAAAATAAAATAAGACATAAAATTTTAATCACAAGGTATGAGCCTCAGTTGGACCCTTAGACAATTGTTTTATACTACAGAATGAAAATAAAGAACAGAGCTAAGCAGTTCCATGATGGATCTTATAATCTATGATCCGTAACTCAGGAATCTCACTGCAGATGACCATCATATCTATAGACTTTGGTATGATAATGATGTTCAGACAGGATCATCGCTAAAAACAGTGAAAACAATTTCTATATCCAACTTGAGAGAGAGGTGTTTCTTGAATAGGTTGCAGAGCAGTAGTCAAGATAAACTTGTGGACTGAACTTCAAGGCCATGCTGTATAAAAATGACCCCTATACCTCTCATCTGTATTATCATCATTTCATCAGACTTATCTCTTGAGTTCTGAACAAATGTTGGACTAAAACATCCTAAAGATGTGGTTGGCAGTTCATAAAAGGTGATATTTAAAAAACCCAAAACAGTTCATGCTCGCCAGATTTTAATGTGACCAAATCAATTTGGTCTTTAAAAGGCCTTTTGCATCTTAGTTGGGGTAAGCTCTGATACAAAGGAAGTATAAGTTTTCAATGAGAAAAGTAAATCCAGTTATAGCCTAGATATAAGTTAGCATTTACACATACTTCTCTTTTTACAGGAATATGGTTAATATAAGTTTATATGCTTCATACAAATTTCATGTAAGACAAAAGTATTAAGCTTGTTTTAAGAGGTGGTTGAACTGATAATGATCACTTTCTAAAAGTAGCCAAGCCCAATGGAAAAAGAAACTAATATCACTTTCAATGTTGATAACTAACATTTTTCTACTGGGAAACAATTAAGTTATCAAAATACTCAACAAACTTTCTTGTTTATCAGTTTTTAAAAGTTAAAAAAATCCAACCTTCAAATTCATTAGCTTTTGGATCTGGTATAAATTCTTCTGCTTCACTAAAATAAAAAGAACAATTTTTAATGTGAATATTTAACAAATGAAGAAGCTACTAGTTAACAACAATCTGCCACTCTTCATATAGAAGCAAACTACAGATACTGGCTGCCAAAATTCAAAATGGAAGGAAGATGATTTATAAATTGATTTTCCCAATTTTAAATATATGACTAAATACACATAAAACTGAACACCTTAGAAAGTTGCAATGTACTGTTGTGTTGTTTCATGTCATTAGGAACATTTACATGGCTGTGCAAACATCACTATCTTCTACCTCCTGGCCATGTTCTGAGCTTAAACACTAACACCGATTTTTGTTGTTTTTTTTCCCCTCCATAAAATCATTATTTCACTTTGTGTCTTCAGGATTTTGAATAGTACAGATAAGTAGAGTCTTAATCATACTCTTCATTTTGTGACTTACGCTAATTAGTTCAATGCCATCCATGTTCATGAATAGCATAGTATGTGAGGATTTTCTTTAAATAGTAGATAATATTCTAATTAACACCTAATACAGCTTCTGCCTATGAATTCACCCAGTGATGAACATTGTAGGTTGTTTTTCTCATTGGTTTATTGTGAATCGCACTGTTAATGATACAGATTCACAAATACCTGTTGCGGTGCCTGCTTTCAGTTCTTTGAGGAATATTCTCAGAATTGCTGGGTCACCTGATAATTCTATGTTAACTTATTTAGGAAAGCTCCATACTGCTTTTCACAATGATTTCACAATTTTATAATTTTACCACCAGTGCATAAAGGTTTTGGTTTCTTCGCATCCCTCTTTCTTTCTATTTCCTTACTCTCTTATCTCCCCCCTTTCTCTTCAGCTAGTCTCATCAGTTCAAAACGGCATCTTCTGCGATTTCGATTTGCATTTCCTTAGTGATTAGTGATGTGGAGTACCTTTCATCTGCTTTTTCTATATCAATTTATAAAATTGTAATATTCAAATATTTTGCAATTTTTACTGTTTTGTTGTTTTTTTTTGAGGTGTGGGGAGTGGTTTGGATATTGACACCATATATATATATATGTGTGTGTGTGTGTGTGTGTGTGTATGTGTGTGTATGTGTGTGTATGTGTGTGTGTATGTGATGTGTATGTATATGTATATGTATATATATGTATATATATGTATATACACACATACATATGGACACACATTATATATACATATATGTATATATGTATATATAATGTGTGTGCATATGTGTGTATGTGTGTTTGCAATTTGCAGCTTTGTATTGATTTTTTTATTCTGATTTTGAATCAACCATTTTTGTCAGAACACAGTTTATTTCTTATGTTTTGTAGTTTATGTTTTCACTTTTGTAGGTTTTTATATTAATAATAGCTAGTCTGTATTGTTAAAATGAATCTGAGTGCTCCAACTAAACCTTTTTTCATGTCGACCAGATTTTTCTTGCAAGTCAGGGCTATATTTTATAACCTTTAGATTACTAAACAAAAGTGAGCAGGGATCTTTCTGTGCTGACAGTATACTTTCTATTACTGACCTATCAATATACTTCAGGTTTTAATAACGACTATAAACAACAATACTCTATCACATCAGCAAAGATCTGATTAAAGACATTTATACACTGGACTGCAAGTGTTGAAATGAGTGTGCAGAGACTAGGTAACTAGAAGTACATGATCACTGGCAAGAAGAAACCTAAGATGTACACTGGAGTCAAGGATGGAGAATCAGAGGTGAGGAGGTTTTCATCCTGGACACTTGGTCAACTACAGATTTACTAGCAACCCCATTTTTGCCATAAGCCCTGGTTTTCATTTCATGCTACTACATTTGCACTGCATTAAATTTTATGTACCCAGAAAGGAGGTCTTCTTGGTTGTATGATGATGTGCTCATAATTCTGTGTATGAAGTAATGTGTTGGTTCAGGAGCAAGGATTTCTTCTTTCTGTAATATTATAAATCAGGTATTAAAAACAACAGAACTCAATGTATACTTTCTCTCTCATTGGCATTTTTGCATTCCAATAAACATTTTAATGAAAAGAACATTTTAGAGAGTACTTAAAATATTCGTTAAAAATTAAAGTAAGCTTTTGTAGTAGTATAAGTTTTTGAATGGTTCCGTGAAGATAGTCTAAATTATGATACTTGGTTTTGAACACGGTTTAAACATAGACGTAGCATAGATATTGAAGAATGTAAAATTCAATTTTTAGACTTTAAAACATTTTAATTACAGTGTATTGCATTGAATAAAACAGCAGAGATGGAACTCTAGGCATCTCATAAGCTTGTTTGATCATACATTTTAACAGATACTCTGCTCTATGTGTTGGGAAACCATGTGCTTCTGATTTGACTGATATTACATGTGTTTATTTTCTGTGGTTTACTGCAGCTCTTGTGTTAGCCTAAACACAGAAGTACAAAAGCTCTGTTAGGATGTTTAATTAAGGCAATTGTCTCACTAGGAAATCCCACATCATATGATTTCCAAAAATACGATTAGTACAGACTTTAGGACAGGGTGAAACCAAAGGGACCATTGAGCTTCTTATCATCATTTGGCGGCTTGAATGCAGTAACATGGACTGTATCCCATCATAATTAAGAGGTTTTAAGGATGTTAAAAATGCTTTCAATAATCTGTTACATTTAGGTAGGATCTTGAAAACTATGTAAGAAAAGCATTCACCTTGTAAGATTTAGAAAGGTAGTGCATCTATTAAATGAAAATCCGAATGAAAACCTAGGTAATGATTTTCTTTTTCTTGTTATTTGTTTCCAGTGGTGTGGACTGGGGCCAGGTCTCAACAAATGCTATGCAGCAATCTGACTTTCCACAGATCATTTATAACTTCCTTTATTTGGATTTTTCCTATTGACATCAAGTTCTCTATGGATGTTCATCAAATATTTACAGCCCCAATACAAAATGGTATGTATTGTTTAATTAACAAATTAATAAGTTTGAATTTCCCTTTAAACAGTTTCCACTTTCCATTTTCCTTCAGCTAGTTGTTCTAGGTTTCTTTCTATCAAATACTTGAGTTTCATGTTCTGTTAATTATTTCACCTATACTATATATCCACAGGCTTATGTAGATAATGATTCTACTTTAAGATACTTTGCTGTGTAGTCAGGTGACATCCTCGTAATAGAATGCATGAGGTTGTTTACCTTCCCAGCTGCTGGGAGTTATTCATGTCACCTACCTTATATTGTAACTTGTCCCTAGAAGATGCTGCTTCTGCCAAGCTATTGGAAGTGGGCATGTCAAGCTCAGCAACAGCTCTTTTAACATGTGTCTTGTTAGCTTCCACTACCTGACTTCCAGTTGCTTCAATACTTTCAATATTTTCACCAGATGTGGGTTGGCAGCATTTGCTCAGTGCTAAGAACTTTTTCAAGCTGCTTGTGCTTGTTGTCATCTTGGGAGAAACAGCTTGGCTTTCTGCAGGCTTCACAGCTTGTTGAACACGACCTCTAGGTATTTTTCTTAGGCACTGGTCTCCAACAACTTCTCCGAGAACAATTTCCTCATCATCAGAAACCGTGTCCTCTCTTAAGCTACTATCTGAATCTTTTTGACCAATATCATGAGCAACTAGCCGAATGATCAGATCTTTTTTGTTATTAATATCTTTCAAAAGTTCTACTCTGGTGATATCAGGCCTTCTTACATTTTGAAATGAATTTCTGCCAACAGCCTAGAATTGAAAGTACAATAAATATTTAGAAAAATATATTAGTCACTTTTCTGTTATTACTTTGTATCATAATTCTTATTTATGATTCCTAACTTTAATCTAAATATATCTTCAAATATCATTACTACTATATTTTAACTATCTTAAAAGAATGATAAAAATTACGTGAAATGTTTGTTTGTATATGCCATTATTTTTACATTTGACATAATATAAATCTATCATAATTTACCCCAAATATTCAGTCTAATAGAATGGCTTAAGCTTTGTATTTTATTTTAAAATGAACTTACTGTTTTTGATTTTTTGTTGTTTCTCATAAAAATTGTTGTAGAACTACTTGTATTTTTATGTAGTCAATAAGGAACTCTATAAAAATCTAGACATTGTTTTTCTTTTTTTTGGAAGAAAGGTCAAGATTTTATAAGTATACCCAATTCTACTAATAAAAGTAATGTTACATTGGAATTGTGATCTTTAAACTACCTTTTTTAAAAACTTAATAATATCATCTTTTTTTGTTTTTTGCAAAAACATATGTAATCTTCATTTCTTTCTCATACTCCACTCAAATTTTCTCATTTAAAACTTTATTATTATAGATAAATCCAAGAAATTGTAACTCTAATTCAATAACCAAGTCACTTTATTTCTGTAGCCTTTGGCTATATCACAGTAATTGTTTTAATCATTAATTAACATTTTATTATTATTTTATTATTAATTATAATTATTGTTTGACTCAATATTTCTTTGCAAATTTCCAAGCTATATTTTCAAGTGATAATGTCTTAAAAGTATCTTCTGTAGAAATTAACTATTTAGAAACAACTCTTTAAATAATCAAAGCAACTTGAGTATATGTAAAAAATTAGTAAGGTTAGAAAAAACAAACATATGTAATGTATGTTGGGGATTTGTTACTGAAAGTGTTTTAAATATATCTCATTAGTAGCTAAATACAGCATCTCTAAGCAGAATGTCAAACCATGAGGCAAAGCCAAGAGCTTAAAGTACTTCACCTTCCCTACAGGTTTTTATTTTATTGTTTGTTCATCTCTTTGCTGAAAATAGAGTTGATTATATTTAATGTGGCACATGAGATTTTCGTGCTCTGCCTTCTGGTTGTTTATTATTATTGCTGTTGTTTCTATTATTAGTAGTATCAAATGGAATTTTCTTCCCTTACAAAAGAAAGTGGTATTTGTGTTTAATCACTGTTTCTGTGGCTCATTTGTGACCTAAATAAAGTCGGTAACAATGAAAGGAAATTGTTATGGATGGTTTAATAATTGCATTTTATTTTAGTAATATTATTTTATAGGACATTCACACAAAGTACACTCTGAAGGAATTGTTTATTTATAAATGAATACTACACACAACATATGCTAATGTAGCAATGAGCACTCAGGAGAGGAAATTTCAAACTTGAAGGGACTATCATATGTTCTTAAAAAATAAAAAAAAATGAGATTACAGTGAAGGGTTAATAGAATTTTCACTTCTAGCAGACTAGCAGTAAAATAGAGCCAGGAGAGCAGGTAGTTCTGGGGCTTTGTGTTCCAGAAACTTGGCTGACCACAAGGTGGATGATATAGTTGAATAAAATTGAGTTCTTATGAACAGGGTGTTTCCCCCATGCTATGACCGTTTCTTGAACCCTGTTACATCTGTCATACGCTGAATTGTATATGCTGAATAATGGGTTGGAACTTTCCATTGTATTATCTGCTGGAATTTTCCACCGACCCTTCTCACTTTCTGGTTTGTGTTTTTTTTCCTTTAAATATCCTACACTCCCCTAGCTAGGGGTCGAGCTCCTCTGCGTGGGGTATGGGACCTGGCCTCAGCGCGCTGATTGAAATATACCTCTTGTTGATTGCAACAAGATCGGTGTCTCATGAGTCATTGGGTGGCTGTGATCTCCTGTGGTCTGAGTGGGGGCCTTCTCGGGGCCTTTCAACAGGAGTATAAGTGCACAACAATTTTAGTATTTCAGTTAGAAAACAAACCATAAACCTGCAATTTTACCACCAAGAGGCAGAGATATGGTAGTCAGAGCGAGCTAGAGGGAGCCTGGGTTAAATTTTTCAGATACATGAACAAATATTTGTTCATCTCACAGAGAGCACAGAGATAGACTACAAAATATAATACAAACAAACAAAAAACATACACAATTATATCCAACTCCAGCTTATGAGTTTCGCAGAAACAAGGGATTCTATTTGAGGCTATTTACAAGAATATGAGTGAGAGATTAGTGCGATTTGGTGAGGATATAGAAGGGGACAGTAGCCAAAGACAGCTTTATTAGCATAAATCCTAACCCAGCATGGATGATGGCTGACTACATGTGTTCTCTGAGCTCCCTGTACAACAACATCCAGGCAGTTTCCCTCTTTCTCATAGTTGTTACTGCTGCAATAACTCTGAGGAGAATCTTGTGAATCTTATGACCATCAGGAATTTCCTGAGACTTTAAATTTTATTTAATCCTTGAGTCATATCTCTGTCTAAAAGGGAATGTTATATTTTTGAAGAAATAGCTAAATATCTCCAGCCTTAATAGTGAGTTCCAGGTTGATCAGGGCTATATAGTGGTTATGTCTTTAACTCAACAATCATCAATCATTCAATCCATCGCTAATTAACTTATTAGTTAATGGACTTTTAACTAACTTATTTTTAAATAATTAACTAATTATTTAATAGCTAGCTAATTATTAAGCATTAAGATTTAATTCAGAGATTTTCAGAATCATATTGGAAACAATTGAAGTGTTTATACTTCAGAGAATATAGTTTTATACTTGGGTCAGTGACATGGCACAGATTGCGCCCTTAATAAAAACACAGAACTCTCAAAAATTCACACAATCAATGTGAAGAGTTTAAATAGAACCCCCATTCCAGGAATGTGTTACATTTTATTGAGCTGATGATCAAAGGGGTCCTACAAAACCCACAAAACATCATAAGCTATTGATAAGGCAATTGGTTACTCTCCATAACCTGACAGTAAATTACTATTGCTCTAGATACCACAAATGTATGTTCTCAAATATAAAGAAATGCAGCTGGAGCCTAAACAGAGCCTCATGTCTTTATCAAACCCCTACCCTCAAGTCCCAGGGATCTATGGAGAAGAGGAGAAGGGAAGACTGTAAGAGTCACAGATGGTGGATGATTACCAGGAAACACTATCTTCTAGACAAAACACAGGGCTTTTATGCACATGTACAGAGAAGGTGACTACATGCACAAGACTTGTACAAGTTCAAACCAAACAAAATTCCAGCAGTGAGAAGAGATGGGGGCCACAAAGTACTGCCTGTAAGCAAGAAGCCTTTTGTAATAACAACATACTGGAAAGGGAAAATCAGTTTTCTCTAAAGGAGTATCCCTAGATATATCAACCACACTCCAGGGCAGGCCCCGTGCCCAGGAATAATTGACCTATAAAAGCTGAACTCTCTATATTTTTGTGTGCTTTTTAGTTTGTTTTTTCTTTTGGTTTCTTTTCTGTTTATTTTGATATTCTTTCTTTCTTTTTTCTAAGAAGGGATATGTAAAAGAGAGTTCTGTTGTGCCTTTACACACATGTTCTTATAAATATCCAATTAAATTATATTTGCATCAGCCCAGTGTTAATAAGGATACGTATATTTCCATGCCTCAAAGACCAATTTTAGTGTATTATCTCATAAAAACTAGCGTTAGGTCTTTTCTGTGAAATATGGTTATGGCAAACCTTTGAAAATCACGAGTGTAGAAATGAACTGATGTAGCTAATTCACAAAATAACAAGCATGGCTATCCATGTATCTAGGAGAGAGAGGAACTCACAGAACTGGCTTGCTATTTGCTCATTTTCCCCATTGCTGTGACTCTTACCTCTAAGGGTTTCACATCAAGTCGCCCAGTTCTGTCCAATGAGATGCGTCTCGCCTTCTGTCTCGTTCCTATTTCAGACACATCTGTGGAAGAGTGACCTTTGCCACTTATGGAAGCTCTCCTCAGCTCTGCTATACTACATCCAGTCCTCTTTATGCAGTCCATCTTAAGTGTCTCCAGAGGCTGAGTCTTCATAGAAATCACTGCTAAGTGTTCTGAGACGATATTTGGATCGATTTTCATTGGTTTATTCCTGACATGTGGAATTATTTTAACTGGAAGTTCATCTTCTAATGCATCCTCGGACTCCTTGTCTGAGTCAGAGCTCCTTAGTGCAGCATGCTTTTGTGCCTTTTCAATGATCCTGTTTGTGTCTAAATCTCCAAAGGCAGCAGTGTAAGAACTCTCTGTGCTAACTCTACACGATGGGACACTGGAAACTCCATCAACAATTAAGCTAGCTACCTTCTTAGGGAAGGCCTTCTTTGTACTTTTCATATCATAGAGTTCATTCTGGCTTCCAGATTGCTTTATTATATTACTGTAAACAGACTCAACAACCCGAGAAATCACTTCAATGTTTTCTTGGTCTAAAGATTGTTCTTCATGATTCGAATCCACAAGACTAATGTTACTTTTGGAAATTTCAGCTGTTACAGATTTTGTCAACTGTGATGCAATTTTATTTAACTCAGGCTTTGTTAAACTGTTTGTGTCTTTGCTTGCAGGACCAGGTGTATTTACTAATTTAGCCAAGAACAAGGCCAAAGCTTCCTCTAAAACTCTGGAGTCTAACATTACATCCTTAATGGATGCGGGTTTTTCCTGGGTCTTAAGTTCATCAATAATTTTCACCACCTTTTCCATAATCTTGACAGCTTCTAGAGCTAACTCTGAACTTGAAAGTTCCTCTTCTGCTTGAGGTTGAAATTCAGAATTGGAAATCTCCTTTACCATTGAAAAACCTATTATGTCAGAAAGGACATCACTCTTTCCCATTAAATCTTCAAATACAGATGTAGGGGAGCCAGAGTGTTTCAAAACGTTGCCATAAACAGAATTAACTACTTTGTCAATAGTTGCCTTGTCAGCTGAAGGCACAGCTTCTGATTCCTTAGCAGGTTGTACAACTTTGATTTTACTCTTGGAGAAAAATTCTTGGATTGAATTTAATATTTTTGAGGTTATTTTTCGCATTTCAGTTTCTTGAGATTTAGTTCTTTCTGGAGGGCCTTTTGGAAATACAGATAAAAGCTTTGATAAGAACTTTACAGCAATTGTTTCTATTATGTTATAAGATAGTTTACGAGGAGTTGATGACTGTGAGGGAGTAGTTAAGATAACACTGGTGAGGATATTTTCAACAACATTGTCGACCTCCGCACACTGATTCGGAGTCAGCTCACCACCAAAATAGTTCTGCAACTGGTTGCCAGTCACTTCCCGTAGAACTAAGTCAACTATGGTTTTTGAAAGGAGTTTACATCCACTAATTATACATTTTTGTAAGATTTCCTGTGATCCAAACTGTGGCAAAAGATTATTATAAATTGTCTGAACAACCGGTTGAACAATTTCATCATCATTTGGTTGCAAGGCTTCTACATACTGTATAATCAAATCTTCATTTTTGGAAATCTCTGCTGCAATTGTTTTTACTAAATTCATTTGAAGGAAGTCAAGTTGTGTCAACACATTTTCTGGAGTTAGTTTTGTTTTGACATTGGATAGTTTTGAAAAGACTTTTGCTAAAAGACCAGAAGTCACATCCTCTAAAAATTTGTAAGGCAACTGTATGGTATAGGGAGATGAGGTCTGACATTCTTTACTGACTGACTGCACCACATTTTGGACCTTCTTCTCCACATCTTTTGATTCCAGAGGCACACATGCTGAAGCTGGTACCTCATCAGAAAATATCAAGTTAAGCTGATGCTGAAAAATTTCATTTATCACTGTACTAGTTAGCCTTTTTGCTAGAATCTCCCCATTACTGTTGATGTTTTCGCAAATAGACTCTTGAGATTTACACTCCTTTAAAACATTGCAAACACAAGAGTGAACAATTTTATTGACTATTGATTTTTCAATTGATGGTATTCTCTCTATGGAAGGCAACTTCTCAGAAAAGGACTGTTCTGGTGTTTTCTGCACCTGTGTCATTTTATCTTCATTTTTAATATTCGTGCTGGATGATGGCTTTTTTATAGTTGTTTCTTTAACCTCAGGAGGCGCTGTATGAGCTGACTCTTTGGCTGCTTGTGAGAGTGCCTCATTTTCTTTATCTGGCCTAAAAACTTTAATTTCTGCATCTGAAAACTCCTTCATCATTGAATCGACAAGTCTCATCGCTGTGTCATAAAGTTCACCTGGCTTTCGATCATTTGTGTCTGTAGTCTTATCACACTTTTCTGTTTCTGGTAAAGATGTAAATACTAGTTTGTTCACCAGTTCAGTGATCACATCTTCTAGAAACTTGGCAGGAACAATTTTAGGTTGACTTTCTGATGAGGACTTAGGATGCTCTGTAGTACTAGGCTTACTTTTAATGTCTTTCAATCTTTTGGTCTCACTCTCCTCTCTTCTACTTTTAGTTTTTGTTTCTTCACTTGGTTTCTCTTTAGTAGTGATGTCTTTTTTGTGAACTGATGAGGATAAATCCTTTGTTGTAACATGCTGTGCAGAATCTTGAAGTATAACCAATGCTTTATCACTTATGCGGCTTCTGCTGTATATTGGTCTGGCAAAATCCAATGGGTCTTGAGAAGATATTATAAAAACATTGTCATAAATATTTTCAATGACATTTTCAACACGTTCAATTTCTGAGTACGATTCTTCCTCTATGTCAGTTGCCGCTACAGACTGTCTCCTTTCTTCCTTGACTGGCTGTTGGGGTATTAGTACATTTTTTTCTGTCATGGTCTCTTTGTTCTTTCTTTTGGGCTTGTCATCTGTTTTTACTGAACTTTTACTGACATCAATCTTCTTTTCATTTTGTATTTTGAAATCTGTTCTAAGTACCTCCTTCTCAGGACTGTTTTCAACAGTTGTAGCAACTGCATAATGGGTGAATATTTCAAGAATCTGCCCCTGCTCATTGACTAGTACTAAGTTCTCCTTCCCAGTTTCACTACTTTTACATTTGTCCCTCAAATATTTCACCTGAGCACCTCTGCCTTTCATGGTGGTGGGTGAAGATTTAGCTGGATGTTGCACCTGAGCACCTCTGCCTTTCATGGTGGTGGGTGGAGACATAGCTGAATGTTGCACCTGAGCA
>NW_021604594.1:2071572-2184699 GCF_004785775.1 Grammomys surdaster
CTTTCATGGTGGTGGGTGGAGACATAGCTGAATGTTGCACCTGAGCATCTCTGCCTTTCATGGTGGTGGGTGGAGACATAGGTGAATGTTGCACCTGAGCATCTCTGCCTTTTATGGTGGTGGGCGGAGACACAGCTGAATGTTGCACCTGAGCATCTCTGCCTTTCATGCTGGTGGGTGGAGATGTAGCTGAATGTTGTACCTGAGTACCTTTGCTTTTCATACTGGTGGGTGGAGACGTATCTGGTGAGGTGGTGTCTTCAGTGGCAGGTTTGACTTTGCTTTCATCTTCTTCTTTCTTTGCATCTGTGACACCTGGACTTGGTCCTGACAGGAGATCGATGATATTACTTTTCATAATGGTAGCTATAGAGTTAAGTATTGGATCTTGGATATCATCTTTTTTAATTGATGTGTCTTTAGATAGAGCAAGCTGGTTCTGTTTTAAGGAGCCACTAATCTGCATGGAGGTCTTTTGTGGGAGGAGTTGAACCCTTTGGGAGATATTTTCTGGATCTAGAAGTGAAAAGAAAGTTGAACACCAGTCTCCTGAAAATAGTGGCTGAATCTTGAATGTAGAGATTGCCTTTTGTGCTAATGAAGAAATCATTTCTATAACAATGTTGCCAGTGCCATCCTTCTGAATACCATCAGCTCCAAATTTCCCTATAAACTGATCATAGACAAAATTAGATATCTCATCAATTGTCTCCTTTGCAATTGGTGGGAAAGAAAATATTTCTTCAGCATGTGGTAATACTTTAATTCCACTTTTTCTAAAATCTCGTATGAGAGAGTTTGCAAACTTAATAGCTAAGCTTACAATTTCCGACTCTGGCATATCCTTTTTCCTGGCATCTCCAGTAAGAGTTGAGAAAGAACAAAATTTGTGAGCAAGGTCAACAATTACATCCTCTAAAAATGCAGCTGAAAATAGAGAGGATGGTGCCTTTTCTTTCCCAGATTTAGCAACAACAGAAGAAGCACCACCTTTAGAAGATGAGTCTTCACCATATAAAAATAACTGCAAATGATGATCCATGATTTCTTTAATAATTGAGCCAGCTATTTTACTGAGAAATGAACCTCCCTTTTTGTGTGCATCTTTCTGTACGTCTGCTTGGAATTCAGGTTTCTTCAAAATATTTTTACATACAGAGTCAATGAAATTCTCAGTTGTTTCATATATCATAGTGGCTGTATCCTCTGCAGTGGCAAACCTTATCTCATGTTCAGAAATTTCTTGTATAATTTCATCAGTCAATTTGGAAGCTGCAGCCATGAACTCATCAACATCGTCTGGCCCAGCCTCTGCCTTCTTTAGTTCATTTTCAGTGTCATCTGAAGGAAAGATGTTTTCTAAAAGCTTGTAAATCATGTTTTCTATCAGAGAACAAGGGAGTACTGTAATACATGATGGTAATGCATTGGTATCCTTCAAGATGACATTGAGCACATTTTTGATGATATTTGCAGCTTGAGGTGAAGAATAGCAAGAAGGCATTAATTCTCCTGAAACTAATGACTGCACCTGATAATCATACATTTCTTCCAATAGAAAATGATATATTTTCCCTCCGAAACATGAAGTGTCATTTTCTAGAGCCCTGTGTAGTTGAGTCAGAGATCTACATTCATCAAATAGATTTCCATAAACGGAGTGGACTGTTTTTTGAACCATTTCTTTATATGTCTCTGAAAACCATAGACTCTCATCCAAATGTTCTGCAACTAAAATCTCAGATGTAGTGAACTCAAAAACAATTGATTTTACTAATGTTGTAACAATGTCCATTATTTTTGCTATTGCTGTCTCTGGGGTTTCAGTACTCAAGGAATCCTGTATAAATGTCTGAAGAATTTTGCATAAAAGCTCAGTAATTACTTCTTCCAAAAAGACAGCTGAGTTTACAATGAATGACAACTCTCTTTGCTTAGTGCTTGTTGTTGCTTTCTTCTTGCAGGTTTGAGCCACTGAAGCTGAAAGAATACTTTTATCACCTGATAAGAATGACTCTAGATGATGATTGAAGATTTCCTTTATTATAAAACTTGCAATTTTTGAAACTGGTATGCTACTTAGGCCCTTTTTATCTTTTGTAAGAGACTGGTACAGATTTGAATGGGAAAGATCAGCATAGATGGAATCGACCATCGACTGTATGTCCTTCTCTGAAATCATACTCTGTTTTTCATTTCCATGTTTTACAATACATATTGCATGTTTTGAAATTATTGACATGATTTCATTAATCAGTTTTATGACTGTGTTATTTAAGTCTGATTGAGAAGTGTCATAATGCTCTACACTGGAATCTGATGGATTTATCTGAGACATAATCTGAGTGACTATTTTCTCTAAGTGAACATGTGAGAGCATGGTAGTGTACATTGTTGAAGCCTGTCTTCGGAATCTTGACTTACTAATGTCGTAATGGACTCTATTCACCAAGACATTTTGACTAAGTTTGGAATGTAGGTGTAAAGGAAGATCTGCTACAAGATCTGGTGGAATTTGGAAATAAGAAATTTCAGTCAGAATGATTTTGGTTATCTGAGCAGCCAATGCCTTTGTATCACTTAGAAAATCTTTATCAGGCATGATTTCCATTTCATATTCTTCTAAAACATTGCTGTACACAGTGTCAATAATTTTTTTGAGTATATCTCCTCCTATTGGGGACAAACTCAACTGTTCTTCAGCATTCTCTATAGTAGTAACCTGAGCTTTTGAAAATTCCTCTGTTATCCAGTATATGAGGTTTTCAGCTTTATCAAACAAGACATTTTCTGAGTTTCTTGTTGAGTCCACTTGTACAATGCCAACCACCCTGTGAAATATTTTGCTCACTACTCCAGAGACTACATCTTCCAAAAATGTTGAGGAATAAGCACTACCATAAAATAACTCCTGCCTATCATCATCAAAATATTTGTACGATGAAGTAGATAATTGCTTTCTTTCCACAAATGGCTGAAGATGGTGTTCACAAATATATTTAATAATAAAACCTGCTATTTGATCAATGAAAACATCATTACTTTTTGTGATATTTTCTTCCACTAATTCTGGAGAACCGGAGTTTTCTAAAATATTTGTGAAAACTGCATCAACAAGATGCTGAATATCATTTTCTGAATAAAAGGTCTTGGTTTTCTCTTCATCTTTTGAAAATCTAATTTCATGTTGGGAAATTTTTCTCCTAATATCAGTGATCAGATTGGAAGCAATTTCATTAAAGTTTACTCCTTCTTTATCTTTTGAAGTTGCTTTGTATGAATCAATTTTAGGGGAAGAAGGAAAAAATTTAGATAATAGTACTCTGATCATATCTTCTAAAAATGTATATGGTAGTAATGTATTATACAGAGGTAAGGTCTGGTTTAGCTTACTAGATTTATTGATATCACAAAGAATGTCATAAGCAGTATGATCAGTCATCGAATTAGAACAAGAGGCAGCTGACAAATCACCAGAAAACAGGGGGTGAAGAAGGTAGTCTGAAATAGCGGCTGTGATTAATTTAGTAATATTTTCCACAAAAACTTCACCATTTTCAGATTCATCAATGTCAGGATCTAGTCCATGCTGCTTCAAAACATTCCTATATACTGAGGTGACAAGTTCATCTACAAGATCTGTATTACTAAAGGGAAAGGATGGTTGCTTATCACATAGAATTGGAATCTTAGCTTTGTCTAAATGGTTATTCACTGAACTTACTATTTTTTGAGTCATATTTTCCAGCTCAACATTAGTAATTGGCTTAGGACTAAAAATCTGTGATAAAACTCTGGTGACAACCTCTCCTACAAACTTATCAGGGTAAATGCCTAAAGGTGATGGCTTCTGGGACTTGTGAGACTCTACGACTTCATTGAGAACTTGTTTGACCATGTAAGATACCTCATCTAGTGGAGTTTTGGGGCGAGATAAAGTCTCTCCACACAAAAATGGTTGAAGATGGTTTTCAATAATCTCTTGGATAATAAAACTGGCTATTTGGTCAATCATAATTGGACTTCGACCAACTATATTTTTCTGTATTAAATCAAGAGAATCAGACATTTGCAAAATATTACTGTAAACAGAATCTACCATCTTTTGGAGATTTTTATCTGTATGCAGACACTGATTATCATAGATGGTGAACCAGATTTTATGTTTTGAAATGGCTGACATAACCTTATTTGTTATACAGTTGGACATTTCATTAAAATCTGAACTCGTCAAATACTTTTTTTCTAAAGATGAAGACTTAATAGGCAAGGGAATAAGCTGAGCTAAGAGTCTTCTGATAACATACTCTAAAAATGAGTGTGGTAACATGGTACTATAACCTTTTGAAGACATGGGTTCAGAGTTAAATTTTTTTAAACTATTTTGAAGTTTATACAGTATGATTTCAGCATTGAGAGTATGATATAAATTTGATCTGAGCTTTCCTTTGAAGCAAGATGGAAGCTGATAGTCTATAATCTCTAACAATATGCTATTAGATATTCGTTCAGCTACTGGAGTATTATCATAAGGTAGATTACTACCACAGGTTACCGTAAATTCATATTGTTGTAAAACATCATAAAAAATGGAATCAACAATCTTAGTAATACATCCTTTATGGGCTGATGGAAAATATAATCTCTCTTCAGGATACCTTAGAACAGTAATTTGAGCATTATTTAACTTTTTCACTACATTGTTGATAAGTAATGTATTTATCTCATTAAGCCAGGCTTCAGTGATGTTTAGATTTTTCCTCCACAGCGATGTAGACAAATTAAAAAATAATTCTGAGATTATCTCCTCTAAAAATGTGGCTGAAAAAACTCCACCATTTGCACCTCTTTGACATAGCTTATGAAAGGACACTGTGTTGATTCCCCTTGATTCTTTTCTGTCAGGAAATGACAAAGAGACAGATTTTCCTGCATGTTGTTTGCCAAATCGTGTGTGTGTTTTAAAGCTAGTTGCATTGGTGTTATTCAAGGACTTGGTTAAAAAGTTATTGTCATAGCTCATGAAGTCTACATGGGCTTTAGTGTGTTCTGGTTCAAATAATTCTTGCCTTTTTGCTTTTGGAATAAAAGGCTGTATTTCTCTTGTTCTATAGTTCCTGTATTTGGGTTCAAAAGGAGCTTGCTGTAAACCATGAGATAGCTTGTCCATCAGAGATTTAACCAAGCTGTGGGAAATAACATTAAGAATACAGTCTGATGATAATAAATCTTGATCAATGTCTGCCAGATTTTCCAACAGGTCTGACATGTAATCTCCTTGAAATTGTTCACAGTCCATTGGTGCCTTACGATAATCAAAACCTCCACCTTGAACACTTGGAAGAACTTTGACATGATGCCGTTCTTCTGGTACTTCACGAAAAAGTGAACTATCCTCAAAAAATGCGGTGCCCCCCGTGCACTTTTCTAGAAGTGTTCGAATAAGTTTCTCACACACAATATTGAGAAGAAAAATTGATTTGGGGGAAAGCCCTAGGTTGTTTGTAAGGGTTCTATTACTTTGTCGATTATTTAAGGAGGAAAATGTTCTTGCTAGTTTACCAGAACTCATATCCCCATCAGGGAGCTCATCTGGTAAAAATAAATCTAAAACAATATTGAAGACTTCATTGACGACTTCTTTGGATTCATGAGATCTTAGGCTGCCAACCAGATTGTTTAACCTACGTGCCAGGTAGTTTAATTTATTTTTTTGAGCAAGGTGATCAGTGGGGTGAGGAGATGATTCTAACTCCCTGGGGCCTAACTGATTTTCCATGGTATTGACTTTGTTGAAAATGGGCAAGTTGTTTTTAAGTGTGGGATATGATTTGTTTCTTACATTAATTTCAAAATGATTTAGTCCTAGTACTTTGGACAATACAAAGATCACTCCTTTTAGGAGATCTTGAAAGATATCATCAAAGTCAGAAGAAGTCACTCCTGGGCAGAATATATACTTTGCTTTTATGGAAGCCTGGTGTGTCTTATCAGGATTTATCATGTTTCCATTAGAAAGAACTTCAATAATAACTTTAAAAATCCTTAAAGCAAGATCTCCAATGGAAATAGACCTGGTTTTATACAGTTGAGAGTGAATTAAGATATTTTTGTCAAATACTGCATCATGGATTTCCCATGCTTTCTCTTTGCTGCCTTCTTTGGTGCCATCAGAAATGTTTGAAATTAGGTAACAGATAACTGCTTCAGAGAGATGTACACAAAACTGATAAACTGAAGAATTACTGTAAATGCTTTTTAGAGGCTGCTTTGTATCATCATTTTTCTTTGAGTGTGAAGATACATGAGAAAACTTCTCAGTAGAAACTAAAAAAAAATAGGAAAGAAAAACAGAATCATGCAAGCATTTTTAGTATGGTTTATAGGAAATGTGGAAATATTTTAAAAAAGAAAGAGAAAAAGGATTTTCCCTAAATAGTTCTCAATCGTGAAATCTTGGCATGTACATTGAAAAAGCAAATCTTCCACATGCAAATATCTAAGTCATAGGCTGGTGTCTCTACCTTGATTGTATTATAATAGGCATTAAGAGACCAGATTTTCAAGTTTAATGAAATATCCTGCCATAGCTCCAGTGATGCGATTATTTAAAAATATATTTGGTCAAAATATTTGATGTTGTACTGAATTTTACTTTAAGGTATAAAGATTTTAGTTATACTATCATCTTGAGTAAAAAACAAGTGCATCAACTCCAGATAGACCAAAACAGCAGAGACATGCATAAGTACTTTATACACTTTTTAATTCATGGTGCATGCTCAACCAAAATTCTCTAATATTTTTTTATCTCCCTCTTATCTGCAGGCCTAGAGAAAAAAATCTTCTAGATTCAATGCATAAACAATTAAGTTAGCAACATTTTAATGCACCATCAACATTAAAACTAAAGTTATTTTATCTTTCTAAAGCTATTTTCAGAAAATCAAAATGTACACTCAGATAAGAGATCCTTTAAATATAACTTTTCCTGTTTTCCCTAAGTTATTCTAGTTTAAAAACGAAGTTTTTTTTTCTTGCTTACCTGCAGTTTTGAAGTTCTTCAAATGTGTGATTACAGACGCTGTAACATGTCTTGCAACCAAATGCATTTCATTTGGACCAAGTTCATGATCAGCAAAAGCAATAGTGTTGGTTTCCTCCAAAGTCTCTGTTGTCGTTTTGGGGTTTTTATTTTTCCATTTGTGTAATAAAGAAAAATCCTCTTGGCAGGCTTCAGGACCTCCACTTTCCTCCTCCTGCATGAGGGTCGTTCGGCTACTCCATGTTCTGAGCAAAGTTTTCTCTGTATCTTTTTGTCTTTCACATACGTCAGATGAAGGATTTTGCCTTGACATAAAAAATGGTTTCATGGTCTCTGTGCTTTCATTAGTGTTTGCTTGATGGGGAAAGCCATAACTTGACAGTACTGTGTTTACAATATTTTCTGCAGCTAAACATATTTTGAGTGGGGAAGCAGTTGTCTTAATTTCATTTGGCTCAGCTGATTTGGTGGTCTCATAATGAAAAACCCTTGGATTTTCACCTTTCCCCATTTCTATAAATGATAAGACTTGTTTTAGTGATTCTTCTGTGGAATCATTTACTTTCTTATACAATTTTTGTAACATACTCCCTTCGGGGATAAAGCTGTGAGCTTTTGAAACTTCCTCAACTGGTCCAAAGTTTGGTTTCCTCCAGCCATGGTCTTGTGCTTTGTATCTAGAACATGATGGCATCTCTTTTGAACTGGACCTCTCTGTGGGCTCTGAGTTTTTATTTGTGTTTTCTATACAGGAACTGATGTGTGAAGATGAATTAGATGCAATGCTATGCTTTTCTCTCGTATCATCCTCTGAAGTAAGCCCCACGCCAGATATACTCCTTTGTGGACTATGACTCCTCCCAGTACTCTCACTCGTGTTTAAAAGAGGCATTTTCACAGGAGGTGCAAATTCAACCGGATTAACAATGTAAACATTCTCAGTTCCATTGAACCAATTTTTAGTAGGAAGGTTTTTGATCAAAGACTCACCGAAATGGGAGCATTGGTCTATCAGTGTACCAATGATCTCACTTGCAGCAATATTCTCTTTCAATATGCTAACTGGAGATGGTTCCATTTGGCTTATTTCTTTGTCTAGTTTATTCTTGATTATTCCAAGCATGCCACTGACAGTAGTGACAGAATATGTTAGTAATTCTGAATGGAATAAATGGACCTGTAAGAGTGTATTCTGTACATTTTCTTTGGATATAATAGTGCTTGACTTGGACTCATCATCAAACTTTCTAAACGGTAATTTTGGCAGCATCTTTTTGCTTAATTGTCTTTGTTGCACTTGAAAGAGATTGTCTATTGGCATTTTCACTATTTCAGAAAACTCATATTTAGAGATATGCTTAAACTTTAAGTCCACAAATGACTCTAACATGTTTAAGACTCTTTCTACGATCTCATGCACAATTTGGTTGCTAGAGCTCGTAAACACGTGGTCCTTCATCTTCATGTTGCAGGTCTGTATGCCACTAAGGATGTGCTTGGTTGGAAAACCCGGCTTGCTTTTCGCAGCAACATGTTCTTTCCTACTTGTGAGAACTCCGTTACTGTCCTGAGTAGGCATCTGAGACAAGAAGCACAATTGTAATTTTTCAAAGAGCATTTCGACAATTTCCCGTCCAAACATATTGATCTGCGCTTTTGTGTCCTCAGCTCTAGTAGAGACACCTTTAAAGTGGTCGTAGAATCTGTTTTCACACTCTTCAAGAGGTGGCAAATTTAAAAGTGAAAGTGAATATTCTAAATCTTTGGCTTTAATTGAAATTTCAGTTAAAATGTTTTCAGCTATGGTTAAAAGTTTAGACTTTTCAGTTTCTGTATCACTTGTTTCTGTTTGCCATTTGTCAAACATTTTTTTCAATATACCTTCTTTAGGAAAAATCTGTTCTAACTGCGAGGAAACATTTTCTAAGTAAAAACATGGTTGCTCCGTAGGGTAACCTGCACCCAGATTCTGCTTGGATAGGCGATGATCACTCAGATTTGAAATGTTAATTGGAGAAGCCAAGTTCTGATTGTTTGTAACATACAGCTCTTGTAACACTGCATTAACAATTTTACTCGCTTCAAGGATTTGACTAGATTGCAAGACTTTAGTGTTAAACATGGCTCTGTGTTGTGCTGCTTTCTCAAGTCCGCTCATAATTACTTCTAAAATGTCAGTTATTATATTCGTGGCATATACTCTTAATTCTGCAACTGGTAATTTTGTTTTCAGTGTGGTTTTGGCATCTTCTGCTTGTGAAGTCTGCGGCAGCCCAAGGGCGGTTTTGGATCTGTTCTCTCTTGGAGTCTTTTCTCCAGTAGATAACTTGCTCTTGCTTTTGGTCTTAGTAGCACTAATACCAAGATGTGGTTTTGTTTTAAATTTAGAGAGAGAGGTGATTTTTGATCTCATTTTTAAACTTGTTTTACATCCTGGCCTCGGGCTGTTCTTTGGGCTGAGTTTAGAATTATGTAGTCTAAGAAGGTACAAGTCATCATAACTACCTTCAGGTGGATATCCCTCCTCTAGATGTAGGGAGACAAAATTTGATAACTTATCAAGAACTATTTGAACTAAATATTTTCCAATTTGCAATGGTGAGTATGGTAAAAAGGTGTTTTCTAACACAAGAGCGTTTAAATTGTCAGCATAAGGATGCATCTGTGGTACCCCTAGTCTTAAGGGACTACTTCTTTTTCTTGCTGGCTTAGTTTCTCTAAAGCCTGGCGATTTTTCTGATGAACTATCACTGCTGTCATGCATTTCTCCCTCTCTCCTGCTTTTATTTTTTTTGTACAAGGATGTTACAACCACAGAGTGCATCTCTCCCAAAACATTTTCAAGTATATCACTTGATACATTGTTAATATGTGACTGAAAGAATTTCTTCTGTGTTGTGGCTGCTGTTTTACTTTTAGACTTAGACACTATATATGGAATTTCATTATATGGGGCTATGTGACCTATGATTTCCATTATCCTCTGACTCAGCTTCTTCAAAACCTCTTCCACTGTCTTGAGAATTTCAGTTTTTTCTCTTGGTTTTGATTCTCCTTTTCTCATAAATATTTCTTCCAAAACATCTCTCTGGCTTTCCTTTTCCACTGTTATTATTTGGTTTTCTTCTAAGGAGTTATTTGTAAACTGTGGTGATGCAGTAGCTTTTTCCTTATCTTTGTACCCCAGCAAAGCTTCATTTGATATGGTTAGCTGTGAACAGCTAGAGTTCTCTGGTGAGGATAAAAAAATTTCCTTTACAGATTCTTTATTGTGCAAAATCTTTAAGATACTATTAACAATTTCACTCACAATCATATTCTTTTGAAATAAAACGTGGTTTGAATATGTTTGTACACTATGTATTTCTAATTCTAAATCATTTTTGATAAGCTTCAGAATAGTACTGGCAATGAAGGCAGCATAGCCCTTAAGACTAGTTTGTGATAAATGGATTGTAGTTCTAAAATTTTCTCTGCAGCTGGCAAGAATGGGTTCTGCAAGGTCTTGGCTAGAGACTGTTTTAGTTGTTGATAATTTTAGGACATTCACATCAGACTCAGCTTGGCCTGGTTCATGAAAAACGCAGTTGTCATCTTTACCATTTTCAAATTGTGGGCTAACAAATGCATTTCCTTTAGACTGAAAGGCAAGAGTCATTAGTGAGTTTATTCTCTCTATGGCAAAAGACTGTAACCGATTGAAAATAGTTTCAGTAATGTAGTTTACGTTTTCCTCACATGGGTCAGGCGCAGGTTCCTTGGTGTCTTCTTTGCCATTTACAGGCATCTGATAAATATCAGGATAACCTAAATTCTTATCTTTTGAATGTAAAAAATGCCCTGGTTTTCCTTCCGTTCTTTGTGTTATAGAAAGAGGCTGTTGGCACTGTGGTTTTGGAAAAATATCATAGATGGTCAGTCTTGTAGAAGCTGAGTCCTTTGCATTTATGGCAAGCATGACCAAACTTGTAAGGTTATGAAGCACAATATCCACTATATCTTTGGACACCAAAATGACATCTGCTTTAGGAACTGAGACTTTAGGTATAATATTTGTACCAATAACTACTGGCTCAAAATTTGCTTCTGAGTGTTTTGCAGGTATGTCAAATTTCAGGGTAGGTGTGGCAAATGAGAGATTATTCTGATACACAATGTTTTCGTAAATATCACATAAGATGCCTTCAATGGTATCTTGAATTTGAAACTCAAGTATTTTTCGATATTCTGTTTTATTGACTAGCCTTTCAAAAATGCCAACTTGTTGATCTGAATAATTCTCTTTGTCAGAACTGTTTTTGTCAGACTTGCTTTTGCATGACACAATATCAAGCACTGTGTTAACAACCTGACTTGCAATATTCTCAGAAACCACAATGTTATTTGTCAAGAGAGGACTTTCTTGTTCTTTATCTAACTCATGTTTGATACCTTGTAAAATTTTCCTAGCTACTTCTTTTGCATAAATATTTAATTTGGACAAAGACATTTGACACCATGAGTCCACCTGTTCTGGATTACTATGATTCACTGAACAACAGGGAAGTTGATTATCAGAATATGAATCTTTGCCTGATAATGCTTGGCTTAATGATCCCTCTTCCTGATGTACTGGCAAAGTCACTGGAACTGTGAAGTTGACTTGAGGACAAAAGAGTGATTCTACTTTGGAAGCAGCAAAAGTTTCTAAATTTTCTAATATTGCCTGCACAATATCTTCAACTACATTTATTTTGGTCTGCTTGTCAACATTCCAGCTGGACTGAAGATCATGTGCATTTCTATTTAACCCACTGACAGGGGCATTTCCTCCATAGGTATGCTCACGGAAAGAAACATTGGCTGAAAAGATGATGGTTTTGCATCTGTTTTCACTTACATGTTTTTCTGTCATGGCAGCTGAATAAAGCTTGTGAAATACTGTCCTAACAACATCATTTACCACTACACTTACATCTGTGTCAGATACTAAAGGGCCCATGATTTGATCCGTAAAATGTGCAGATGTTTGAGTAGAGGATGCAGGAGCATTGTGAGGCATTCCACTAAAATGAGTGCGTGAGAGTGAAACCACATTTAATTGATTGATTAGAGCACTTTGAAAAATTTCATTCAGAATATTTCTTATAATGGGGACAATTGGAGATCTGTGTGGCTCTTTAAGTTTCACTTCAATTTTGCTTAAGGTTCTTTCTAGAACCATCTGGTCAGTAGAAAGGGTTCTAGTTTCCTCACTGAAAGATGTTGTATCTCTAATAAGTTCTTTATTTTGTGTGTCATCATCTAGAAATGAGTCTGATTCTGCTCCTCCAGGAAGAAAATTTCCATAAGTTGGTCGGTATCCATAATTTTCATTGCCTTGGTTCTCAGATTCAGGGTCAGCAAAAATATCTGAAGATACAACATCTAAAATTAAATCAACAATGTTTGTAAGCATTTGTGTCTCTTCTGGTGATCTCTTTTTATCTATCTTACAATCAGATGGGTTTATATTTAATTCTGTTTGAATGGCTTTCAAAATACCATTTGATACCTTCTTTGCATGACTGTATAAAGTGGATTGCAATGATTTATCATGAGAATCTGCAGGAGAACTGTTGCTTTCAGATTCCCAATCCGCTGTATGCTCTTTATTTTCATCACTAAGAATACCATTTTCTATACTTCCACTTGCAAAATGTTCCAGTTTAGCAAAAACCACGTTGAGAATATCTGAAGCAATACTTTTCAGTTTTTGGGGGCACATTTCTTCTGGGATCTCTGCTTTGGAACACATTGGAAGATCACTTTTTGCTTTGCTTTTGGTCACCTCATTATTATCCTTCATAATTTTGGAAATTATGTTAGAGATTATGTTGGTGCATTTGGCCATTTCCTCCATGGTTGAAGCAAATGATAGGTTGTCTATGTCAAGTGATTCGGAGACAGTTTTCAATTCAGGAGTTTTGATGCTGGTATCTACGTCAACATCACATAATTTTGCAAGGACGTATTCCAGAATTGCTTTGGAAATGATCTGAGTGTTAGACAGTGTTGGAGGGTCTTTATCTAAGGTTTCCATGTTTTGATGACTGCAAGATGGCTGAGAATCAGGGTGATCACTTGTGAGTTTGGTTAACATTTCATGCAGTGTATCCCCAATTTGATCTAACACCTCCAATTTGGAACTGTCCTTGAAATCCTTTTCATCAGCAAAACTGTGCTGAAGGCAAGGTTTAGCCAACAATTGGCGAAAAGAATTTTTATCCTGTTTATTTGACAAAATATTTTGTTTATGAACATTGCCAGACCCACATATATTTGTAGATGCTGCCTTATCTGTACAGGTTGAAGTACTTTTTTTATCTTCATTTGTACTTGATATCATTTCACAAATACATGTCAATAATGGACTTTCCATAATGTCATCATTGACACTGGTGACATGGGACTCTACAACTTTATTGGAATCAGTGAACAACCCTTTGTTTTTATGGTACTTGGGGCGGTCTGTCTCTTTAAGATTTGGGTTTACCTTGTTGATTTCTAGTTCACTTTGTATAGCATGCAAAACGATGTTGACTATTTTCATTGTGTAAGTACTAAGTTGAGAATGTAATGATTTTTCTACCAGTGAAGATTTGTTGCCTATTTGCAATTTTGGACAAACAAATAGCTTCAGCCTTTTAAAAATTGTATTAATGATCTTATCAGTAATATCATTTACACGCTTAGGCTCACATTTTCCAGATCTTAACTGGGAAGTCTTTTCATGTTCCATGTTGAGAGAAGATAAATATTTCATTTTCTTTTCACTGTCAAACCATACTTTAAATGGCATTTTACTTGATGTTTCTTTGGATGTATGGACAGTATCCAAAGGATCTATACAAGTGTGATGAACTGACGTAAAGGCATTTTTAATGGTATTAGGAATGTACGTTGAGGCCCTATGAAGTATATTTATCACAGAATCTGTTATTTCATGTGCAAATGCACAAATTTCTGACCCAGAGAACATCTGTTCCATCCATTCTTGATCTGATAGTCCTTGAGATTTCTCAGAGGAAAAAGCAGAAGCTTCTTTGCCAGTTTGGCTTCCCAAATAACTAGATGAATCAGAAGACATATCCTTGAGCATTTCCGTTAAAATATGTTTAACTATGTTTTCTGAAGCCTTTTGTATTTGGTACTTTTGATCTTGGCTGAAAATGGAAGTCTCATTATTCAAGCAGTGCTTTGTCTTCACAATGTCTTCACTACTAAGAGACAACTCCAACTTTAATCCCCAGTCACGAGATTCAACTTTGTTTTGAAAAGTAGATTTTGTTGGCCATTTATTACTTCTTTTGGTTTCATAAAAAGTATCTCTCTTTTTAGGCCAATGGTCGTGAATCTGCTCTTGTGATTTTGCTTTCTCATCATTGAAAGATGAATCAAGCACACTTTGCACAAAGTTATCTATTTCCTCATCCTCATCTTCAGAATAAAGAACCATTCCAGGAACATTAACAGGTGGAAATGGTCGTTTAGATTTAAGACTATTAAATGATCTAGTGCCAGCGAGTCTATACTTTTCTTCAGTGTCAGAAAGATTTCTTACTCTAGGTCGTCTATGTTTTTTAGCACCTGCTTTTACTGGCTGCTGGTGAAGCTGAGTTAAGACATCATCCAGCAGCTGAAGAAGTACTACTGTTTCTTCAGATGCAATAAGTCTCTCATTATTGAGTTCAGTTTGGACATAGCCTAGTATAGTGCTGATTGCTTCTTCTACGTAACCAACCAGAGAGGACTGTGAAAAAATATTTGATATTAAGTTTTGTATCTCTTCTTTCAGAACCCTATTAGCAGAATCAGATGCAGGGCTAACTTTCTTTTGGTCAGTTTGTTGATGGATTTTATATACTGGCTCTGTCTTAGTTTGTTGGAAATGTTTAGTTATATCTTCTGGAGGAACTTCATTTTTCTTATAAGATGCAAGAATCATCAATTTTTCCAAAATGGAATGTACCATATCATCGGCAACATCACACATTGGCTCCAAAGTATAACTCAATGTATCTTCTGAAGGTTTTGTTTCTACAGATGAAAAATATTCACCACTAGTTGATAAACTGGGTTTAATATCAACTGACAAGTCTTCTTGTGAAAAAATCTGTACACATTTTTTCTCAACAGCAGACTCCAGCTTCTCAAGCATGTTTTCCACAATCTCTGAAGCTACTGAGCATATATCAACATTGGAGAGCAACTCTTCTCTTTCAGCTTCAGTCTGATCGACAAAAACTTCAGCAGTCACAGAAGAGAGAGAAGGAATGGCCTGGCTTAAGTCAGACATTATTTCTTGAAAAATACTCTCTAAAATAAGTTGTGTTTCTCCTTTCAAGTGACATTTAAAGTTTACAAAGACATTCTTTAAGTTTTTAATCTGATCCATGGCTTTTGCTTTTTTATCATATAGAAACGGAATCTCTAAACTCTCTGTTTCTGTAGTAGCGTCTTTGGATTTTTTAGTGGATGTTTCTAATGATGTTAAGAGGTGGCTATCTGATTTACTACTTCCTATCTTAGGAAATGGATAGTCCAAGCTGGTTTTGTTGTAACTGATTTGTGAAGATATAGATTGTCCTTTTTTTTGATATGTTTGTCCAATAACTGTTCTTTCCACATGTGCAGAAGGAGGTTTCAAAGGTGTAGGTGGTTTCTTCACTGGCATGTCACTGGCAAATGTACACGGATCAGCTTGAAATGTTTTAGCTGTGTAGCTTCTGTATGTAAAGCCTTCACTACACGTACTACAGAAGCTTGAACTATCTGAAGAAAGGTCGGAATCATCAGACACTGGGTATGTATTACTCTGTACTCTTTCTTCATATTTTGTGATAGCTGGATATAATATACTGGTTACTGTAGCTACAACCCAGGTCATTATGTTTTGGATTATGCTATTTAATTCTTCAGAAGTTACCTAGAAAGAAGATAACCATATAAGAAAGTCAAACAAATATTTACTCTGAATTTGGGAGATAGGGAGTTTCATTCAAATTTTGATATTAAACAATTTATAAGTTGAATACTAGCATGATTCATAAGAAAATGACAAATTTTTTTCAGAATTTCAGACTGTTTTAAACTAGTTTGTTTCATACTAGAAAAAATAATTTGTGTATAAAATTTTATTTTATTTATATGACTTAAGGAGCTATATAAAATGATTCCCAACACATTATCTTCAAATCAAAGTTAGCAAATTGCTATCTAGACCTATCTCATGACATATTTTTGGAACAAATATACACTGTGGCATTCATTACTCTGTTACATTTTTGAAAACAGTTAAAATATTTCTAAGTAGTCATATAAACAAAAGCATTTTGGATTTTTAGAAGTACTTTTCTAGCTTATATATGAGGATAAAAATCAACTTTATATCCATTTCATGCCACAACATTAAGTACACAATCTCTTTTCATCTTTATTTTTTTTTCTGTTTCATGTCTCAGCTCATAGGTGACTAAGTATCTATGCATGAGATCGTAGGTAGAAGGTTCTTTCTATAAGAATTGCTGTAGACAAATACAGGCATCTCAACGCAATCTCTACAGACTTCATCAGTAATATCTGGAATGCTATGTTGGTCAGTAATATCCCATGATAGATGAGGTTTTGTTACCTCATGCTGCTCATTAAGGCTGGTCTCTGAATGATTTACCACTCTACACCCAAGAGGCTTTCCTAAAGTGTTAAGAGTATCTTCTGAAAATAACCTTGTACTAATAGACTCTTAAAATTACTTAAAATTAAACTTCTATTACAATAAAAGGCAAAAGGTAATAACAATAAATATTAGTAGATGATTATTAGTATGTGATTCACATTTTTCTAGAATCGCACACAGTAATTAATATAATGTCTTATTGGTTCACTTTATAATACATACTTTATCTTTCAAGCAATGTTGTAGATTTTGTTGCCTGTAAAATCAGGAAAATAGTTATGATTGAGTTAAGTCAGGACAAATAATTTATGAAGATAATTTCAACATTCCTATTGTCTATTCAGTGTCTTTTTTATGAGAATTCTTCTATATAAATACAAAACTTTATTTTGTTTTGTTCAATGTTCTTATTTGATATTTTGCTAAGTTGTGGGCCTGTATCCTAAAACCTGGGCTTCAATTATTCAGAAGAGTGGAATCAGCAAACCTAGCACATGCATAAACAATACCTGACACTGGTAGTTGGAACTCTGGTATACCTTAGCTTTTTATTCCATGAAGGATCAAGATGATTAGTCTCTTTGATTTGCTAATAGAGACTATTGAATAGTAAGGTTGTTTTGATCATAGCTCTTTGGTAATCTTTTATCTGCTTTTTAGGATCATATAGTTGCATCATCTTTTTGCTACTTCTCATAGTAGAAAAAACCATTCAATAACTACTGGTTAGATTGATGAGTTTCTAGCTACATTCAATGCTAAATTCAATCATCTTTGTGTAATGATGTGATGAACCCACTTTTTTCATGTGTTGCAATTAAATTTACTTCCATTTTTATAAAGTCAAGTTGCTACTCCTTTTAATTTCCTTAAGCCTATACATTCTAAACATTTTTCTCTAAATCTGAAACTAAATTGTGAAAGCAAATGGTGTCTAAATATTGCAACTTATTTGTGAGAAAAAAAAAAACTTCAATCGATGAAACTTAGAAATGGGTTTGGAAGCCTGGCATAGAGTCTGGGCTTTCAGCTATGTAGGAAGTTGAGGTAGCAAGATTGAGTTCATGAGTTTCCAGGCCACTGGGATTATGGCAAGAGAAAAGAGAGAAGGAAAAGGGGAGATGAGAAAGAGGGAATGTGGCTTGAAGAGAGAGGAAAGAAAAAGGAGACAGAGGGAGAAGGGGTAAAAATCTATAGACTACAATTTCTTCTCAGATGTGGTTTGTTAAATTAACTCAATGTTCCACACTTTCCTTGTTTTATTTATTTACTATTTTACATTTTCTAAACTTAACTTTTGGACATTTTTTTGGCTTAAGGCATAGAAAAGAGTCCCATAGCTCCCTTACTAGCAGTGTGCCAAAGGTCAAAACAGGGAGCAATGACCTATGAAATCACTAAATCCCCAGCATCCACAGAAACAATTGTTTTTAAGGCAAGCTATAAAATCAATAATAATGTACGATTAAAAACTTTCAAAATTTGACCTTTTTTCATAAAAGAAATGGACACTGGCAAAAGCAGTCAGAACTACACTTCTGCAATTCAGAAAAATATTTGGAGGCTTGTAGTGTCTCAAACATTTATTTTTAGAAAGATGTGAATATAACATGGGGAGTTTTAAATTAGCCTATACTGATTCCTTAAAAAGAATTCATCATAATCACAGTGAACTAACTCTGTGAATCTTATTATTTGCCTAACATCTGTCACTAGTCCTTAAACACAGTGTGTTCTCAATAGATGCTTGATAAATAGGTTTCAAGGATATGCCTACCTATATCAAATCACAAATGAATAATACTATTGAATGGTTTTTGGGTTATGGTTTTATCCGTGTATTGCTGACAAAATAATTAACTATATACTAATTTGATCCTAATGTTATTGATCCAAACTATTTGAGTTTTACTTAATAAACAATAAAATTCTAACTATAGTATATGTCAAAGGATTTCAAACTTATAACCTTATGATTGCACATTACAACTCTACTCCCACTGCTAATACAGCTTATCTTCGTGCTCTAGCATGGATTTTCATTTCTACCTTAGCAATGTTTTGCATTCACACTTTTAAAAAGGACAAATAAAGTATTTGAGGAGGGGCAAGGTCCTTGACAACGGAACAAACATGGGTCTCCATGGTAAAGTCTTTCATGATACATAGTTAAATCAGCAGTCAGGAGAGACAGTAAAGGGCTTTGCAATGTAATCGTCCTTTAACATGTATTTATTCCATAATGCAAGTGATCATTATCTGCACATGACAGGCATTTTTCCTCCTCATTTTATCCCATTTGGATGAGATTCATTCATTCTGGCTATAGTACAGTGCTTTGTATTCTATGAGCCTTCACTAAATTGTACATATTGATACCCATCGACCTCATTGAAAGTCTTAATCAACAAAACGTAGTCTGAATATGAAAATAATTTGGCACCAGGGATCTTTTTCTCTTATATAGCCATTTATATAGAAATATAGCTTTGCAAAGAATGTAGTTTAGTTTGAACTTCATTTGATTTGTTTTTAAGATTTTAGTACTGGGTTGCTAAGAAGACAGTCCTGTGTATACAAAGCTTGCTGTGCATAAGACCTGGATTCAGATCCTGAGCACATACATAAAACTGGATCATGTTCAGAGAGTTAGTCTGCCTCATAAAAATAAAATATCAAAGCAAAGACAACCAGTGATGTTAACTTCTGTCTGACCACACACACAAACATACACACAAACAAAACACACACACACACACACATACACACACACACACACACACCACCTCCACATAAATATATTTTAAAAGATAATGGTCCTAAAACAATGCCTTCTTCACAAGTTGAAAAAGAGCTAAAATAGCTGTTCTCTAATATTTGTTTGATAAATGAAAAGCTTTGCTAATAAACATCTCTTCTCTAAAAATTTCAACTTACACTTTAGTATTATTCTGAACAACACTGCAAATACTTTTAAGAAGCAGAAAGATGACCAAGTCATCAAAATGAGATGGTGAAAAATATTGATAAATTACATTTTATCAACCTTTAGAAGCCCATAATCTCAAAATTCATATGTAAATATTTCAAAGAGAAATATTAAGAAGTCCTCTGAAATTATGTGAAGCCACTTGGAAAGAAGGAACAAAGACTTTGGGTACAGAGAGCAAAGAACTGGGTAGACTGAGGGAGGACATCATACACTTTGTCTACAATTTGAGCTTAGTTCTGGAAGTTCTCAACAATAAAGTTTCACTAAGTCTAAGGCAAACTCTAAAAGGGGAAGCTTTTATGTAGTCATGTACTTAAGAAATTATTAAAATAGGAATTCATAATTCTACACTAATAATTTAGATACTTACATAGTTGAGTAAACAGGAGAAGAAAAGATACCGGGCGGTGGAGCACCACCCTGTGATCCTAAGCATCATGAAAAGAAAAATGTAAGTTATATTCATCCTCAGTAATGTTTAAAATGCCAATACCACTTTCAAATACCTGTGGTCATTTGTAACTGAGTAGTTTATATGCATTTAAGAACATTTCACAGCAATTTCCAAAGTCCTTAGTGTAGAATTTAATATAGAGTAAAATCCCAGCTCTTATTTACCCCTGTAATGCCTTGTGAAGTCTAGTCTTTGTACGTATTCTATGGCCTATAGACATAGAATACAACTTAATATCCAACTGTAATGGTCTCTCGATGCCTTTAGACTATTACTGTGGCCATTTCCTTTTGAGACATTGTACTTACATTTCTCATATCATAAGGTTTTGCTGAGCTTGGTTAAAACCTCTGAAACCATTCCATGAAACTTATCTAAATAAATACATAACCTTCCTTAGCGTTTCCATAACACTCGACAATGCTCATATTAAAGACTTTATAGGAGCTGGAGAGAGGACTCCTTAGGTAATGCACGTGCTGCTCTTATAGAGAGTCCAAGTTCAGTTGCCAGAAGCCATGTAGAGCAGCTTACAAAGATGTATAACTCCTTCCCTAAATGATCTGATACTTACCTTTATATTCTTTAGGCACATGCTCTTGTGTACATGCACACAGACACACACACAAATATGGTTTTTAAAATAAAACAGATGTATTGAATACAAAAATCTGAAAGTTCAGTAGATTCTTATAATCACAAGTTTACTACTAAGTTCTATATTTTTCAGTGTGTGTGTGTGTGTGTGTGTGTGTGTGTGTGTGTATTTGGATTTGGAGAAGGAACTGAGATTAACAATGCATAGAGAAAAGTCATGCATAGTGGCATTTGTTTATAAACTTTGTGCTAGGGAGATAGACTAAGATGGATTCCCCAAACTTTCTGGTGAGACTGCTTAGCCTATTTCTTGCCTTCCAGACCACTGAGAATCTCTGATTAAAAAGAAAACTATATATGTTGTCCAAGGTATGATAAGCAAAAGTAGTTCCTTTGGCTTTAACATGAGACCTACACAGAAACTTGGATTTGTATACATATGATCACATACTCTCACATGCATGTGTACCTGCATATATGTAAACATGCATACTGTCATACATGCACATCTACCCCCAACAAACATATAGGCAACACAAAAGAGTGTTCAAGTAAAATAATCATCACAGACAATCACATTGGTTCATAGAAAGTAAGGAATTACCGAGCCAATTCCTCCAGCTCAATATGTGGAAAATTTAGACAACCATTGGTCTCATTAAAAGATTTGTTTGAGGGGCCTCTGAAGATCAAGTCAATGGATCTGAAGGTCTTTCTTATAATATAGCATAGAATTTGCACGTAACCTAGCTATGCCTTCTGCACATATCATTCTCCAGATAATTTATAAATTACTAAAAGATAAATAGTAACACTAATAATGTGTAAATAGTTGCTGTTCTCTATTGTTTACAGAATAGTAACATGATAAAAGTACACATGCATCCAGCATTGACATACATAGTGTACAACTGCTAACTATATGGGTTTGCAAATGCAAGATATACTGTTATAGATACTTTGGTGTACATTGAAAAGTGGATCTTAGGGTGAAGGTAGGACAACAAAAATTTAATGACATTCTTAGGAAAATATAAAGGTAAAGGTACAGGCCATTTGAAACCATACTCACAAATTTGAAGGCCATTATATTAAATGAAATAAGTCAAAAGTGTGGACAGGAAACTGTCATATGTTCTCTTACATGTGAAATATGGATTGTCAAAATCATAAAAAGAGAATATACTGGAATGGAAGAAAAAGGATATGGAGATATATTGGTCACAGTTTTGTATTTTAGAAAATAAATATTACAGATCTAATATGTACTGTGTCTATTGTTAACAGTCCTTTGCTATGTACTTGTTAGGGAGAGTTGATCTTCAGTGTTCTAACCAGGCACATATGCAAACATGCACACACAACTGTAACTGTGAAGTGAAGAATATGTCATATGGTTTGTGTGTTTGTCAAGACTATTTCCTCCATTACAGAGTAAAAGCTCTGAGTATGTGTCACGGCTAATTTTATCTTCTATATTCAGTACTTTGTACAAGACCTAGCAGAAATCATTGCACTGATACATGAGTTGGCAAAGATTTTGGAATGAGCATACTAAGTAGCAAGTGAAGGAATGTATACTGGCTGCACGGTTTATCACTGATGTTTACCTGGGTCACCAGCATAGCTTGATTTCTTGCTTGGTCTTTCATTCCAATTACTTTGCATCTCCTTCTACAAAAGTAACAAGAGAGATTTCTCCACATTTTTACCATCAACTACTATCTGCATGTTTAAATTTCAGAACTGTAATGTTAAATTTCTCACAAACCTCCGTTTATAAGAAATATTTGTTCTGTACTTATGTTATTATTTACACAATTAAAATGAATGTTCATCAAAAATGTCGACAATAACATTTACACATCTGATGATTTTCCAGCTTTGATGCTCAGCCTCTACTTGTATGCATGTATAATACAGTAACACACAATTTAATGAATTTACACACAATTGGAATTGGCATCAGGAGTGAAAACTGAAGTTTAGATGGTTAGGAGAAAGGTTCTGTGTTCCTGCTATGCTACCTCTTTCCTACAAATAGAGCATTTGATGGTAACCAAAAATTAACTACACAAAGAATGCAAAGAAGTCAAATGATGTAATTAGAGGTAGTGCAGAATATTATTGAAAAAAATTAGTTCAGTGTCACTGAAAAAGAGAAGGCATGCAACCTCCACAAGTGACTGTGATTTTCCATTCTTTCCTGGCCACTAAATCTGCTGCAAAAAATCATGACAACAGGTGCCTTCATTTTTCAATAGTTGAAATGGAAATGCAGACAATGAGAAAATGCCTGACAATATTCGTTTTTTCACAGTATGCTGGAGAACAATTAAATTTCTTGTCATAAATTTGGTATCTGTGAACATCTGCTAATGCTTTGGGATTAATATGCAGAGTGAATAGAATATGCAATAGTCAGAGAGGCCAATAATACAGTTTACATATACTATTTTTGTATGCTGAGGTAGATTGTTTCCTTGTACTTTACAGAATAGTTATCTAGGTATAATACAGTGGTGTTTTCATTGTGGAATCTGGAATATTGCAATAATCAACATACACAGTATATTATCATGTCAATTTTCATTCCCAGTCCCACGAACAAAATTGATACATGCCTTTCTGTCTCTTGTTCATCATAATGCTTGAAATGTATGAAACAAAGACCTGTGCTGCAATGTTTTTAAAGACCATTTTAACAAGTCTTCATCATTTCTTTAATTTTAAAGGCTTTAAAATATGGTAAACAATCTGACTATTCCAGCAGTTAAAATTTTGTGATTGTGAGCATATTTAACAGGGCTATTGACATATAATAATAAACTATGAACAAACACAGTTAACAAATATATATTTATAATAAATTGTATCACAGATATAACATCATGGTTATCATAATACATTTTAGATGTTCTGCATTATTTTATATCAATTGTTATGCATTCTAAGTCACATAAAATGTTATTTTCTACTTAATATGAAGAATACATTTGGAGACAATCTACTAAATTGTTAGTGTACTGAAAACCGATAAAAATGTAAACTCCTAGCATAGTGAATCAGTTAATATCAATGCTAATATTAGAGTTAATGGTATTGATTTTATTCCTAAGATAACATGCTGACTATTTATAAATAGTATATATTTTATATGCAATGACTATACTGATTGATCACTATTGATAGCTTCCCGTTAGCAGATACCTGATTACTGTTGAAAAATGCTAAGTCAGCATTATTATCAGAACACCAAGGAAGCTCAACTGATTAATCTGAGTGCTCAATATACAAAGCAAACATTAAGTCTTGCAGATTATATTTAGGTTCACTGAACTTGAGTTATTGCATATTTACTATGGTATGATAAATTTAATGGGATGAAGTTATATCATAAGGATAAAGGATGGCATTTTTATATATTAAAATGACCATAAGATATCCCCTTTCTTCTGACTGAAGCTAGAGTAAATCAAATAATACATACCTCTTCTTTTTGATGGACCAAAGATGTCTGTGAAAGTCTAGCGTTCTTTGTGGGTGATTGTTGAGCTGAAATAATTGAGTCTCTAGCTGATGTAGTTCCAGGAACTAGACAGATAAGAGTTAGCTTTAAATCTGATAGCACTGTAATGTCAAAGATGAATCATAACTTGAAGGCTTGCTCTAGCATTCTACCCAGTACATTGACTAGAAATATCACCATTAGCAATCTATTCAAGTTAAGGAAGCTGTTTCAAGAGTAAGATATCTTTTTTGTATGTTTATTCCTGAAAAATGTCACTTTCCCAATTGTTTCCAAAGAAAAAAATCTGAAATCCTTATCTCAGTCTCATGAAAGTAATAGGGCCTATTGGCAAAATGGACCGTTTTCACTGTAGTTAGTCTACAATGACAGCTTACAGCTTGTCCAAAGGAATAAACAAAGCTGTATTTTAAGCTGATTTTAGGCAAAAGGCATAAAAGTGATAAAAAGCTATTTTGAGATTTAAAAAATTTTTATTAGATATTTTTCTTTATTTACATTTCAAATGTTATCCCTTTTCTTGGTTTCTCCTCCCTGCAAACCTCCTATCTCATCCCCCCTCCCCCTGCTTCTATGATGGTGTTCCCTCACCTACCTACCCACTCCTGCTTTCCTGTCCTGGCATTCCCCTACACTGGGGCATCAAGCCTTCACAGGATGAAGGGCCTCTCCTCCCATTGATGTCTGACAAGGCCATCCTCTGTTACATAAGTGGCTGGAGCCATGGGTCCCTCAATGTGTACTTTTTGGTTGGTGGTTTAGTCCCTGGGAGGTCTTGGGGGTCTGGTTGGTTCATATCATTGCTTCTCCTGTGGGACTGCACACCTCTTCAGCTTTTTTTTTTTTTTACACAGCAAGATGTACAGTGAATTAAAAAGAAGTGGATGGAGGAAGGGTTCTCTAATAATAAAGAAAAACTAAACTAAGCAAACCTTTCAAAATTAGGTAAAACATCTTTCAATAGTAGACAATGGAGTAGCTATGTACTTAATACCAGAACCATCAGTATTGTTCATAATCTTACCTCTTTCATCACTTAATTTTTTCGTTACTCCATTTCTCTATATGGCAAAATATTAAAGAGAAAAATATTTATAAGTAACAATACTTTTGGTAGAGAATATGTCTTCTGTCAGATAACCAAATCAATCCAGATGTTTTTCTACCCCTATGCTCTACATTTGTCATAAGAAGTATACCAGACACGGTACATATCATTAACTTCCCAGGATACCTTTCACTTCTTCAAATTTAGTTTAAAACTGAGCTCAATTTATAGCAATACAGAGCTTACTGTTCTTCTACTCTGTACTTTATTTAAAGCCACTGTGTGTGTGTGTACGTGTGACTATGTATGTATGTATATATATACAGTTTTTTAAAAGTTTAAATTCATTCAATTGGACAGAAAATTAAAATTCTTCCAATTTAAACCCTTCAGAACTATATAATGTTTATTTAAAATACTCTTTAGAGCCAGAACCAGGGTAAAAATTAGTCACTCCAGATTAGTGTAACATTCAGATGTCTCACCAGAAGATGTGTCCTCCAGATGAGTGAATGTCTTAATCATCTTTGCATTCCTAAGGACACAGTTCTCTTATATTCCCATATATTGGCTCATCCCAGTGCTCAGTCAACAATCTGAGCTTCGATCGCGTATGCTACCAGAAAGTAGCAACATCATCATCAGAACTGATACCGGGCTTTCGATTTGTTTCTGCTGTGTGCCACACTACGTCAATAATAAGGGTAAATTGACTCTTTCTTGTCCCGAGAGGAATCAGTTTTTCTTGCAAGAGCTCATGCCCCATAATTAATCAATACCACATTAGTAAAAAAGAACACATGTAAATTAAATTTAAGGAGATGTAATAAAATACTTTTGAAACAGTTTACCTTTTGTTCTGAGCTGCTGTTCTGTACTTCTGCCTGATAAACAACTGAGGATCCCGACATTTTTGTAACATTCTTTGAACTACTCTGAGACTGATTAACAGTGGCTGATACTTGTCCTAGGAGTAAATGAGAAAGAAATCTTTGGTATTTGAACATTTTGTTAAGTGCAATGAATTTTATTTTCTTAAACTAATCACTAAAATTTAAAATATTCATGAGTAGCAATACCTCTGAAAGAGGTACAACTGAAAGCATCATTCACTCAGTCACATGTTGGAATTATTCATATAAGTTCTCCCCTGGATGGTTGCAATCAATCCTTTCTAGTCCCAATGCTACTAATCTGTAACCATTAAGATTACTTCATGCTTTCAGAAATTACACATAAACTCATTCATACCATGTGTGTACTTCTTTTTCCTTGTTTTTGGGAGAATAACATTATTTATTTTATGCAACATAATGCTGTAACATGTATCAAGTTCGTCCTTTTTTATTTGTATACATAGCATTTTATATTTTATCATCAGCTCATGGACATCTCAGCTGTTCTCAATTTCAGCGATTTCTGAAATGAGCTGGGAATTTTGGTACATAAACTTCTCTGTGTGTGTGTGTGTGTATTTCAGGTACTAATCCAAAATGAAGTGTGTAGTTAGAGAAGATTTTACTCTATTTGGTACTCATTCTATTGCTGAGAAACATTATTGAGAGAGGAAACTTTTAATTTTGTGCGTTCACATTTATTAATTCTTGTTAAGTTCTTGTCTATGCTTATCTCTTAAAACTTTTTCCTATTTTTCACCTAAGTTTCAGATTGTTTTACGTTATTTGGTGTTGAAATTGACTTTTGTATAAGAAATTCCATTGAGTTTATACTTGCACATATCCAGCCTTTCCAGATTCATTTGCTGATGACAGTGTTTTTGTTTCTTTCTTTTGTTTTGCTTTTTTGTTTGGCTATTGATTTTGTTGTTGATTGGAGTTCGATTATTTGGGGAGCGTGGGGCTTGTTTTTTGTTTTGTTTAATTTTTGTTTTCTGATATAGTTGTCAAAACCAAAATGTCTTTTAGATAGTGTAGCAGTATAGGGAGGGTCCTTTGAACCTTTCAATTTATTCCATTATTTTACATGTGGGGTTTTTTTTTTTTTGTGTGTGCGTGTGTAACCATACCATGTTGTTTTGTTACTGTGTCTGTCCTAATTTTCTGCTGCTCCGGGTTGTTTTGAATATTCAGAATCCCTGTGCATGCATTTGAATTTGGAGATTATTTTATCTATCTCAAGAATTTCATAAGAATTTAGATAAGCATTATATTAAACTTGTAGTTTGTGTTTGAAGGTATAGCAATTTCCACTGTATTAATTATGCTGATCCACTCATAAGAGGACTTTCAATATTCTTGAATCTTCAATTTCTTCAGTATTTAAAAGTTTTCACTGTAGAGTTCTTTTATTTTCTTAATTATGTTTATTCTTGGATACTTTTTAAGCTATTATGAATGGGATTGTTTCCTTCTATTCTTTCTCAACATATTTCATGTTAATATTAGGAGAATATTAGTATTCTGGAGAGAGTATGATGACTGTACATCCTTCTACTCTCTCTGAAATGTTCAAAGGTTCAGGAGTTTGTTATTATAGCCTCATTGTCTTCTTATACATAGGATCACATGACTACAAAGAATCATACTGTTACTTCTTTCCTTACCATTTATATCCTTTTAATTTCATTATCTTTTCTTATAGCCTTAGGTAAGATTTCAAGCACTATATGTATAAAAGAGTTTAGAATGTAGACAGCCATATTTTGCTCTTTATTTTAGTGGGAAAGCTTTGAGCTTTGAGCTTAGTATACTGTTAGATACAGATTTGTCACGCATAGCCTTTTGTATGCTGAGACAGGTTCTTTATATTCCTAGTTTCTTCATAACTTTTTCTATGAAGAGATTATTTCAAAAAATCTATATTTTGGACAAATATATCTAAATATTGGACAATTGTGGATTTTTGATCTTGAGTCTAATATTTCATAATTAACACTTACAGATAAGGTAAAAATAAATCAAAGCAAAAAGATTGGAGTTTATTCAAAGAGGGGAGGAAAAGGCATAACACCATGTTTATTATTTTGATCAATGTAGATTCAAACTAAATTGAAACATTTTTATGACATTTAATACTACTGAAAAATTTATAATTATTTATAATATGGAATTATGAATTATTAGTATGTATGGTATGATAATGGTATTTTGGTCCCTTTTACTAAAAATGTTACTTATCATTTTAAAATGCATATTGAACTATTGATGATGATGCTATATGTGGAATGGGCTTCAAAATAATTTGACAACAGATAAATGTTAAAGACAGATAAAATATACAAAGACCCTGAATATTCAAAATTCAGATGAAAATGATAGTCACAGCTCTATAAGGCTTTATGATCACCTCCTAGTGGGTTTTATTTGCATTTGAATTATTTACTAGGGAATGCTTAAAAATCTTTATAATTATAATAATATTTACCAAAAAAACCCCATGCTGATTTTAAATAGCAATGCACAGAAGACAGTTTAGAAAATCATATTGGATACAGTATATAAATAGTAATTAAAATATAAGTATTTTGTAAGAATTATGAAAAACTATTAAATAGTCTGTGTGTAGATCTGTGTGTATGTGTACCTGTCTGTTACATGTACATATGTATACTTAATCATGTGTACATGAGGTGAATGATAAGTTTCTACTTTGATGAGGCTCCGCCTTAATATTTGGACCCAGAGTTTCTTACTGAAACTGGAGCTCATCTCTTTGGCTGGCCAATCAGGTCCAGGCATCCAATTATCTCCTTCTCACCCCACCGTAGCATTGAGTTATATACTCAGGATTTTTACATTAATACTGGGGATATAACCTCAGATCCTTGTAGAACAGGCATTTCAAAGACTGAGGCATTTCCTTGGCCTCAGACAGGTGTCTTAAAGTATAAAAACAATCAACTTTCAACATAAAGTCTATTTTAAATGGGGGCAATAGATTTCAGAAATAGAGATTAAATGTTTTATGAAATTTAAAAAGCAAATACAAAACATAAAAAAAAGAAAACCAGATTCCTTTAATGCTACAGGAGCTGATATAAAAGAGACATCAAAGAATAGAGAGATGAAATAACACCAGAAAGATAACCTGCCACAAAAGTACTAAAGCAAAAGAAATGGTGACAAGCATGACAAACAATATAGATTTTCTCTTAATCAATTTACGAAATTGAAAGGGAAACTTACCACATCTAACTGACTATGGCATGTATGTAGATGTAGTGCATGAGAAAGTTCTGAAGGAGAGAGAGATTATGACAAAGCAGGAGGGATGAGAGTCCACTCAAAGAGGCTTAGTGCTTGCTCATTGTTTATTCAGAAGAAAAATGTGTATTATAACCTAGACTACCCCTGATAAATCTGTTCAAGGAACATAAAAAAGACAATAGCCTCACTGGAAATCAATTCGAAAATAGGCTTAGTGGTTTAGGATTGTGATCCCAGCACAAAGGAAAGTGAGGAAGAAGGACTAGTACAAGTTTGAGGCTAAACTGGGCTACAAGACAAGATTCTGAAAACAACAACAATAATTGCAACATCAGCAACAACAACAACTGTAGTACATGTACTATAGTATTAAAAATTGAAGCAAAAGTGATTATTAGCTGTGGTAGCTGTTGGGAAAGAACAGTAAGATTTACTTAAAGATCATGATACATTTATCAAACTCTAGTAGGAAGCAGAGAAAAGCTAACTGAAAATGGGGTAAGTCTAGAAATCTGGAAGCTGTCACAATCCCAATAACACACTCCATCTAACAAACAAGACTACACCTACCAATCCTTCCCAAACAGCTCTTTCAACTAAGTACCAGGCCTTCAAAAACAGGAACCTAGCAGGGACATATTCATTCAAGGTATAATAGAGATGGATCCCTTCAAACTCAGTAACCCCTGTGGTAGACCAGACACATGAAGATTAGGCAGCATTGTCTTCTTGTTTCTGGATTTTGTAGAAAAAAAAAACCAAGATTACACACAAGGAAAAAAAAATTGGATGTGGTTTTCTTTAGGTTTTGATCAGTAAACATCAGTTATTCTAAGTTTTTACATTAACTATAACTTTGAGAGTTATTAGTGAAAGAAATGTATTTAATTTTTTTTCATTTTCATAGTTTGTTATTAGAGTACTTCTTGTTTGAGGGTTCACAGTATAATCTGGTGAGTTTAAATTGGGAACCTAAAGTGACACAGCATAAGAAATATAGAAAATGATAATTCAACAAATGTTCACAGTAGATTATAATAAATTTGTTTGGCTTCTAGACTATTTTTGAGTTTTCTAAAATCATTCTGAGAATTTAAAGTATTTTATAATCTGTCAATCTGTATCTACAATTAGTACTAATAAATCCTGCATTTAATTGTTCTTAAGGAATAGTTGGATGACCAGTTGAAAACACCATATTGGTTATTTATTCTGAAAACAGTACATGGCATGCAGCCTCAAAAATCAGTCATTCATCATAATAAACCCAAGTTTCACCAACTGAAAGTCACCCACAACTCAGTCTTTTCCCAAATCACTATTTTAAATTTTTGGTGTTTATTAAAATATTTAATTACCTGATGTTCCTTTATATGATTTGTGGTCGCCTTCAGGATAAACTATTTTTATATCATCAAACTGCTTCTTTTTCTTCTTTGAGGAAGCTTAAAAATATAATAAAACGTATTAGTAGTAGTGACAGAGAAATCGCCAAAGATCACCTATCTTTTCATGCTCAAGAAGTAAGTGCTTGCTAATCTATATGTGGGATTTGGAGGACAGACAGAAGAAGATGAAGTAATGTAAAATGGGAGGAGATAGTTATTTTTGTAATATGTCTACAACTTCAGGGGCAGAGTTGGAGAGACTTATATTTTATATTTTGGAAAGAAGAAAATATTCATTATAGTCTACTGGAGCATGTAGTTTGCTTTCTGTATAAATACACACCAACATAGTGATGTGGATGAAGACCCCCGGTCTGAAATGACTATGATGTTCTTGGATTTGTTTAAAGATGAGCAAAAGCGTGCGCACGTGTGTGTGTGTGTGTGTGTGTGTGTGTGTGTGTATGTGTGTACACAAGTTTCTCTAGGAGATTTTTACTTGATAGAAGAGAATATTATTGCAGTTTTATACAATTATAACACTGTTATGAAATTGATATTTGTTCCTTGTCACTTCAGTATTATAAAAATATTAATATACTGTTTTCTAAGGTTAATGATGCAGCAGTGTTTAAGACTACTACTTCACGGGGTAAACAGATGGCTCAGAAGTTAAGAGCAGTTGTTCCTTTTGTAGAAGACTTGAGTTTGCTTCCCAGGACTCACATGGTTCACAATCATCCAGTTCCAGATATGTTGCCCTCTTCCTACATCCATAGATAAAAGGCATGCACACACTGTGCATACATATATACAGAAATATGTATGGAAATACTCATAGACATAAGATAATTTTTTAAAAGAATGAAAAAGATCTACAATTCACATTCTTCTATTGGATGAGAAAAAAAGATATTGGCATTACAAAACCAGTAAAGTGATTTGTAATCTGAAATGGGGGTACAGTATCATTTCAAATAAGTAAATAGATTGAGTTAATTTATCTGGGAAACGTATTTAGTATATTTATTTTCCTCACAATTTTATGACATGCAAAAATAGAAGTTTAGTATTAAAGTGATTAAAATTGTAATAAATCTGTAGCTGTATAGGATTTGCAAGCTTCCAGAGACTCACAGAGGGAACATGCAATAAAAGTCATCAAGAAATGTGTGATTTAATATAAATTGGGTGTGAAAGATTAGAAACAGTGAATAGGTGATCGTAGGCTGAGAAAACAGACACAGAAAGACAAAAAAGAGGGAAATATAATCTGTTTAGTTCTTACTCCTACTTGACAGCTCTAAGAGGCCTGACTATGTGCTCCAGTTTTGAAGCAAAGTCTTCATAGAAGTTGTTTAGTGTATTATGTTCAGTTATAGATGCTGAAAGTATATGTGAAAGGCTAAATCACTTGCCAAAACCATTTAAAGATCTTGAAAAGTACACATGTAAGGACCCATGGCTTCAGCTGTATATATAGCAGAGGATTGCCTTATCTGGCATCACTGGGAGGGGAGGCCCTTGGTCCTGTGGAGGCTCAATGCCCCAGCATAGGGGAATACTAGGGCCAAAGGCAGGAGTGGATGAGTGGTCAGGAGAGCTCCTTCATAGAAGCAGGGAGAGGAGCAATGGGATAGGGGGTTTGTGGAGGGAAAACTGGGAAGGGTAATAACATTTGAAATGTAAATAAATAAAATAACCAATAAAAAATGAAAAAAAAAATAACAGTTGGAGCCTGGCTCCAGAGCCTGTACATATCACCAGTAGAGGACAGCTGCCATGTTCAAGCATATAGCACAAAATTAAATTTAGAAGTTTAAATTTGGGCTGAACTTCATATAGTAATGAGTGCTTGCCTGTATGCCTTTAAACTGAATTTAATGGATAGCAGTTTAGAATTAGCAGAAGAAATTGTCAGAATTGAATAGATGTACCAAATGGTCTGGGTGAAGTTAAAAGACAGAATCCAGCTAAGACCAAGTGATGATATGATAAAAGAACGGTCTCACCTGAAAGTGGGGCTGAGGATAAACAAGACTGATGGTGGCCCTGCTCTTTCTCAATAGTATGTGTCCCTAGAAATTTCTTAAAAATTCTACCTGATAACTAATAACTAATACATGGAGTTTTGCTGGGATTCCTTGATGTTATACAAACTGCGGCTGGTGTGGATCTAGCACAACCAAGTCAGGCTCTGTCAGTTTTACACCTTTTCCCATTCTTTTCTGTCTTCTTTCTTCCTTCTTTTCTCTACTGCTTTCCCCTCCATCTTCATTCTCTTATTTTCCCAGGTTCTTTTTCTATTCTCACTAGTTGACAACATACAAAAGCACCATGTTGATGTATAATGACAATTATTTTACACATTGATTTTAATGTGTTGGAAGTAAAATATGCATTATCTTAAGTATAGGGAATTTGGTATAAAAGCTGTAGGGCAACCAAATTTGTCTATTAAACCATTTCATAAAATTATTTTAGTTTTAGTGTGTGTGTGTGTGTGTGTGTGTGTGTGTATGTGTATGTATGTATGTATGTATGTATGTATGTATGTAAATATGTGATCTTTTCAATTTGAAAAATAATGTGGACATAGTTAGCTTAGCATTTCATATAGAGTGGGTAGCAGGTACACATATATAAGATATATCATGTTACAGAGGTCAATGCTTCCTACTTAGTGACATAATATTCTCACATTCAAACATAGTTCCATTTTGTCCTTTATAGTCAAATCCATTTCTTCCCATGTCATCTTTTAAGCCAGTATCCTGCATTTTTTGTAAATGATAAGCCATTTTTTTCTCTAGCATTGCTTGTTTCTAGAATATGAAACAAAGTACACTGATTAGTATTAATCTGGCATCGATAAAAGCAAAACAAATATTTAAACCATGTAGTATAGTAGAAATAAATAATTATTCTTGTCTTGTGACTTGTAAATTTAAGGAGAAACAACCTTAGAGAGCAGTAAGGAGTCCATTGTTACTTACAAGTTAAAGAATATAAAACTTACAGAGTATAATAAGGAGCCCATTTTTATTAATGATCAAATACTTAGGAAAAAGGTACCTGCCTGAATACTTTGATAGAATTATTACATTCTTTGAAGTGTCACTTTTCCTTGTGAAACTCTGGGATACTACTGACCATGGGCATGGCAGAAGAGAGACAAATGTGCAGAGAGCACCTTGAAATTTTTATTGATCACTCACTAAGAGAAAAAATCAGTACACATAAAGTAATACTCAAGATAGCATAAAGGATCATCCTAAGAGGTAGGTTAGAAGAGAGTTTGCATTTCCATGAAGATGAAAATTACATGTATTCCACAAGCTACAGTATAGGGGTATTGTTAACCATATAGTCTAGAATACAAAAATGGGTCTTGCTTTGATAATAGGCAATAACAAGTTCAGATAAAAAGTAACACTAGCTAGAGCTAATAGATCATTAAAAAACCTGATTAATTAAACTGTTTCCAAAGATATAAAAAGACTGAATACATAAAGTCAGTATATGGCATCAAGTTGAAGAGTGCTAGCTAGGCCTGTAAAGAAACAGGGCCATGTGACCTATAGAAATAAATCATTCAGTTGCAATTAACTTAGAAAAGACAAAGAAGTTAGAATCCAAGCCAAGAATATCAACATACTCAGCAGAGTTGCATTCCGCGTGCTTCCAAAATATAATAATGACATTGAAGAGAAACAAATATTTGCATAATTTAGTATGTGAGAAGAGGAATGCAAAAAAAGAATCACTGATAACAGATCTGATATTACAGAGCAGAGCTATATGAATTCAATGATAGAAAGTACCTTAAAGAAAACACTGGGAGGGGAAAGACTTAGACTTTCTGAGATGCATGAGACAATAATAGTTAGTGTCCTGGAAAGAGGAAAACATATATGTGTGTGTGCAGTTAATCTTCATTGCAAGCTTGGTGGGATTTGGAATCACCATGGATACATACCACATGATGGGTTAATGAGGTTTTTTAAAGAAAAGGTTAACTAAAAAGAGAAGATATACCTTAAATGTGGGCAGTACTGTCCCAGGGGATAGTACCTCAGACTGAATAACAAGGAGACAGGTGAGCTGAGCGCAGCAGTTCTCTTTGTGTTTCCACAGTGGATATAATGTAACCAGTTGTCATGATCTTCCAGTCTTGTTTACCTATGACAATAGGCTGTGCTCCCTTCAACTCAAAGCTACAATAAACTCTCTTTTCTTTAAATCACTTCTTGTCAGATATTTGGTCATGGGGAGAAGAGTAACTAAACTGAGATATAACAAAAATATCTGAGAATAGATGTCTAAAAAAATCCATTGAACTCAGAGTTTCAGGAGAAACCCAAACAGTATTACAAACCAAGTGAAAGAAACAGTGCTACCCTGATACCAGATGTAGACAAAGACACTAAACAAAAGATATTTGACAACTCACCAAGATTCCTTCTTGATAACAATTTTTGGCAATGCAATAATAGCATTTTTAAACCTAATAAAAAGTATATATGAGAGGAATACAGATATCATAGTTAATTCTAGAAAATATTGGGATATTTTTGTTTTTATTTGAGATCCTTTATTTACATATGTGTGTGTGTTTTATCTATAGATGTTTAAAAAGATGTTGAAACATTGAACATAAAATGGCATGCAGATTACACTGAATAACACAATCCTACTTACATGAACAGTGAATCTCAAACAAGACTAAGATATACATGTGAGAAGCTGAATGTAAAATAAATTATAAACTTCAGTTTATGATATTTTTATAGGAAAATGAAATAGATACTTTAATTTCTAATATTTTACAAAGTTTAAGTAAAATGATATACTGCCATACAAACCAAACAGTAAATTTTACATCGGTCTGTCAAGAATAAATTACCCCAAATTTAGAATTTTAGATCTATATTTATTAACATAAGGATCATTTACTGTGTTTTATTAATTAAAGAATCAGCCTACGAAATTATAAAATATGTAAAATAAAAACAAGAGACAAAGTTTATGGTTTAGGAACACCTGCAGAGAACCTGGCTTCAGTTTCCAGCACTGCTATGGTGGTTTACAACCTTATGTAAGTTCCAGGGCATCTGTATCCTTCTTCTGGCCTCTGTAGGCTCATGCATGCATGTAGAATGCATACATACATGTTGCTAAGCACTTAGAAACAAAAACTAAAAATAACTCTTTTAAAAAGGATATAAAAGTATGTCCTTAGTTTTGGAGTAAATGAGTATTTATAAGATAATGTATATTGTTTTTGTCTTTTATACCTAACAGTTAGTAAGTGGGTAAAAGAATTCTAAACTGCCATTTTTCCTTATTCCGCTTTACATTCTATATCAAAGAGCAACATGCCATTAAACTGAAAAAGAGTAAAACTTTTAAAACATGTAGGAAAAACAAAGATTTTTACTACAATTTATAGTTCTCTAAAAGAACATATTTATAAGAGTAAGAACTATTTATATGAACTAGAGCTATCATATTTTTGAGATAAATCCAAAAGAGGTTACATCAGGTCAGGGAGCAGTGCTTTTTACACTATAAAAATGCATTAGACGTGACTCAAAGTGTTCCTATATGGGTAACATGATTCTAGCACTGAATACAAAGCCTGCATGTGATTCAAGTGGCTGACGTCATTGGGCCTCTTGGAGCCAGGAGTTCATGAATAGGCTGGTCCACATAGCATAACCCAGGTTTTTCGGTTTTTTTTTCTAATTTTTAACATTAGTTTTATATTATAAATATATAGCATATTATAATATATTTATATTTTATATATTTATATATTCATATATAATATTATATACAATTGTAATATAATGCAATTATATACAATTATATATATATAATATATAAAAATACCTTATATATTGTACTATTATATAGATTATATTATATAGATTATATAGACAGATTATATTATGTTGTATATTTTTATATATTTAATTAATTATAATATATAATATATTATAATAATTGATCACACAAATATTTACTTTGAAACACCAACTTATCTCTTTAAACATTCCAGGGAAGAACTTAAAGCTCATCCTACCTTTCTGTCACTCTCTTCTCGGCTTTTCCGCCTTTGTTCTTCTACCCTCTGTTCTCTCTTAACATCTTCTCCGATCTTTGTGAGAAGCATCATCTCCTTTGTCTTCCATTCCTAAGGACCAGAGTATTATGAAATTGTTCCATGTGCATTCTGTTTTCAGGGCAGGTGTGCTTTGCCCACCACCAAGAAAAACCTGACAGGTCAAGGGCCCAGCAGATACATGAAAGTCATCCAGCGCTTTTCAAATGGGCTTTTCTTACTGCACTTGTATTAAGAAAATAGATAAGGAGCTGTGGGCAGGGGTGCTTGGGGAGTGAGGTCATGCTGATAAGTCTGTTAACCTGAGTTTATTTCCCAGCACTCTAACGGTAGGAGGAAAGAACTGATTCACACAGCTGTATGAACTTCTCCATTGCATTATGCCGAGTGTGCACACAAATGTATAATTTTAATTAAAAATAAAATTAGGTCTGATTAATTTTTACTATTTTTAAATTAAAAAAATTTCCTGTGCACACCAAGGTCTAATTGGAAATGAAGCAATCTCAAAAACTTTGTACAGCCTCCACATTTTACAGTTAAACTTGTGCGCTAGAGGGACATAAGAGCTTAAAACTGGAATGTTTCCAAACAGTATAATAGTTTTAAAACTGATTACAAATGGGGAAAATTCACCCATTTTTTCCCCTCACGACATTTAAGTTTACCTCTTACCTGTTCAATTTTTCTACGCAGACTAAGTTTCTTTCTTGTGTATTCCCGCTGACGCCTCTCCTCTCTGTCCATGCGGAGTAAGCGTTGTTCTTCTGCTGTGCGCTCAAGTTGTTCTAATTCTTTACTTATCATATCCAAATATCTGAGTTAGGATGAACACAGGATTGCAGCTTATTTGGGGAGCTCTATACCCATACTCAAAATACAGCCCTGCCTTGCTTGCCATGGTTTGAACCACAGAAATGTCACAGGGTTTTCCTAATTTTGTTGGTTTTATCAGTTCCACTCATTGCTCTTCAGATTAGATGTACTCATAATGCTTGGCTGACTTATTATTCTTTTGAGTATATGTCTGTTATCTTGGTGAAAGAAAGAGTGGGTCGTGGAGCAAACTGATTCACTCTTCTACACAGTGAGCAATAACAACTCAGTGGGTTTAGGAATATAAACTTGCAAACATGACAGAAAACAAGCAAGGTTTCAAACGCATTCACCGAAAGAACAGGGGAGGCACTAGGCTCTTGGTAGCAACACAAAACTCCCACTGATGGTCTCAGGCTGCGACAGCAGTGTATCTTATGTTACTGCTGTGAGACAAAACTACACAGTAAAAACAGTCATGAAAGCTCTCATTCAGTAAAGAAAAAATGGTGGGACATCATTATGCTTTCAGATACATAAATCAGGTAATGGAATGCTGATTAGTGATTAGGCATGGGAAATATCTGAATAAATCCACAGTTAGTTATTTATGTTCCCTTTAGATAGATTAAAACTCCTGTTTTTGACTTGAACTTATTTCTTGCCACTTAACACTGTCACTTTCTAAAGAGCAATTTATAAGAACTTGCTTTCCTTTTTTTTTTACCTGCTACTAAAATAATTTCTCCGATTGAAGATTGAAAGGCTCTAGGATCTGATGCTTCCTCCAGACATCTCTTTTTAATCCCTTGGGTTCCCAGAAGACTCAACTCTCCTGGAAAAGGTTTCCACTCATGGCTTTTATGTCCAGGATTCCTAATTCCTATACCTCTCTGATTCCCTTCCTTTCTCTCTCCACTGACGACCATTAAACACTATCTACTACTTAAAAAATAAAACTTCTGCATCAATGAGAGGGGAGGCCCTTGGTCCTTTGTAGGCTTGATGCCCAGCTTGGGGGAATGCTAAGGCAGTGTGAGGCAGGAGTGGATAGGTGGGTAGGTGGGGGAGCACCCTCATAGAAGCAGAGGGAGAAGGGATGGGATAGGGGTTTGCATAGGGGAAACTGGGAAGGGAAATAACATTTGAAATGTAAATAAACAAAATAGCCAATAAAAATAATAAACACTCTTCTCCTGTGGAAAAAGATAAAAAAAAATTTTCCTTAAAAAAAAAAAAAGTTCTGCTTACAATGCCTTTCAGTATAATTCATTTCAGGTACACACACACACACACACACACACACACACACACACACACGTCTCACCTGTGCCTTAACAAACGTTCTTGGTCCTTAATAGACTGAGTGTTGTCCTGTAACAACCAGCTCTGGAATCGTGTGATATCAGAACAGTGAGGAAGTTGGCTGGTTTCTTGCAGTTTATGTAGTTGTTTTGAAATCAATTGCTATTTTTTCCAAAAAAAAAAAAGTCAGTACTATGTGTTTTTACATTTCCAAGAAATGACATCATTAAAATTCCCATATTTTATAAATAATAAATTGTTTAAAAGCATTTAATTCTATTTTGAATCCACTCCAAATGTGGACAGCTAAACTAAAATAAGAATTTCTCTCTCTGCAAATATAAGATGAATAGTTTTTTGGTTCACTAATGCTATATTTTTCTCTTTGCTTATTTTCCTGTTTATTTATTTATCTATTATTATTTCAAATGACACAAGGCCTCACAACATGTAGCTCAGGCTAGACTTGAACTCATCGTTCTCCTGCTCCAGCTTTTCAGCATTCTACAACTTCAAATTCATGCATATCTTAGCCATGCTCATTTTTCTTTAACTTTCTTACTTTGTAATCTAAAATTGTGAGCATTGCTTCATTCTGATGTCTCTTGACTCAAGAAAACCTTGAATCCATTTATACATGTTCCACAGACAGAGAACAGACAGGAGGGGCAGGAGAAAATGAGACAAGGAGGAGGGAGGAAGGGCAGGGATAGGCAGAGAGAGAAGCAGTCTAGACACAGCTTTGATTCAAGACTAAAAGAAACTCATTGTGTATAATCTAAGAATTCTTCATCACTTTTATGAACTTTTGTGAATGAATGCAGGTATATGCACTAGATAAATCGCACAGTCACAATCACATCACAGTTTTAACTATTACATAGGGTATTATAGCTGTGACAAAACAAATCATCTGTTTCTAAAACTGCTTTGGTTTCAGCTTTAAAACTTTCAGTACAATAGACAGCTTCTGGTGTCAGCTACTAAGTAACTTATCTGCCTTATTGAATTTTGAGTACACTGAATTATTTACTAAATTAACAGCTAAATATAAAATATAATACTAAATGTTAGTATACTGATGATATGATCTAACCTCTTTTTATTGGACAAATGTTGCAAGTTCCAAATATTGTTCATTTCTGCTTGCAAATTTCAAAAACAATATTATTTAATGTGCAATTAAACTTCAAAATATAAGAAAATATTACACATGTAAATAAAACTTTAGATTCTATTTAAACTAATTTTAAATTTGTAACTTACCTGTTCTCTTAAATAGTTTCGTTCAAAGTCTAATTTTAGGCTGGTCAGGTATTGGCGGTATTTATTCAGCTCTCTCAAGCTACATACAATCTAAAATCAAAAACCAAACTGTATAAATGTTTTACATAAATGAAGATTGAATAGTCATAACAATTGCTTATTAGAAGACAAATAAAAGCAATGACAATTTGATGACATTTGGGTACGAAGAGTAAATTTCATAGGCGGGACCTCTGCATTTGTAAGAAAGAAATTGCTACATGAAAATAAAATTTTATTACTCTACTATAATAGCAGATTTATTATTCAAAAGTAATCATAATTACTAAAACAATAATTCCAATTAATTATACTTGGATTATGATCATAAATATAATGTTCAAATGCAATAAGAATAATCTCACAGGATGCTAACAACTACATTTCCTACATTCGTATTTCAACTTTTAAAAATGTAAATCACATACAAGAAAACAGTACCATTACAGACAGAAAAAGAGAACCATGATTCAGTGGAGAACATTGCTATACCTTTGCCTCTTCAAAGAACTTGTCAATAATTTTTTATATTAAACAGAAAAAGGTGACTAAAATTATCAGAAGTGGAAGCTGTCATTGTCTCATCCCTGAGTATTCTATAAAAAACTGACCAAGAAGTATCTGGTTATAACAGAGTTAATGATGACATTTTCGAAAAATGGTTCTTGGAACAAAGCTGTGAAGGTTAACCTAGTGACTGGCTGACCTACTGACTAGAGCTTCAGTGGTGTGGACAGGCTGGACTATTACAGATCCAGAACTCAATCATGACTGATTGTTGAGTATGCTTACATATTCCTTGCTTATCTGTATTGGCACTTACCTACTGTCACTAACAGATAAACCCCCTTCAAATGTATTAACAAACCCCAATTTTCTATTCATCAAAGGGTTAAAAACGCTACTCATATAGCATCCAGGGCTTAGAGCTGAGATTTCTTTGTTTGGATATAATGACTTTTCTGATTTTTTCCACCAATGTATTTGAAAAGTCTCTTGATTTATGATTTCTCTGTTTGGTTATTATAATAACTTTATGAAGTTATTTCTACATTAGATTATGGAATTCGGGGATAATTTATATCAGTGCTTCTGAGCTATGGTCACTCATTTTTGGCTCCAGAAGAAATTATTTCTTATTCCCTTCGAGGTGAGAGATGTGTTTTTGCATCAAGAGACTGCCTTTCATTAGGGTAGGAAAGCAAACACAACATAGTATAAGATCTCATTGATTTAAAAAAACAAAGCAAGCAACCTTCAACTTACTTTGTTATTGCTGGTGATGTAGCCACCTTTCTTAAGTCTCCTCAGAATATCTTTGCGCTTATAGTACGTTCTTAAATGTGGATCATGGAGACTTTTATATTGGGTTTCCAAAAGTCGACAGTAAGGATCACTCAGGTTAAAACCATAGGAAGGTCGAAAAAGCTGCAAAAAGGCAGATATTAAAATATTACAAATACAAATTAATGTATTTTCATTTTTAATTAACCTGTTGACATGACTAGAAAAATCAAACATGCAATTTAAATTTGAACTGGGAATAAGCAAGCAACAGGAGGATTTACTCTTGCAGGCTTCCTTCTTCCCCTGCCCACATGAAGTGATTTAAACAGTTGGCCTATCTAAATCACTTCCTTCCCTGATGCATCAGCCTCTGGCCATGAGACAAGAAGAGAGAGAAGAAAAAGAAGGGAATAGTGTTTAATTTGTTGTAAGAAATGAAGCCAATGCCAGGATTCTGTTTTTCGTTTCCTCCCTAAATTGAAACACTATATTCAGAAGAAAAAAAGATAATAGCAATTATTATGTTTCAATAATCTGAAAGTCAAGAAAAGTAGTGGAAAAATCTTTCACTAAACTTAAATGGAAATAATGCATATAACAGTAGAAGTAGAATTCAGGTGCTAAAGACTAAGGATAAAGAATCATAGTGTCTTAGGGACTTTAACAAGCCAAATAGGTTGAGGTTACAGTCATATAGAAAGTCATATAATTCAAGATATTGAAATACTAGTTTTAAGGCAAATTAAAAATCATGGGTTTTCATCCTATATGTTAATACCAAACACAACTCCATACAGTAAATACTATTATATAAATATAATTTTGCCAAATAAACATAAATATTACCATATAAATACCATAATAAACATAGCCATATAAAAGAATGGAAAAGATGTTCCTTTCCACTTAATATTCATGAATTACTAGTCTTGTATTATGAAGGAAATACCTAAATCATTTAATCTCATTTATCAAGTAAATCAGTAGCGGAGTCAGATTTTGGTATGAGTTCTCGGTTAATTTTTTCAAAGAAAGAATGATAATAGCTTATACAAAGGCTTATGAAGAAGAAAAAGAAGGTAGATAACAGAAGTCTGTGTGAAAATGTGCTAATGTTGTCTTTGTAGTTTTTCAGCTTTAAAGCTTGCTAATGTAATACCAAGACTGCAAAAGGTGAAGATGTTGGAGTTGGAGGAGATGAAAAAGCAGAGAGCATGGGTCCTGCTTTAGACATCTAATTCAGTTCACATTACCACAAAATATTGAGCACCATTCCAGTGTGTGACCTCTGTTTAGTCTACCTAAAGCTACAAGCTCAGTTCACATCTTGAGTATTGCAGAGTTGGATGGAATAGGCTCTAAAACAAACTAGAAGCCAGAAGTGCCTTTAAGGGGAAGCCCCAGGGAGCAAGATAGCAGAGCAGCTCTTCCTTTGAATAAAACACACCTTTGTTAAGTCCCTAAGTTCTTGTTTTTTTTTTTAATTAATTACTTTATTTTCATTCCAAATGTTGCCCCCTCCCAATCACCCCTCCCAGAGTTCATCACCCTATTCCTCCCCTCCTTTGCCTCTGAGAAGGTGCTCCTCCTCCATCCCTGAACTCTTTTTTTTTTTTAATTGGGCATTTTATTTATTTACATTTCAGATGCATTCCTTTTTCATTATTTCCCCTTCCTAGAAACCTCTATCCCATTCCTCCTCCTCCTTTTGGCTTTTATACCATTTTAATTACATGCAGGTATAAAGTCAGTTCTAGTTTGAGGAACTAGCAATACAATAGATGTAAATACTCAAGCAATAAGCAAGACAATAAACACAAATAGTCAAAGAACAAGCAAGGCATTAAAGACAAGTCTGTGAACACTCCTGTGATCACTGTTTCTAGGGGCTTATCAGGATATACAAAATATCTGGGCCAACTTCCCTGTCCTAGCCCAAAGTCATTTTCATGTCTGAAGCCTACATCATTGTTCTAGCCTTAAATTTAGATTCCTGGCTGAAATAACTTTGTTCTAACCTAATATTTAATTTCATCCCTGAACTCTTAATGCCACAACTTAAATACCTTTCAAAGGGCCTAATTAGACAGGTAGATTGAATGACTACCAAAGTTTCCCAGAGAGCATCAACTTCCTAAATTCCTATAGCTCAAAGTCTAATTCAGTGAAATTTGGACCATATAAGAAGTAAACGTTTTATCCTGAGGGAAACAATAAAACAAAGAAATATTTTGTCTCTCTTAGATGGTGACATTTGGCTGCTATTTTTTTTTTTAGATGTTGACAAACATGTTTCTCAATAACAATTGAAGTAACCACTCAACAAAAATATATTAAGCCTTATTCAGTATCACTTAAGAATGGAGGAGGCTAAGGATGGGTTAAAAAGCTAAGCGTTTTAAGGGATGCAAGCAGCACCATACAATCTACTATACATGATGAGTATAGGTATTCAACCTAAATAAATGTTAATTCTAAATTGGTAACTCTGATATAGTTCACACGTGATGCTCTGGAATGACTCAGATTAACAAATGAGGAAGAAGATGATGAAGAAAAGAGAAAAATTGGAGGAAAATTGGATAAAAATGCAGTGGTTGTTGGTTCTCTGGGCATCAAGAAGATGGCCTGGAAGAGCTCAGTCTGAAGCTGTAGTAGAGAAAGAGAGCTAAGATGATCAGGGGCCTTTTATCCTCATAGAAGCAGGGACTTTTCCTATTTGTTAGAATTATAATAATAAACATGAAAATTACTTCAAATCTATTTTAGAATCTTATTACGTGAGATAGGTGTTGGCTCAAAGAAAAAACAAAACCAACAAAGAAGTCATTCATAGATTAGACTCAATATTGGTTAAAAATCTAATACCATAATTAATAGCCAATAGTCATAGTCTTTGAATCAAATGTTTCTAAGAAAAAACTTAATACACAGGCATGGAAGGGGCTTATAATTAAATGTTAATCTGTTGCTATGTAACATAAATTAAAACAGAGCCAAGAATCTAAATCCTTTTGATCATGATTCTATAAAACAGTATTCGATGGAATTGTTTTATATATCATCTAAACAGTATCTGTGGTAAGATGTCTCTTAGTACACGTTCTCCTAATGTACTTTGCTATATTCGCTAACTGCAAGGAGAAAAGAGTATAGAAATATAAGACAATTAACATAATTATAAGAGGTTTCCTTACCTTTTCACTGATATTCGTAGTAAAATATACAGTATCAGTTCCTGGGATCATAGGCAGCTTGACCCCAAGAGGAAGATCTAGGAGCTGAGCAGCTCCTACCCCTGGTATTGGGGTTTTGTGTGCGCCCTGTCAAATATAATCAGAGAATGTGTCTTTTCTTTTGTTAATAGTCTTTTGCTTTGACCCAAATCCTCACACAACAAGTATACAAACCCAAGAATCAACGGGTAAGGTCTGAAGGGGCACATCCTTCCACAGTCCCTCTCTTCAGCCAGCCTAAGTCTCCCTGCTATAGCCATACAAGAGCTGGTATTACTGCTCCCAGGCCCACAATGGCTACTCAAGCCTGAGGCCCGACATCCACATCACCGAGGCCTCTCCACTTACATTTCTACTTACATCTCCGCATTGCTGACTGTCCTCAGCCACGGTGCTGGAGGCTGCCTTGTTGGCGGCCACATTGGCGGTCTTAGAGCAGGCGCTGAGGTACAGCTCCATGGCAGCCTGGGCTCAAGTCCTCCCTGGATGCTTCCTGGCTTCCTTCGCCTTGGTCCCTCAGTTCCGAATGACCGGTGCCAGCCCCCTGCGGCCCCACGAGCTTACGTTCCACATGGAACAGTGGCAGCCGCGTAGGAGACAAAGTGCCTCAGATTGGGAAATTCGGCCAAGAGACTCGGACTATGACTACCTCAATCGAAAGTCTGGTTCTCTTGGAAACCCTCCTCTCTCAGACAATCCATACAAACAAAAAAAATTTTTTTAAATTGTTCTGGGTAAGGGGATGAGATAAGAGAGCCAAGATAGTTAATATCCCCTTCACCAATACTCTATACTGCTTCCATGCACACCTAAGGCCAGAGGCCTGTCTATTCATCCATATTATCCAATGAATACATTGTACCACCTCATTCCCAAGCCCTCATGCTGTTCCATGTCAGGTCCACATCCCACATAGAATCCTGCTCCTTTCTGACTCCTGCCTCCTCTACTCTTCCCCTTTCCTTTAGTATCTCTCCTGCTCTTTCTGGGTCCTCTATTTTACCCTACTTCTTCCTGTTGATTAACATCCAACCCAGTTTTGTAAAGTTCTCAGCTTTGAGTCAGCCATGGCAGAACAGGGTAGAACAGAACCATAAAATACGGTGCTCATCTTTGAGCAGCTACATCTAACAGTAGGTACTAGGCAGGGATCTGATTGGTCAAGAACTAGAACTTCGTTTCAAAGGTTCCTGAGGTGTGGTTGATATACCCCTCTCAGTGCTGAGACTCTGTCTGGCTCAAAGTTGTGTGGGTCTTGTACATGCTTGGCACATTTTTTGAGTTCATATGTCTGTCAGTTTGGGTTCCTTGATCCATTGCCACTGTTTTTGGGCCATGTAAAACTTTTATCTATACATATTAAATTCTTCTATAAATTTATAAACACCTTGTCAATGAGCTACCTTTTTATTTTCAAAGATTAAGGAAGGACATAATAATCTCAAAACCAACATCCTTCCAAATGTGACAATACAAATTACTATTGTGTATTGTTTGATTGAATACTTGTATAAGAAGGATCTAGAGACTGAAGTGCAATTTCTTTTTCAATTGATTATAGTAACATGGGGGAGACAATATCCTAATGACATTGTATGGCAACAGGTAAAACTTCCAGTGCCAAGAATAGGTTACATTTTGTGAAATCATTGGCCAAACGGAACTTCTGGAAACTCTCAAATATCACAGACTGTTGTCAAGGCTGGTGCTGGCTTTTGGCAACATGATTGTAAGGCCCTACTACTGATGACATTGCTTATGTCACTGAACATGAAGAAATAGATCTAGTATCTAACTAGAAGCTTCCATCCTACTGACCAGATTCTGTGGTGCAGGAAGGCACTTTACACACTGAAGGGAAAGATAATACTGTCACCCACAACAGCAACCTGTCTGCAAAATACACTGGCTCAATAGTGGTACAAAAGTTATGGGAATAACTAATCACCCTTTAGTGGTAGTTAGGCCTATTTCATGTGATGGAACCAATACCTGACACTGCTGAAGAGTCCAAAAACCTGGGGCTAGGTAGAGCATAGGGAACAGGTGACAGCCTACCCTATTATTCTGTTAAAAGAACACAGAGGAAAAATGGCTTCTAATGATATACTGATAATCCATAGATCAGAGTAGTGTCTTCTTATAGTAGACGATAACACAGAAACCCACAAGTAGGCAATGGACAGAGAGACAGATTTGGGATCACTCAATGTTGGATGGCATATGTTCATCAAACTTCCTTTTGAAGGCTTCGGGGTCATTTGAAAAGAGGTGAAAAGATTATAAGAGCGAGAGGGGATGAATGACTCCAAGAAACAGTGTCTTCCAGACTCAAAAACTGATAGACATATGAACTCAAAAATGTGTCAAGCATGTCCAAGACATGTACAAATTTAAGACAGACAGAGTCTCAGCACTGAGAGATGTATATCAATAACACTCCAGGGAGGACTCATGCCTCCATGCTCAGGGGTAGTTGGTCAACTCAAAATGAATGCCTTTTTGTTTAGTTTTGAATTTTTTTTTGTCTTATTGGCTTGTTGAATGTTTTGATCTTTACTTTTGTGTATTTTTTATTTTTCTTTTGAGAGAAAGAACATAATGTGATGTGGATAGGAAGACTGGAGGGATTTGGATAATGTTGGGGAGGGGATGATATTGGATCAAATAATATAAAAAAATTAAAAACATAAAAAATATAATAGTGTTTAAAGTTGTAACCCAAGTCAATACTAATAGAGCAGAAGCTCATGCTAACTATCCAATTATTTAAGTTTAAGTTTCTTTTTATTAAATTAAAATGAGTATTTAGTTCAGAAGGCTTTTTTTGTTGTTCTTATTCTGCAAAACCACATCATATTCTGTACAACTACCGCAGAAATAAGGTGGCGCTTTTTAAAGAATAAACATTCATTTTAACACAGTTAAGTAAAGTGCCTCTAATTGTGGTTTTGTAATTTCCTTACTTTTTAATCTTCATAGTACCAAATTAAAGGAAATTTGTTTTTTGTTAACATAGAATAATTGTCACTGATTCATGTAGTTGATATAGTAACCATTTTAATGCATGTGCTCAGAACAAGTGGCAATTAAAATATTACTACATTCTTATCATCTCCTGCCAGCTGGCTGTTTATATTAACATTGCAGGGGATCACATTGCCATTTAAGGTGGCTCCTTATCAGTTATGGCTAGGTTTTATATTGTTGCTAATATTTTCACCTCATTAGTAAAGAGTCTGAGAAAAGCTTTATCTTTAGTGTGGGTTCACATGTAATGAAGTTGAGAATAAGGTGAATCTTTGGAGACATTCTGTAAGAAACAAACAAACAACAAAACAAAACCAAAACCAAAGAAAACAATGAAGCCCTGCCCACCCCCTTCTTGCTGAGGCTTCTCCATACATAATACCTTGTCAGCTGTAAGCTACTCATTCTCTTATACAGTACATCTGTATGTTCGTCATACTCTTTTCAATTTCCTTCTTGAAAATTCTTCTCAATCATGTTATTTTTAGATATAGTCCCTAAGTGCTGCCTAGTTTTATGTCAACTTGGTACCCACTAGAGTTATTGGGAAGAAGAAAACATCAAATGAGAAAATGTGCCCCACCAGATTGGCCTGTGAGCAAGCCTGTGGCACTTTATTTCTTTTAAATTAGTAATTGATGTGGGATGATCGGTGCCATTGAGGATGGTCCCACCCTTTCACAGATGGCCTTACAGCATATAAAAGATTAGTCTGATCTTGGAGTGCAAGCCAGGAAATAGCACTCCCCATGGACTTTGCATAGCTTCTGTCTCCAGGTTCCTCCCTGTTGCCATTTCTGCCTTGGCTTTCCCCAATGAACTGTGACTCAGAATACACAAGTCAAACAACTCCTTTCCTCCTTAAGTTGTGTTAGGTCATGATGCTTTATCACAGTGGTAGAAACCCTGACTAGCTAGCTACAAGCAGAACAGTGATGGGTTTTGCTTCATAGTGCACGTTGAAAGAGTCTTTGTAATTATTCTTATGCCACTCATTTTATGTTATTAGCATAAATACACCCTCATGTTGCTTCATTTGTGTTTAGTATATCTTTGCTTCTTTCTTTTCTTTCACACTCAGCATAAAGAATCTTAGTTGAACTATATATATACCGCCTCTATTTTTGAAAGCCTTATGCAAAAATATCACAATATAAAGGTATTTACTCATAAAGATATGCTCTTTGGTTTGTGTACATCTGTGCACTTGAGAAAGGGTCTAAATCTGGCCCAGGCTCTTGAACTCACAGCCCAGCATCAGTCTGTGGACTGAGATTATAGGCATGTGCTACTCTGCCATGCTTGGTATGATCTTCTAAATAGTCTTATTGCTTTTTTTTCTCTGTCCTGGCCCATTCAGTGAATATTATTAAAGTTAGGAACTATTTTTCTGTGATTTTACAGATACAAAAGAAAAATTTCTCCTTAAGAAAGCTCAGAGAAAATGTGTCCTTTGAAGGCTAAATAGCCCATATGCCCACGTCACACAGGTGCTTCATTTCAAATATGGACTACAGCTGTTTTAGATCTGTTGTTATTTAAAATTAAAGTTGTTATGCTTTCGATACTCTTCAAATCCTGAGCATTGGTTTTATGTGAATTTAATTATGGGGTAATTATCTCCTATGAAACAGTTCTTACATTGGAGGACTTATAATACTGTACTTTAACTAATTGTCTCAAGTGTTTTTCCTTTCTTTCATAACAGAAACAATTAGACAACTGATTTTCATAAGTATTATTTTGAGGCTCAGATACTTAAACTAAGTTTTCTTTAAAAATTTTAAAGCAAGTCTATGAGTTTACTCTGCTACAACGATATACTAGAAAACTTTGCTTTATTCTTTGGTGGTCTGTATCAGAAAACTAGTAATGATAATCAGTATCATTTTTTAACATTATCAGTATTAAGTTGTTACTTGCTACTTTATTTTTTTCAATCTTTCACCTTTTGTGATGTAGGGACAATTATTTACAGTTAGTATCTTTTAAAAAGAGAATAGATATTTTCTATTTAGTGATTAAACCAAAAGTGAATGAAAGATAGCAACAACTTTATGTTTTCCCACATTAAATATGTCCGAATTTTACCTGTACTATGGTCAAATATAAGAAGTTGTTGATGGTTATAATTATTGCTACCCGCAGTTTTTATTTGTGGCAGGCTCTTTTTAAGTTATAGAACTTCCCAGACCCGCTGACTCCCACCTAAGCCAGCCTTGTGGATGCAGTCGTCAGCCTTATGGGTGCAGTTCTCAAGCCTCAACTTCCCGAGTGGCTGGGATTTCAGGCTCGCATCACAACAGCATGCTCATAATTTTTAACTCTATTTTTAAATTTGGCAAGCATGGGATTAAGTTCTTTGGCTGAATTATTTCATTGGACCATTACAAAGCAGATGACGTTAAATCTATTACCCTTCCATTTAAGAGTAAAAGTGGTTAAGTGTTCCCAAGGAAGAAGAAGGTAGTGATTCATAAAGTCCTAGTAGTAAAATAAATGTAAATAACTGACCTCTCCCCAGATAAATTGATAACATTTCCCGGGAATAGCTCATTATGTATGGAGTACATTGAGCAGGGTGTCTGGCTTAACCACCAGTGTTGCAGAGAGAAGGCTCAGTGCTTATGAACACTGGTTGCTTTCCGAGGACTTGGGTTCAATTTGTAGCATGTACATGAAGGGTCACAAAATCTAGTTCTAGGCCAATTAATACCATCTCTGGCCTCTAAGGGCACTACACCTGCATGGCACACAGACACACACATGCAGGCAAAACACATACGTAAAAATAAAGGTTGAAAGTTAACAAAACAGAAATGCAACCCAGTATGTTTTCTTAGGATTATCATTTGTTCTTTGACAATGTTGTGTGATATATTGCACTTCTCTTGGCAAAATGATTTTTATGCTGCAAATACTCCCTAACTTCTGTTGTAATATGAATATGTTTTAGTGACTCTCCGAGATTATAGCTTATAGGAAGGTATTTATATAAGACAGGACTAAAGTAAAAACATATAAATCCGAAATCTGATTAGCCTGTGTTATTAATTGTGTATACATTTGAAATTACTAGTAAATCTTTATAATAAATAAGGTTAACGAATCATGTACGCCTTATTTGAAAATGTAAGCCTTAGAGTTATCTCAAGACTTAATAGATTGGGCAATGCTACGGATTAGAAAAGGAATATTTGTCATACTTTTGAGCTCTTGTATGTTATCTTAGTAAAACAAGTTTTCTTTGTTACTCTAAAAACAAGCAATAAAACAAAGCAAAATCTAGTAGGTATTTATAAAAAATAGTTGTAAATTTATATCACGTATTATTTACTTTTCTATTTCTGTGATAAAACACCATGACCAAGGCAACTTATAAAAGGCAGAGTTGAATTATTTAGTTTTACAGTTCCAGAGGGAGGAGAGTCTATTATTATCGCAGTGAAGCTTCAAGTGTGGCATCAGACATATTTAACTGTAAGCACAAAGCAGAGAGAGCAGACTACAATTGTCTGGAGTCTTTAAACTCTCAAATTCCTCTCTTAGTCACATAGTTTTTAGTTGTTGACCCTATATTGTGGGTATCTTTGTCAAAGAAACTAAGTATTTAAACATCAGAGCCTATTCTTAACCTACTTTTTAACCAAATGGACGTTAAACATCAGAATCTGAATGTATGATAGATAACAATTCTAAAACCTATTTAAAATTATTATAACACTCATTTTAAATAATATGCAAGAAGATTCTGTGCAATTGTTAACAGATGTGACTTAGTACATGTTGCGTCTTGCTCTCATTTTATTAGCATTTTATTTTCTATCTATGGAAGCAAGTATTAGTGCATTAATTTGAATATATTATATTTTCTGTGACCAAAATAATTCAAAAGAATACTCAGTTTCTTGGATATTCTTAACTTTTCCCCCTGAGTCTGTACTCAAATAAATCAGACTTTCCATCAGTTTCCTCCAGTTTTATCAAAATAACATGAGAGAGAATGTTTCTGTTTCTATTGAGAATGCTAGATTCCTGTTGTGGAGAAAACTTTCAAAGTTAGTGTCATTAATTTTGTGACAATATTCAGACATCAGACAATCATTCAAATTCCTACTCTTTATATGAAATTGATGATTAATCAGGACACATTTTCTAATTGATAGCATTCTGATGTTTAAAATGTTAATGTTCTAAAATATGTAAGATTTTAGCAACTTTGTCAATAATTAATTGACTATGGATGTATGGATTTATTTCTATGGCTTCCTTTATATTCTCCTTGTCTACCATCTTCTTATGCCTGTACCATACCATTTTGCCTGCCATAGGTTACATGTTACAATGTCTCAAACTGTTTTCTCTTTTCCTCAAGATTGCCTTGGCTAATCTGAAGTTTTAAAGAACTAAAATTTATAGTAAGTATGTAACAAAAGCAACAAAGTTACCTAAATGGATTATTGTCACAGAAACAACTATAGTACAGATTATTACTTAAATGAATTTAACTTACTCTTGTATGTTCAAGACAATAAGAAATATATCAAAATCTTATGTATTATTTCCTATATTATTGAAGCACCAAACAATTTAAATTTGTAAAACAGTTATATTTGATAGACTAATTAGGTAAGCATTGAACACCTAAATTTTGTTAATGACATTTAATATTATTGGCATTGGTAGCAGAGAATACGTTATCATGATAAAGAATGGCAGAGTCTTTCCATGGGAAGACAAAGCAGAAATTATCGAACTAAAGTTGTCATTTCATAGCCCTGATTCAAATTTATTGTCTTCCTTGGAAAATTCTTTTCTTTTGTGAGTTTTTTCTGTCTATATTTTTTTCCAACAATTTTTTTCCTTTTTTTAACCAATTTACATTGATATTTGCATCAATTACTTGTAATATCTATCAAAATACTAGCTTTGCTTAGCTACAAATTAAAGTATTTGTTTTTGATTTCTGTAAATATTCTTTCTCTTTTTGCTTCATTTAATTTTTCTTTCTAGCTCTGCTTATTTCTCAAGTGGAGCATCCGTGGTGTGTACTCACTCTTTCAGCTCAAAATCTTTCTGGCTATCATGGCACATTTTCCCTGATATATAGCTAACTCTACATCTGTACCTCTCACAGGAGTAGCAAGCTAGGAAAAAATTAAAAAGAAAAAATGTTTAGAGGCCCTGACTGTAGCTTTGGGACACTCAGACTAGCAAGATTCCATACAGTTTTGCTTGTTTGCTCTCTTAGTCAATGTTCTATTGGTGAGAGGAGACACCATGAACATGACAACTCGCATAAAAGAAAGTATTTATTTGAGGCTTGCTTACAGTTTTAGAGGCTTGGTCCATTATCATTATTGTAAGGAGCATGACTGCATGCTGGTAGACATGGCACTGGAGCTGAGAGTTCTTCATCTGGATCTTTAGGTAGCAGGAAGAAACAGTGAGGCACTGGGCATGGCTTGGGCTTCTGAGCTGAACTGCCCCTCCCCTGCTCCAGTGACATACTTCCTCATAAAAGTCCGCCCCCACCTCAACAAGGCGACACTTACTAATCCTTCTAAAGTAGTACCACTCCATGATGACTAAGCATTCAAATATACGAGTGTATGAAGGCCATTTTTATTTAAACCACCACATTCCACTACCTGGTCCCCAGAGATCTGTAGCCATAAAATGCATTCAGTCCAACTTTAAATGTCTCCATAGTCTATTAGTCTCAACAACTGCTTAAAAGTACAAAGTTCAAAATCTGGTCTGAGATGCATGGCAAGCTTTCAACTGTACCCACCTGTGAAATCAAAATAAAAAAAAAAAAAACTGATCACATACTTCCAACATACAAATAGTAGAAGATATATTATTAGCATTCCAAAAGGAAGTAAAGGTAGCTTAGTGAGGAAATACTAGACCAAAGAATGACTGTAAACCAGCGGGGCAGACTTCAAAATTCGTCTCTCCATGTCTAAAGTCAGAGCATTCCTCAGATCTCCAATACCTTTCAGCATTTTAGGCTGCAACATACTTCTCTCCCTTGGGGGTGTTTTCATACCAGGCCTGCAGCCTTCTTAAACAGATATCCTATAGCTCTAGCATTCCCAAAACCAAAGGTTATCCAACAAAATCCAGGCTTCACCTTCTCAGTTTCAGGCAATGGCCTCCCTGAGCCTCCATGCAGAGATATCCCTTATATATACCTGGCCTCGGTGGCATTCCTTAGCCACAGAGGGAGACTTCACAACACCTTTATTATATCCTTGACTCTAAAACAAGAACCAAGTTCTGCTGCTTGCCGTGGGAAACACGGCCTCCTTCTTTCCTACTTCTTTCACAACACATTAGCTTACTGTTGTTGATGGTTTCATTCACTTCTTAAGCTTTTCTTTAATTCCTTTTCAGAAGTTAGAAGTTTAACTGCCCCAAGGTTACCATTCCCCTTAGCCCATTCAAAATCAGGAGTTTTCTTTAAATGTTTTATCTCCTTTGAGCACTGGACTTATATCTTCATTAAACTTCTTGGTACTTCTTTTCTCCTTTTCTTGCTCAGCTTGTTCTTTCCCATTTTAGATCTGCTTAAGGGTGACCACTGATAACCACACAACGGACTCAGTACTCAGGCTATTTGATATCCTCTTTGTCAATGCCGTTAATCAAAACTCTTCAATTTAGCCTTAGGAAGACTTCTTGGACCATCCAGAAAGCTGCTACATTCTTTGAAAAATATCACAACAGCGATCTCTAGGACAGTTACTAATATTCTTCTCCTCTGAAACTTCTTGAACTAGGCCATCATAATCTACATTGCGCTCAATACCACTGTCTTCCAAGTTTCTACTAGTATGCCCCATTCAGCCCCACTTAAATTGTTCAACTGCTTTATTAATCCAAACATTGTCCATGTTCTACCAACAGGCAGTATGGTCAGGCTTGTCAGAGCAGTACCCACTTCTGGTACCAACCTCTTGTCTTAGTTTTCTATTGCTATGAAAGACACAATGATGAAAGCGACACTTATAAGAAAAAGCATTTGACTGGAGCTTGCTTTCCGTTTAAGAGGTTTAATGTATTATCATCATGGTAGGGAGAATTGTGGCATGCAGACAGGTGCTGGAGCAGTAGCTGAGAGCTATATCCTGATCTGAGGCAGGGAAAAAAAGATTGGGCCTCATGTAGGCTTTGAAACCTCAAGTGACACACATCTTCTAACAAGGTCACACTTCTTAATCTCTGTGGTGATTTAAATATACTTGGCATAGGGAGTAGCACTTTTAGGAGGTGTGGCCTTGTTGGAGTAGGTGTGGCCTTTTTGGAGAAAGTATGTCCATTGTGGGTGTTGGCTTTAAAAACATCATCCTAGCTGCTAGCAAGGAAGTCTTCTCCTAGAGGCCTTCAGATGAAGATGTAGAACTCTCAACTCCTCCTGTACCATGCATGCCTGCCTGGACATTACCTTGCTCCTGTCTTGACAATAATAGACTGAAACTCTGAATCTGTATAAGCCAGCCCCAATTAAATGTTGTTCTTATAAGAGTTGCTTTGGTCATGTTGTTTCTTCACAGCAGTGAAATCCTAACTAAGACAATGCTTTTGAAATGGTGCCACTCACTGATGACTGAGCACTCAAATACAAGAGCCTATGGATGTGGTTCTGTGTTTTTCTCCACAACTAAGATGCCTCTTGGGGAGGCGAAACACTGTGTTACTTTCTTGCCTGCTCAGAGGAGACTGAAGGCACCCTAAGATAAGGATCCTAGCCCATATTTCTCCGAGTGAGGCACTCAGACAAAGCTGGAAACCATGAAGAGTTGAGAATGGGACTCCCATCCCGCTGTGTACCCAGATGCCGCTGAAGACCACGAGAAGTTGAGAACAGGTTGTGGGCCTGAGATGAGCCTGGGATGGGGGATGGGAGGATCTGATTTAGTTCACAGTGAGTGCCAGAAGTGTGGAGGGACCATCTGTGTGAGACTTAGGTGCTCTGTATGATGAAGGCCCGCTCCTGATCCGGACAGTCCATGATGGAGGGAACAGTTCTTGCTCGTCCAAACTGTTTATTCTTAGCAAATGAGGATGCATAGAACTTACTCTGGGTGAACCAGATATTAAATACCTTTTGTAGGATGGGATGCACTGGAAGGGACACTTAATGTCTAAACCCTGGGAGCCTACCTAATACCTTATTAGCATGAAGAACTCTGGGTTTCTATGTTATCTGATCAGTTGTCATGGTTCTCTTAGTGGAGTTTCACGGTCACATACTCCAGGACACAAACCTGGTCAGGAGTAGATTTAAATGCCTACCATTCTCAATTATGAGAATTGCTGGGGTTCCTTAGACTGCTCAATCTTACCAGTTTTTCTATCAGGTGGCACAGGCCACTGGCCCACATACGGGGCCATTAATATTTAAACCACCATATTTTCTAAGTCATGCACAGACAAATTATAACAATATGAAAAACATGCTTCTACATTCTGTGGGTTACAGTCCTCACATATGTTGCATTGTGTCCCTTTGTCGTTTTTCTAACAATATTTCTCTTTACCTGTGGTATGGACTCCAAGTACCTATAACGCAATTCAGATTAACTTCAGAATATAAATAATCTTGTATATTCAATAATAATCCATTGTTCAAAATTTGTTTCCTGTTTAATGTAGAAAAGTACAAAGGGGTGAATCTTTCCCTGAATCCTGAATTCTGGTTACAAATAAATCTCATAACCTCACACTAGCAGGTAAATTCACTGAGATATATAGCCACCTGTAGAGCTTCTGGATTATTCAGTCATTTGACTATAGTGATTAGTTAGTAGTTAGTGTAAATGAAAATTCTGCTAAAATATCTAAATACACATAATGAATCTAAATAACAATCAACTGATTTGTCATGTGAGCAATTTATAATCACATCTTTTTTTTTTTTAAACAATGATATTTCTGGCTCAGTAAACTGATTCTAGAAAAAGCTTTCATGAAAAAGTTAAAAATGTTTTTTAAAAGATTGTTTTAGAGACAAGGAAGAAAGTCCATTAGAGCCAGAGTCAGGAAGGAACGCAAAATATAAAATAGAGGGATATAGAGGTCGGGCATCTAGAAGAAGCTGAAAGGTAGAAGATATAATGAAAGTACATTATAAATACGTGGAATTCAATCAATAAAAACACATTGAAAAACCTATAGTTTTCTATTGTCTACAGTTGTAAGAACAAAAATGTCTTATTGTAAAATATTCTTTACTTCAATTATTAATCTATAGAAAGCACAGTGTGTATATAAAACATGACCCTGACTTAGCTATTATGTCACAAAAAGAAGTAAAAGAAATTGTCAAATAGGTTTCTTGGAGTTTACTAACTACTCACATGAGAGAAAGTATGTTTTGTCGTCATAACTGTAATATCTTTATCTAATCATTCTCTAGTCCCATTCTTTCTCAGTCTACAATGACCATATCCTTCTGTCTTCTATGACTTCAGCTGTTTAGATTCCACATATACATAAGGTCATGTAATTATTTCTTGTGTTGCATTAATGGGATGGTTCACAATAAAGTGTACACACAATAAAGTTCACTTCAAAATGTAGATTAGGGGACATGAGATGCTTGCACTGTGAATAAATGGCAACTTTGTAAGGTAGTGCTATACTAATCACCAGACATAGCCATTATAAAACTTATACTTACTAAAAAACATAGCATTACATCTTTTAACTTGTGAATTTGTCAAGTGTAAAAGGCAAAGTAAAAACCAATCTTTTGCCTTCAGATAGGCAGAGGATACTATGTAACGTTATTACAACAGTAAATATCAAGTGGCTGAAATGATAGTAAATCAAGTGCAATCAGCTCCCTTCAGTCAGTTTGAGGCAATCTCTGGAGTAAAACAATTTTTAATTATTTCAAGGAGTCTATTCCCAAGTTAATGTTACTATAATGTGCCTGAGATGCTTTAAGAACTACTGTTAACTATGTCACTTTCACAGATTCATCTTGGTATTAAAGTCATCTTTGATGCATTGAGCTATTTAGCTTTCCAGGATAGAGGAATCATGTCTCTTGAGAAACCTCTACTTTAGTATAATTTATTGATAGGAATTAAAAAAAAACACTCATCTTTATGATTATCCTTAAAAATGCACAAGAATTTCCTATTCTTCTATGATATTTTCATATGTAATTTGGATTAAATATTAATTTCATGCTCAAAATTCAGTCATAAAATAAGAAAATATAATGTAGAATGATATTACAAAAACATGTAACTAAATTAAGATGAAAGTAAATAAAACAGAGAAAATATCTTTGAAAGTAGCAGGAGAAAAATTTTTTTTCTAATTCTTTCGGTTTTATTCATTTAGTATCTGCAGTTCTGCGAGTCAAAGACTTATGCCATCAAGATACCAATTTTTCTTGAATTAGACAATAAGAGTTGAATGGAGGACTAGTAACAATCAGCATTCAGATGTCCTTGGTAAGAGATGTCAGGCCCAATCAGATTGAAATACAACCTAACAGAAATGGAAGAAAAATATTCTTATGTCAATCTCCTTCAAGCTTCATGGACTCTTACGTTTTCTAGTGAGTGTAGTCTATATTATTCATATTGCATATGTGTTGAACATGTAAGAAATAAAGAATAAGTAGGGATAGGGTTTCAACTTATTGGGAAAATACTTTATTAATTAAGAAATAATTTTAGACCTAGTTGAATTCTATTCCCATAGTAGCAAAAGGGAAGAAGAATAGAACATTTTCAACTAAATATTTTGCAGACAAACGTACTGTTGCACAGTTTCTTTGGTTTGTTAGGTTATGCAAAGTTCTTAGTCTAGTAGAAAAATAATAGAATATGTTCCAATTGCATTATTGGAAAACAAAGTGAGATAATTATAACAACATTTTGTGTTTCTATATGGTTATATGGTGCATTTTATGCAAATTGCTTGTGAGTATTGATAACATGTCGACTAGCGCTTCTCATGTAAACATTCAATTAGCTTCTATTATGTTCTAGATACAGGGTTGTAAAAATGGGAGATTTCCCAATACTCCAAGGATTCTGAACTCAGATATCCTCCATTATGTAGAAGGCATTTAACTGTTAATAACTGGTCTTCAATAAATAAAAAGTAATGGACATGACACTGACGTAAGGCATTGGCACCATCAAACTTAGGCAACCTAGAGCCTCACAACAAACACAGCAGAGTTTAGTGTTCAAGAAGTCTGCTTTCTAGGTGTTAACTTCTCAAGGCTATTGCTCAAAATGAGGTTACTGTCCAGAGTAATGAGAACAGTTGAGAATCTCTTCCAATCTCTATTGCCTAAAGGTTACGATTTGGTCTAACCCATGTGGCTTTCAAATTGAGAGAGAATATCTATGAAACTAAGTAATTCATTAAATATCTGGACAAATAATATAGCTAGGAATGAATAGTCATATGAATCGGCTATCTGTCCAGCACATACATGGATTTACAAGCCAAGTGTAAATCCAAGGCCAAGGTGGATCTCTTTCCATCATTGGTGTCTTAGGGATAGAACTCAGAAATTCAGATGGCCATGCTTGGAAGCAAGTGTCATCACCAGCTCAGTCTTCTCACCATCCCAAGATGTTGAATTTTATTTAATGCATTTTCTATGTCTATAGTGATAATCACACTTTTTATTTTCCATTGTGTTGATATGATGTTTTCTGATATGCAAATAAAGAATCATCCTTTTGTCCTGAGATAAATCTCAGCTAATCATGGTAAATAGTGTTTTCATTGTGATATTGGATTCTATTAGCTAGACCTTTAATGAATAATTTTTATGTAATTTATCAAGGATGTGATCCTACAGCTTTCTTCAAGTTATTTTATCTGATTTTATGTCAGGGTAATGTTGTCCTTATAGAATGTATTTATGTGGTTTCATTTTCTTCTTTAAGAAGATAGTTTAAGAATTAGTACTTGTTCATTTAAACATTCCCTCAAACTAAAAAACTAAAAAAGCATTATGAGACAAAAATAAAGCAAAGGAAAAAAATAAAAACAAAGCAAAAGAAAAGATTTTTAAAAATTTAAAAACATTGCGATTGACTTGGTTTTGTGTTGGTCATCTACAGCTGGTCATGGAGCCTGGCTTTAAGAGTGGTTTGTATACTCAGTGAGACTTATGTAGAGAAACTCAGTTTTCATTTGTGAGTGGTTATAGCTTCTGGATTAGGAATGTGGACTTATGTCCACTTGCCCAATCACTTTTGGGATCTTATCAGGTCCAGACCTTTGAAGGCCCTGTGCATGCTGCCATATAGTCTTGGTAAGTTTGTATACGCATCACTCCTGCTTTGCTTAGGGATCCTTCTCTCCTTGGTCTTCACCATCTGCTCTGGTTCTTACAGTTTTTCTGTCTGTTCTTCTCCAGGGTTCCATGAAACCTGTGGGAGGGAATTGGTGGAGACATTTGATTTGAGACGGAGTGTTCCAAGGTCTCTCATTCTTTGCACATTGTTCAGCTGTGAGTCTCTGGATTTGCTCCCATCTGTTGGAGGAGGAAACTTCTCTGAAGATGGCTGTGTAAGACACCCTGATCTACAAGATTAGTGGAATGTCATTAGTGGTCATTTTGTTGCTACATTTCTTTAGTAGAATAATAGTATTTGGTTTTTCCACAGGTCTATGGCCTATCTAGTTTCAGGCCCTTGTTCATGCAAACAGTATTACTAATGGGTTCCATCTCAAGGAGTGGACCTTAAGTCCAATCATATACTGGTTTGTTAGTGCCATAGACTTTATGACACTACTGAATGTGTTTGTATCTGTCTTGACCTTTAAATTTATACTTTGGTAGTATGCAGAGTACCTTCCAGTACTGTAAGCACTAGTCAGTAGAGGTGAAGGCTCTAGACAGGCACCTGCTTGACTTCTCCATGTACAGTGAGTTATGTAGTTGTTGTCTTCAGCAATAGTGCCTTTCCATCAGTATTTAGAGAGCCATCAATTGTCTTGACAATAATTAGATTCATTTGGGACTTCTCACAGGATCCCCTTGGTCAACAACACAATTAGATATAACTCATTTCCAAAACTGGAGTCTTCATTTGACAAGAAGAGCTATCCAGCTGGGGCTCCAAATCTCTGTTATTTAATGATTCCATATGATCCTTCTTTGGTGATTTCATAAGATCCTTCATATATATATATATATATATATATATATATATATATTATTTTAGCATGCCTTTACTGTATTAGGTTTCCATACAATTCTTCAATTGGCTGTCAGTCTTAGCAGTACCTCCTATACTCTCCTCTCAACGTTGTTTTCCCACTCCTCTACTTCCCATTTGATCTGCCTGTTCCAGTCATGCTCCTTTCTATGTATGATGATCTATTCTCTTTTCCCTTCCTAGAGTGATCTAATCCTCCCCTGTAGTCACTTATTTTATACATATACCATTTGTATTTTGGGATCTGGGTCACCTCATTCAGATGCTATTTTTCTAGCTCAGTCTATTTACCTGAAAATTTCAGTTTTTTATTCGATATTTTATTTATTTACATTTCAGATGCCATCCCCCTTCCCCATTTCCCCCACCCATTAATCCCCTATCCCATCCCTCCTCCTCCTTTTTTGTCTTTATACTGTTTAAATTACATACAAGTATTAAGGTCAGTTCTAGCCTGAGAAACTAGCAATACAATAGATGCAAACAGTCCAGGATCAAGGAAGACAATAAACCCAGATAATCAAAGAACATGCACGACAATAAACAGAGTCCCGTGATCACTCCTGTGATCACTGTTTCTAAGGGCTTATCAGGATGATCAAAATATCTGAGCATACTTCCCTGTCCTAGTCCAAAGTCATTTTCATGCCTGAAGCCTACTTCTTTGTTCTAGCTTAAGATTTAGATTTCTGCTTGTAATTACTTTTGTTCTAGCCTAAGATTTAGATTCCTGCCTGAAATTTCTTCTTTGTTTTAGCTTAGGCTTTAGATTTCTGCCTGAAATTACTTCTTTGTTCCAGCCCAGTGTAAGATTACTACCTGCAGTCCATTTCCTTGTCTTTGGCCTATGTCAGATTCCTTCCAAGGAGCCCATTTCCTTGTCCTTTGCAAAAATTTCATTTTTTAACAGTTGAGAAATACTCAACTGAGTACATGTAATACATTTTCTTTATCTATTCATTGACTGATAGACATCTAGACTATTGAACAAGTATCTCTGTAGTAGGATGTAGTTTCTTTGGCGTACATACCCTAGAGTGGAATAGCTGGAATTTATGGTAGATATCTTTCCGTTTTCCTGAGGAACCACCACACTTATTTCCATAGTGTCTATACAAGTTTGTATGCCAACCAGCAATGGATAAGTGTTCTGCTTATTGTATGTACATCCTTGCCATCATGAGCTGCAATTTGTTTTCTTGATCTTGGCAATTCTGACTGATGTAGGATGGAATCTCATAGTTGTTTTGATTTTTATTTCCCTAATGACTAAAGGTATTGACCATTTCTTTAGATGTGTCTCAGCCACTTCGGTTTACTTTTTTGAAAATTCTTTTTTGAGAATTTTGTTTAGACCTATACACCCTTTTTAATTGGGTTCTTTGAGGTTGTTTTTTGTTGTTTTTTTTCTTTTTTTTAATGCTCAGGTTTTTTTTTATTTCTTTATATATTTTATATATTAGCCCCCTATTGATGTGTAGCTGGTAAAAAACACTTTTCAATTCTGTTGCCTGTTGGTTTGCCCTTTGTTATAGATAAGCTTTTCAACTTCATGAGGTCTCACTTACTAATTGTTATTCTCAGTGCCTGAGCTAACACTGTTCTGCTTTGAAAATCTTTTCTTGTGTAAATGAGTTGAGGGATATTCCCCACTTTCTCTTCGATCAAGTCCAGTGTATCTGTTTTTATATTGAAGCCATCTGAGGTTGAGTTTTGTTCAGGATGGTAAGTTTTGAATCATTAGATTATTCTACATTCATCCATTCAGTTTTATTATCATCATTTGTTGAAGATGCTGTCTATATTCCATTGTGTATTTTTGGCTTCTAGATCAAAAATAATGTGTCCATAGGGGCAGGGAAGCATGGAGTTGTTCCGACCTTGCTTCCTTGAGAGGCATACATCATAGATTTTTTAGGTTATAGTCCATGTCTCCTGGGGTATGTTGTGCCTTCCCGTTCCTGAGAGACTGAGGCACTCTCCCAGGCAGTGAACTACTCAGGCTGCTTTGTGTTTCTCTGTATGTTCCATTACTAGTCAAGGAAGCATGGAATCTTGACAGGACAATTGGTTTTAGACATTAATCTTGTATACCCTGTATAATTTGCAAATATCATTGAATCCTAGTGATTACAACTGTATTGGTCCTTGTAATTGCCATTTTATTCTGTTTCTGAAAAAAGGTATAAAAAGTCTGATTCCTTTCAATAAAATTGCCACAGCCTCAGTTGTGCTATGACCTCCTCCAACCTAGCCTGATTTAATTCCTCATAGTCATTTCAAGTGACATTGTAAGTATAGGCAGGTGCTTACACTTAGCTATGTAGATTTATGTCTGCATCTTCTGTGCTGTTTTCATTACCATAGCATTGTAGTGTAATTTGAGGTTAGAAATGGCAATAGCTCTAGCAGTTCTTTTATTATTTAGGATTCTTTTATCTATCCTGTTTTGATTGTGTGCATGTGTGTACCTCTCTCTCTTTCCCCCTCTGTTCTCTCTCTCTCTCTCTCTCTCTCTCTCTCTCTCTCTCTCTCTCTCTCTCTCTCTCTCTCTCTTTCTCTCTGTATTTACATATGAAGCTAAATATTGTCCTTTCAAATTTTGTAAAGAATGTATTTGAATTTTATTTGAGATTGCATTAAATGTATAGATTGCTTTTGGTAGGAATGCTGTATTTTACTCTAGTTATCCTATAGATTCATAAGCATGGCAGAACTTTCCATCTTATAAATTGGTGAATGTAAGTGTCCTTCCCTATCTATTCTTATTAGTTTTTGTTTGATATATTTTTTGTCATATATTAAATAGCTACACTGGATTATTTTTTGGAAGAGGATCCATTTACTTAGAATATTTTTCTCCATTCTTTTATCCAATATGATACCTATCCTTGATGTTAAAGTATGTTCCTTCAATGCACAGAGGATGAATCCTGTTTTTATATCCAACCTGTTTAGTTGTGTTTTTTTTTATCAAGAAATTGAGAACATTGGTATTAAGAATTATCCATGGTCTGTGTTTGTTGGTTCCTGTTATTTTGTTATTAAGGTGTAGGTTATCCTCACCTCTTTTGATTTGCTGGTCTGAGATTATTCATTCTGTTTTCCTGGGTGTGGTTAACCTCTGCAGGTTGGGATTTCTTTTGTTGCATCTGTAGGGATGAATTTGTAGATAGTTATTGTTTCAATTTGGTTTTATCCTGGCATGTCTTTAATGATATACCTATTGTAAATGAAAGTTTGCTGGATATAACATTCTGGGCTGTCATCTCTGGTCACTTAGAGTTTATAAGACATTTATCAAGGCCTTTCCACCTTTGAAAGTCTCCATTGAGAAGTCAGTTCTTATTCTAATATGTCTGTGTTTATATATTAGTATTTTTACCTTGAAGCTTTTAATATTCGTTTTGTTGTTGTTGTCCTGTTTATTTAGTGTTTGATTATTATGTGCTGGAGAAAATTCTTTCCTGGTCCAGTCTATTTGGTGTTTGTATTATTCTCATACCTTGATAAACATCTCCCTCTTTAGTTTAGGGACCTTTTCTTTTATGATTTTGTACAACACATTTTCTGAGCATTTGACTTGGATTTGGTTGTCTTTCTACATTCCTATTTGTGATGGCTATTCTTGATTGTCAACTTGACTGTATTTGGAATGAACTACAAGCCAGAAATGAAGGACACACCTGTGATCCAGATTTTGGATCACAACATACCTTTGGTCTGAATCTTGAAGCTGGAGGAAACAGGTTTTTGATCTGCATATTGAGGCAGGATGACACCAGCCTTTAATCCAGATCTTGAGGTGGGAAGACACACCTTTAATCTGTGCACCTTTAATCTGGGACACATCTTCAGCTAGAAGCCTATATAAGGACAATGGAAGATAAAGAAAGGCTTTGTTCATTGCCTGCTTGCCCTTGCTCTGCTAGCACATCCGTTCCTTCACTGGCCTTGGAGCCTACTTCTTCAGGATTCCAGCATATACAAAAGACCAGTTGAGATACCCATCCTTGTGGTACTGAGAAACTTTTAGATTCTGGATCTTTCCATTCACAGCCAGCCACTTTTGTATTAGCTGGGCTGCAGCCTGTAAGACATTCTAATAAATTCTCATAGTATACATATACATATACACACATGCACACATATATGTATGCATATGCACATGCATATATATCATATGCATATGTATACATACATATGCATATATATTATATACATCACATCATATATATACACACACACATATATATATACACACACATATAGATCATGTACATAGACATAGGCATCATATATATATATATATATATATATATATATATATATATGCATCATGTACATATGCAACATATTCCCCCCAAAATATATTGGGGGAATTTTTATTGATTCATTTCCTGTTTCATGTATTGAACAGTTTTCATTTCATTCCACTATGATGTGTTTTCATAGGTTTTATTAATGGATTTATTTATATCCCCTTTAAGATTCTTTATCATACATATAACATCAGTTTTGAAGTTCTTGTCTTGTGCTTCTGCTATATTGTATTATTCATGGCCTACTGCAGTAGGATTGCTGGGCTCTTGTAATGACATTGTGTTTTTATGCTGGGGTAAGGTACATCTGGTTTGGGATGATTAGAATTCCAGGTGTTTATATTGGTCTTGTCTTTGTGGGGAAGTTGTGTTTTTTTCCTTTGTTTCTGTTTTCTTCCCTGGATTTTAGGAGCATGTGCTATCTGTGGTTTGCCTGCTAGGTGTGATTACTGGGGATCCTGTCTTACAGGAATGGGGATCTGCTAGAATGGTGGCATGAAGAAGGAAGGCGTGTAGGAAAGGATCTGTTTAGTTGCCTGGAAGTGGGGGCAGAGAACAAAGATGGTACTCTATCCATTCACCTTAGCCTCCACCAAAGGACTAAAGTAGATAGAGTGTTAATCTGTGTTATCTATCTAGGTCTACTCCTAGAGTGCCAACCTCAATATGTTGAACAAATCCTAATGAAATCTACTTAGTAAGTACATAAATATCTTTTTAAAACCTTTTTTGACCTTTCTACCTGACCAAAAGCATTAATCCAGATACAGTGGTATATATTAGTGATTGTACAGTCTCTGTTTTGATTCATAAAGAATTCTGGGGAAGCAGTACAGTATGTAGTTACTCTGTCTAGGGAGTTCAAACTGAACAGAATTCATTTTCTGACTCACTTGGCATCAATTACTTCAACTAAAGTTAGGGACGAATTAGGTACCAACTTTCTCAATGGAATGACTGCTAGTATTGGGCAATTTTCTTGTAATATACACATCAAACTAAATTTCTTCTTTTCCCCAAACTCCTTAATCAAATGAGAGCTGTATAAACTACTTGAAATGTACTTATGAATACTCTAAAGGCAAAACAAAAAACAATCACTGGGTACTTGAATAAAACAAGTACGTTCATGATCAGCTTACACTCAAGATATACAATCCTGTAAATATGAAACCACAAAGAGAGCAGTGTTTCTAATGATCGCATCTCCCTTTTCAATGGGATCAATATTAGACTTACATAGAAAATACCTCTAATGTAGCAACGTTTTAGTTGACTATATCAGGGCAGTTAATCCAATATGTCCTGCCTGTTCATGTTTTTAAATAGGTGGCTTCCATCACACCCCGACAGAATAATTGAGAATGGAGGTATAGAATAAATATGGGTTTCTTTTTTGGATAAATACAGAGCCTAGAGGCATTCTTGTATTTTAGATAGGTCTCTAAGAAAGGTTAAAAGCAATGACAAACAATTCATAGCTAGAGTTATTTGCAGAGGAATTGCAGAGCCAACAGCCAGTTAAATTTATGATAGTTATCATAGTTTTAGAGCACATACCAGAGAAGTTTCTTTCATGAAGAAGATGGTAACAATTCTAGGGATACAAGGATTCATAAATGTCTCTCTTTTCCAGTTCCTTTGGAGAATCTGAGATCTTCCTTTCTCAGTACCAGATTATTTCTGTCTTTGTACTTACAGAAACTGTACATTTGATTTCAATAATTAAATCTTTACCTTTAATCCCTTTATCTCTGCCTGACAGACTAACTTTTTATTCAAGAGTTAAGCATAGCAGAATGGGGCATTTATATAAAGCTTAAGCAAGGTTTCTGAGTTTAAAGAAGACAAAAATAAATCCCCTATGGGAATATTTAATGGTTCATCAATCCCAAAAGACAATGGCTTCTACTCTAATCCTAGCTGTTGTGTTTGTGGGCACAAATATCCTGCCTATGAACTAGCACTTATAATTCAGTACTGGGCATGCATTAAAAACTGTTTATTAAAATGTTATCTATAATGGCAAGGACATGAAGACAATATTGTTACTTCTTATTAAGAGGATGGGCTACATTGATTTAAGTATAAAATATCATTCTGTGCACCAGATGGAAACTACAGAGTAGATAGACACAAAGGATGGAGATAGCACTGCAAAATAGTTTAAAGCACCTAAAATGGCAATACAGTGTATCTTTGTCTTTAAAGTGTGTATATTTTGAAATGATCTAAGGATGGGTGTGCAGAGGAATATTAATTCATACTGAGACCAAATTTCAAGGGAATTAAATTGTCTTCTCCCCCTTGCCAATTCATATTCCAGTTAATTGCTAATAAGCTCAAGAACTATATTAATGATGGAGTATCGATTGATCATATGTGTCATAAAACTGGAAATTCATTTTTAATCTCTTTTGCTCATCCTAAAGTGATTTGTTATTATAATGAATAATATATTTATGGCATTGTATTTATGGACAAGACATGCAATGCAAATGACCATAGTAGACATTGAAGGAGAAAAAGGTCGTTTGGTGTCATGTTTCAAGCCCATGATTTATACATGATTTTTTGAACTACCTATGCATAGCAAATGAAGACTACCTTTTGTTTTACTTCCTTGATTTTATCTATGGCTATTTGGTAATCACTAATAATCCAGGCAAGAAAATATGTTTTAATGAAATGGGATATAGGGCTGAAAGTTTGAACCCAAAGAATAATAAAGACTGTTAGATAACCTCAGAGTGCCATTAAAAACAAGCCTTTAATATGGTAGAAAAAATGAAAAGCACATTATTTACTTGCATTTTTATTTGGTGTATCCAGTTAAATAAATTCCAAACCTATAGAGATGACCTGGTAATTAAAAATCTAAAGAGATTAATAGTAGAATTAGAGATTTTGATTTTTAATGAGGAAATATATTGCTTTAATTAATGTATAAAATCAAACATAGAACTTCCAGTTTCTTAAATTTTTTAATCAATACACTATAATTATATGTTTATGGGGTAAAATGGGATGCTTTAATATTTATAGAATGTATAACAATCAAATCAGGGTAACTTCTACCAGGTTGTTTTTTCTTTATGTAATCACAAAGTTTCTATCTGGCCTTTTGTTCCCAGAAATAATGACTTTGATAATTATGTATGAATAAACACCTAGACCATGCTTTGGCTTATTCCCCAACTAGCTTGTAACTTATATAACACATTTATACTAGGCTATATTTGTCACATGGCTACTTATCTCCCATCAGTTTCATAAGTCCTTCAGAGCTTGGGGTATATCTCTTCCTGTACCTGATTCTATGCCAGAGTTCCTCTCTCTCTACCAGAATTCCCACCTTCTATTTCCTGCATCACCTAAAAGCCCATTAGTTTTTTATTGAGCAGTGATGCTTCCATACAGTACTCAAGAGAGTCTCTCTACATCCTTATGTTTGCATCTTAGGCTGTCCTCATCAAATTCTTTCTAGAATTCTAGAGCATAGTGTTCCTATTTGACTGTATAAAAAGATCAATCTTTCAGATGATGAAGATCAGAAGTTATATCAAATAGATATTTATATAAAAATATTAATGTTTTAATGCTTTGATTAAATATTAAATAAGAGATTTTTAAATTACTAAAATGTTAATGTAACATAAACTATATATACAAATATATTTTTATATATAACATAAACATAGTATATACAGTGAAAACTATGAAATTTTAAAGACATATCATAGTTAATAGAAATAAACACATTGCATAAAAAGTAGAAAAATAAATCTATAGCATTGTGCAGAAATAATAATCAAAGACAGGATTAAGAGGAAGATATTATAACTTATAAAATTATAAATTTTATAATTTTAATTAACAATTAAATTTATAATTTATAAATTATAAAATTTATAAAATTATAAAATAAGGACAGTTATCAAACAGGATCAATGAATTTGAAATAATTTTCAGTATAAAAATTCAACGGTCCTCTAGATATTCTACAGTGGTTTTTGAAAAATAACGAAATAATTAAATTGGCATCAGATTGCTCCTCAAAAATCAGTGAATTTGTTGGTGATAGCTTTGTCATAACTTTTCTTTGCAATGAACTATTTCAGTCTTACTGTGCCAGTTTCCTAGCACTGCTCAAAGAAGGTAAAACAAACTATGGGGCTTAAAACAGAAATAAGAGATCTTTCTGTTCGTGTGTATTGAAGTCACGAAACTTGGTGTCAGCAAGGTCACCTGTCTGAGGTCTGGAAGGATCTCTCTTGCCTCTTGCTGACTTTTTGTCATTTGCTGACGGCCCCATGGGTTTCTCCACTTACAGCTGCAGCACTTCAGTCTGTCTTCATCATCGTTTAAAGATCTGTCTGGAGCTGTTTCTTCAGGTAATGCACTCCACTGTGGATATGCCTATGCTCAAATTTCCTTTTTGTAGACATACCAGTGATATTTGATTAGGTTTAACTCTAATAGTCTTACACTAATTGGGTTTCTCTTCAGTGACTCTGTTTCTAATAAGATCACATTCCTAGGTATCACACTCCAGAGATTGGGGATTCAGTGTGACCTTTATTCTGGTGACTATGATTGTTTACTCTTATACAAACAATCATATATTTCTTAATTATTAAGAAAGATGTTTATTTACCACATACTATGTATCTACTGTTTTAATTAATTGTGATAGATTAATTAATCAAACAAAACTATCATCTTCCTGGTGCTGATTATTAAACAAAAAACAGACAAATAAAAACCAACAAACCATCAATGCAAAATGAAACGCTCATCCTAGATGAGATAAGAAATAGTTTATTATGGAGATGAGCATGGGAGACCATAGTCCTGGATTGCAGATTTAAGTTACCCCCAATTCCATGTTCCAAGTTGGTAACAGTTTAATGAAGTTTTTATAGTAACAGAATGAAGCAGGTACTACTTGAAGGTATTTGTCAAATAAAATGATGGTAACATTAATTTATGGATTCAAATGGGATTCAGAAGCTATCTCATGACATTCTTAGCTTTTTGGTAGGTAAAAGTTAGTGGTTTGTTAATATATTTGAAAGGTTTTACCCATTTGTCACAGGATTATTAGGAGGTCCAAATGGAATAGCTGTCAAGAGGGTTGAGAAGAACCTAAGATAAATTATAATTGGGCTTTGGACCTGCAACATTTTCACCTCTATAGTCACTGAAGTTCTAATCATTTAATCAGCTTTGCTAAGTCTTCAGTGGAAGGTATAGTCTTTTTCAGGAATGTTCCCTCACAAAGGCGTAAACAGACATAAAGATAATGAGTAATCTATCATATAAATGCATATACATGCTGTGGATGTAAATTATCAAGCAGAGAAGGAAGTTCATCAGTGTGTGGAGTAAGATGTTGGAAAGCAGTGTGAACTATGGTGGTAACAGTGCTCTGAGAACATGAGAGCAGAAGAGGAATTGCAAACAGATATTTGATTTTGGTATGTTATATGTCAAGGAAAACACGTAAATCAAACATGGTACAGTAAACCTGGTATGATCAGCATAGTGAGTTCAGAGTGATAAGGGATCCATGAGAGGTGATATCAGCTGGGGGACAGGGGCAAATATTTGACTTTATTTGGGTGAGCCTAGGATTAAAATGGTGAATTGTAAAATATATTTGTCTAAAAATAAAATGGATAGAATTGAATAAGATAGAATAGGAAACACTACTCAAAAAAGGGGTGCTCTCTAAATGAGATGGGATGGTGGTAGAAGGCCAAGTGCTAATGGCTGTAAAGTAGGAACATGGGAGAATTCTGAATTTATGTTTAGTTACAGTCTTTGTGTTGTCTAATCAATCTACCAGAAAGTATATGTGTGTGTGTGTGTGTGTCTGTCTGTCTGTCTGTCTGTCTCTCTGTGTGTTTTTGTATGTTTGTGTAAAGAATTTAATTATAAATTTAAGATTACAGAATAAAACTATCATATAAAGTCACATGGGTATTTCTGGATGGAATTGAGGAGTCTTCACTTTGGGATGTGCAGAATTGCAGGAATCTAACAAACTTCCAGATGCTGGTGTAGAGGGGCAAGTTGCCAACAAGCAATGGAGATTTGAGGAAGGATTCTGAGCCAAAGCATATAGTTAACCTTTGAAAGACACCAGACCACTTACTTTTCTCGAACAGCACTTTACTGATCGAACAGGAATAAAATTGCTCCTATTGGGCACACTTTGAAAACTTTACAGCATTGTATATTCCCAAGTTTTACCAGGTTTGGCTCATAAATGTAAATTCATGATTTCCAGACCATGACACTGCTTTGGAATGTTGTGGAACCATTAAGAGGTGGGATCTAGCTCTCGAAAGTGGGCCAATGGAGGTTTCATGTCTTGAAGGTTATAGACCTGTTCTGCTATTGCTGGGGTTCTCTGGTTCCCAGTCTGTCTCCAAGATATGAACAAACATTGCCACTATTGGGGCATTGGCTGTGAGATGCACCATGATAGACTCTGTCCTCACAGAATTGAACCGAAATAAATCATTATTCCTCCCTACCCCCCAGTATTGAATTAGAGTAATGTGAAAAGTAGCTAGTTTTCTCTTGGCATAAGGAACTTAGCTACTGCCATGATTAAATGCTGAGGATATCTGGAGCTGAGCCTAGTATCAGTTTTTGAAACAGCCAGTTTTGTTGGAACTTTGATTATAGTTGATTTTTGTCTTTCACCATGAAAAAGTCTTCAGTTGATCTGTATCAGAACTGACATTGATTACAGACAAAATCTTTTATTTCTTCTTGCCTTGTGTTCACTTTTATTATGACCTCTTAAAATTTGTAGATAACATGATGAACAAGCAAGGTTTTCCTCAGTGAGATAGCAAGGATTGTATGAGTAACTGAGCATTGTTAATAAATTACTGCTTGACCTAATAGTAAAATAGTAAGCTGATTCTTCAGAATATCAACCTGTGGGTGATGACATCTATAAGCTTTTGTATGCAGTTCTGAACTTAAAATTGTTATGTATGGTGTTGTCCAAGTTATACTTAGAATGTACACTTTGTGGGCACAGTTAAAAGTACAATTAATGTATTAGTTAACTTTCTGTTGCTATGACAAAACTCCATGACAAAGCAGCTTATAGAAGAGTTCGTTTGGATTTAAGTTTTCAAAGGAGTAAGAGTCCGTTATCATCATCATGGCAGGGAGACATGGCAGCAAGCAACATGTAGCAGGAAGCAAGCACGGTGGCAGGAACAAGAAGCTGTGAGCTCCCATCTTGAATCACAGTTGTGAGGCACAGAGAGTGAACTAGAAGTGGCATGGAATCTTGAAACTCTGAAAGCCTATCTCCTGGAACACACATTCTCCAACAATGCTGACCTTCCTAAAGCTCTCCAAACAGCACCACCTATTGAGGAGCAAGTGTTCAAATGTCTATGACTGCCTGGAACTCTTCATTCACACAGCCATGGTTATATCCCTCACCAGCATCACAAAGTTTGTTTTCTGTACATTTACACTGTATCAGATTAGAAGTCTCAGTTTTCGAGTGCAAAGCCATATTCCATAATAAGACCAGATCCGTGTTTTATACATCACAGCTCTAAGCTTAAGTATTTTTTTTCCTAAAATCAGCTAAGTCTCACTTTGACTTCATGTGGCTTGCTAAAAGTTACCATCTCTGGAGAAGATTAATATATTTGAGATTTCTTAACCAAACTAAAAATGCTAGTGAGAAGAAGGATAAAATTGTCTACCTTGTCTTTGGCAAGTCACAACATCTATGTTAATTACATTCTGTCCATCCATAGCAAACTCTATTATATCTGAGGGCAGTTAAAATCTGGAAACTGTTCCCTGGATGTAGTGAGTGCTCATGTTTACTTCTATCACTATACAATTTATGAAGGCAATGCTTTCGCAAGCAAAGAACTTCATTTTATAAAATATATACTAAGTTTTCATAATAATGAGTTTCATTATGGCATTTCATTCATGTACATAAATCACCTTGATCAAATCCACTCCCATCCATTGCCCCTGCCCCCAGAACCCATGCCTACTGTTCTCCTTCCTCTATCAAACCAGTCCACCTCCCAGTTTCATGTATTTTGCTAAATACGAGAAAGAACTAATAGTACTTATTATCATGGTTTCCCTGGAACCTAATTGTTGTACCCTCTGCCTTGTGAGTGTCTATATGATTGATACACTGCCATATAAGTAGTTCACGCAGTAGAAGCCAGAAAAGGACAATGGTAGTAGTGAAGATATTAAGATAAAAATTCCAGCAGTTGTTAATATTTATTTTACATTCTCCATTGAGGTTTAAGCAACTGAAAAGCTGTAGTTTCAAAGGTGATCAAATTTCTCACAGTCGTGTTGAGGTTCCAAGGGATTGAATCAATTATTTCTATAATGTCTCCAAAGTGTTTTATAGTACTTCGTCAGAGATATTCATTCATAATGGTAGGCAAAAATAATTCAAATTTTAGGCAAATTTATAATAAAGCAAGTTTAAAACATTTTGTTTTGAAAGTGCTAAAATGTGTAAGATCGAATTTCTCAGACTGTAAGTGAAGTGTCCACCTTCCTGATTTTACACTGAATTCCTGCTACACATGACAGAGTTTCTATTTTTAACAACCTACTCTCTGTACATGACAGCACATGCCTCTGTTCTTAGAAGGCCTGTGCCACCATAGACAGCCAGATTTGATTTTAGGGATGCCTTGAGTCTACAAAAGTTCACATTGCTCTATGGACATATTGAGAAATATGCTTCTGTTGAGAGAAATTGGAGAGACTGCCCCACCTCACCATGGAAATAAAATAAAACCCAGAGTCAACTTTCCTTAACTGATCAAAAGTTTGCTAGTACAAAGCCATAATAAGACCAGCTCCATGTTCTATATACCCCAGCTCTAGGTTAAGTACCTTTTATTTCCCTGCAACCAGCTAAGTCAAACATAAGTTCATATTGATTAATGAAAAACTGACAACAAAATATAAACCATTTCCTATTATACAGTGCCATTATTGGCACTTAAAAAGACCAATTAACCCTGTAAGATGAGTATAATATTAAGAGACATTGATATTTGAATTAAATATGTATTGTCTCTTTCCATATCATTACTAGAAGACATTTCAAATATTGCAACAGATGATATTAAATTTTAATGAAATTTTTCAAAGGTTCATTTAGAATCTTCTTTTGTCTCTGTAACATATATCATAATCAAAATGAAATTGAGTTCATTTCTCTAGTCTCTCTTGTTAGAAAATTACTTTTGTATATCTTAACATGTCAGTTAAAATCCCCATGGGGAATTTAATTTTGATCTTTTATAGCAACAGTAAAAACAATCTGTTCTGAGAAAGTTAAATTGTCTGTGACTGCTCAGACAACACATTGATTTCATACCAAATGTCATCTCGCCAGGAGTCTAATGCCATGTTACAGACCTGGTATACGAACAACAGAGTAAATGTAGTGTACAATAAAAATGTTGACCTTAAAAAAATTTGTGTATATCCTTATTTTTATAGTATAATAATGTCACAAACAAATTAAGTGCTGAATCACTCTTGTCAACTACATCATAAATATACTATGCGTGTTAAAACATTTTCTGATTATAAGAGCTATTTTGCTACTGAAAGGGACCTATTTTACATTTTTGAATAATGACTATGTGTTTCAAATAAAAAGAGATATTATGCCAAGAAATTAATTCAGTTCTTCATATAAAAGCTTATCATGAAAGTTGGCTTTATTAAATGATCCTGAGAATAGTGTCAGATCACAGTTAATGAAAATGGGAATTTTATGTAGTGATATATATATATCTTCACTATGATTTATAATCAATATGCATGAATTTAAATGACATGAATAAAAAATTTAATGCCCTAGGATTTTATATATTCTGTTCCAAAATAAATATTAACATTAAATTAGATTAAGTAACATACTAATATTGACATGCTATATTAAAAGCTATATAAATAATAAGAAACACATATGTGGATATAATATTAAAATAATCTATTGCATACAGATTTTCTGAATTTACATATATTAAGAATATTATATTCTTTTAAATTTTGAGTCACATTATTAATTTAGCCAAAGATCAGCTTCATTTTTAAACTTAAGATATTATATATATATATATATATATATATATATATATATGGGGTGTGTGTGTGTCTGTGTGTCTGTGTGTGTGTGTGTGCCTATGCATGAAGTAATGAAGTAATCAGAGGAGGTGGCCAGAAGGTTTCCTCCTCCATCACTCTCTGCCTTATTGTTCCAGTCAGGGTCTATCTCTAACACTGGAGCTTGTGCCTCCAGCTAGCAGCCAGTATATTCCAGCAATCCTTCTTTATCTGCTCTGATCTGCTAAGTACAGAGAGAGGCAGACAGTGGTCCATGCCAAGCTTGTTTCCTGAGTGCTGAAATCTGAACTCATATCTTAATGTTTATGCGCCAAAGTGTTTACCTACTGAGCCATCATTCCATCCACTACATTTCTTTTAGGTTATTAAAAGAATATATTTGGACTGGGTATTGTGGCTCATACATTTAATCTGTGAGCTCAGGTGGCTGAGGCACAAGGATTTGCTTCAAGTTTGAAGTCAGACGGGGATACATAGCAAGACTAGTGTGTTTCAAAAGAAAAGTAAACAAAACATTGTTCTATCTGAAAAGTCTAACATATTAATTACTTATCCATTGTCCTGATAAAATATCATAACCAGAAACAACTTACAGAAGAAAGATTACTTTGGTTTACATATTCACAAGAAGAATCCATAATGGCATGGTAGGAATGGCAACAGGTGACTGAAACAGGAAATGGAGTGATCACATCTTCAACCACAAACTCCAAGCAGAGAACAATCAGGAACCAGAGCAAGGCCATAAACTCTCAAATCTTCCAGCCAGACACAAGCTTCCTCTAGCAAGACTGCAAGCCAAAATGGTCCTGGGGAAATACCCTGAACCTACGTGGACATTTCTCATTCACACAATCTCATCAAGCAACAAAATACATTTTCCTCCAATTCTTTTGAGTTTCGTTTGCTGTTTTAATTTGTGTTAATTTTTTAATGTGTCAATATTTTATACTTAATAATTACAAGACAATAAATTTAATTGTATTTTAATTCATAAACATATGCACTACACATCACATCACTTTGGAAGCATTTTTGTTGTCATACTCTTAGTTCAGGGATATTTTCACTGCACAGTCGTTCACAAGACAGGAGATGGAATATTAGAACCAAGAGTGTAACTGATTTTGTTATAAGTTCATCTTTACAAACTTTAGTGTCATTAATTACCGGACAGTAAATTTCATCCGATCCTCAACACTTGTCTTGATTCATTCACCTTACAGTTCTACCCAACTCAAAGGCACCCCAAAATTTCCTCAATAATACTGAAGTTGGAAAACTCCTTAGTTTCACTCGTGTTCTACATGTATCTTTGAACTATATTAATACAGATCATATTGAGATCATCCTAATAAATACAATCTTGTCTCCAAAATAACCTAGTCAAATCCAATCAATAATCATAGTTTTTATTTTTTGACAATTTCACATGTGTATAAACTGGCCTTTCAACCCTCACGACACTTTCTCATCTGCCCTTCTCACTCACCGAAATCGTCCTCCAAATAAATGCATTACTTTGAAGTCTCTCTCTCTCTCTCTCTCTCTCTCTCTCTCTCTCTCTCTCTCTCTGTGTGTGTGTGTGTGTGTCTTTTGATTCAGTAAGATTAATTATGGATGTATACCTAAGCGAGAATCAGGGAGGACATTGCTACAACATGGGCAACTTAGAAGTGACAATACCACAAAATAAAATGATAATTTCTTCTCCCACCATTCATTACTCATAATTCATTACTTGCCCATAAATACTCAGTGAGGACTGGGTTCTCCTGAGTTCCTTACATATACATGATATAATCTTATACAAGTAACTAGAGGTGCAGTGATTTCATGATTGTAATGGCCTTGTCCTACCATAATTTGAAGCACTCCTCTTGACCCTCTTCTTTTACATACCTTCTGCATCTCATCTGACATGTATCCTGGGCCTTGAAGGATGTGATGTCAATGTCTCTTAAGGGCCAAGTACTTAAAAATGCAAGTTATGAGTCTCTGTGTTAACTTTTGCCATTGTAAAAAAGAGCTTCTCTGACAATGACTGATATGAACATTTATTGAATATGTTAGTGTTTAGAAGTCAGTTTAACATTATGTCCATATAGCAAAATAACAATAGTAATTCTGCTTTATGGTCTATGTTCTCCCAAGCCATAAGTTCTCTGCCACGTTTCTAGTACTAGGTATGAGTTCCTTCCTATAGAATGGGGCTCAAATCAAGTAGAAAATGGCTCATTATCTTGTCAGTATATCCATTGTCACATCTCATGGTATCTGTAACTGGGTAAGACCAGTAGTGAATTCTTTCCAGACAGCTTTTGTAATATCGTCCATCCATATGAATGCTAATCAACATGGAGGAAACATCCAGTTTGGGTTGCAAACATGGGATATTGTATCGTCAGCAATAGAATCTTATGATTTAGTTCTGGTTGGCAGCTGAGGATGTTCACATACCCTGTTGAAGTTTGTAGGAAGATCTTACATACCAAGTACTTGGATTTTTATTTAATAACATTTGACTTCTTGAGGGAACACTATCTAGTCATGTAGGGTACATCTGTTCAAACTTATTTAAAATGATTTTTTTAAAAAAAATGTATTTATGAAATAGTAGGTTCCCATACACTCCTTTCTCTATGAATTTCCTTTGTCTTCAAACAACAGTTGGAGCATTTCATTCCCTGTGTTTTTTATAAATTGATAGAGACATAAATTAATACTTCCTTACTCCTGTAATAAATCAGGCTTTCCTATGGAAAAGAACTATTTTCTTTTAGGTCTTTTTCACATCAATATGCACTATAATTCTTTGTGTATAGAATCAGCACCATTTCTCTTATCCTGAGCTCACATTCTTAATATTTATTTTAGAAAACATATTTGCTTTGAAGTTTATTTGTATCTTTCTTTTTATTGTAATTTATGGACATCAACACTGCAAATTGGTTCTAATGCTTTGCTTTAATTCGACTTCCAGAAGCTAAGCTTCCAGACACTGAGGATCCTTCTTCCAAGCTGGCTTCATTCTGGTAAAGAAGAATTGATGTACAGCCAATGGCAGAGGCAGGGCTTTTAGTTTGTGCGGGCAAGAGAATGAGGGAGAAGAACAGAAGAATCGCCATGATTTGGAGGCAGATGGGTCATATTTAAGAGCTGCATGAGAGAAATCATCCAGTGATGTAGGTGTAAAAGGAAAGTGGCCCTATTGGGAAGGGGGTGCTGCTCAGAAGTTAACAGGGAAGCAAAGAGAAAATAAAGACTTAGAAGGTGTTAAGCCAGAATGCCAGAGGGAATGTGTATGCTAGTCATGGGGCGGTTTAGAGGTGTCCAGCCATTGAAGTAGTCAAGGCACATCAAAATTAGCTAGGATGTGTATGTCTTTCACTCTTGAGTTCTCATCTCTAGTATTTATTAACATACCACATTTGCTATAGAACTTGTCTGTTACTTCATTTTCACACTTCTATCAATGTAGTTATTTATTACATTTATAAAAGTTAATAAACTTTGAAATTGGATAATTTACGTCTATCCAAACTGATGTTTCTCCCTGTGTTGACCTGCATTCTCTGCTGTTTTATTCCTCATTTAGTGTACATCATACCATGCAGCATCTTACATAAGATCTTGGCTTCATCCTTACTCTTCTAAGTCACTTGTATCTTCCATTCATTTGTTCTGTACTAGAATCTTATTTCAATAATTTTAAAGGTCAGTTGCAATTAATATCACATATTGATTCATATTTAAAAGTAATTTATGATAATTGCATACGCATTTATATTTTTTGTATCAACACAAGTAGCCAAATGTATATTTAAAAATTGCTTAAAATTGAGCTAGAGAAATGGCTTAGCATTTAAGACTTTGTATTTTTCTTGCAAAGGACCAAGTTCTATCCCCAGAACCCATGTCAGTCATCTCCCAGATGGCTGTAAGTCCATTTCCAGGAAGATCTGATGTCTGTGACCTTTGTGGGAAACAGCATTCAAGTGCACACACATACACACACACTCCACCTACACAATTATAAACAATAAAATTTACTTTAAAAATGTTCAGTATACCTTAATTTCTTAGTGATTCATTAAAATGCTTGATTGCATTATCTCTATCTCTATCTCTATCTCTATCTCTATCTCTATCTCTATCTCTATCTCTATCTCTATCTCTATCTCTAATTATGTATGAAAAAAGAAAAATACAAATCCCACATCCTTTTACATGGAAAGGTACTGTTTCCAGGACATGTTTGAGTCATCATAAGAACTAATTTTTTAATAGCACCTTATATTTCTATACTATATTTCTATACTATATTTATATTATATACTATATTTCATAGTAGAGATACTATGGTTAATTTAACTTAAAAGTAGAGCATTTGTTAGTAATAAAATAAAAATATGAACTGGATAATATATTCATTGCTAAGGCTTTGATAGCTTTCCAATACATAAAAAGAATTCTCTAATGAAGTCAGTAGTAGTATTAATGAAAGTAATTTTTATACTTTAAGATAAAACATCTTAACAATTGCAAGGTCTTTGTAACTTTGTGAATAAGTATACTATGTAAAGATTGCTTTATTTAAGAAGATCATGAATGACTGAATGAGTTCCATTAGAATTATGAGATAGATCAGTGGATTTCAGTGTACTATTGGTATGGTCACTCTTTTCAAGAAATCATCCATTGCCATATACGGTGTATCCAGGACATTAAAAAATATCCAAACATTAAAATAGTCATTGTATATCTGATTACCTATATAAGTTTTTTTTTGGGGGGGGGAGAGGTTTAAGACAGGATCTCACTATACAGCTCTGGCTGTCCTAGAGCTAACTATGTAAACCATGTTGACTTTGAACTCATGGAGATCCTACTGCCTCTGCCTCTAAAGTTCTGAGATTAAGGTACGGACAACTATACCTGCCATAGGGTAAATTTATTTTAATGGTTCAAACAAAACTATTTTATTTACGATTGAATGCAAAGCAGATAGAAACTCTATCTTTCATGGATCAAAAAAATTAGAAAAAAAATCCCAAACTACAAAAATTTCTGTTTTGTTCAGCATTTCTTAGTTTTTATAAAATTGTTATTTTGATAAAAATCTTACTTCTATGAACATGCAAATGGTCAAGATAATAATTTTAAATAAATTAATATATATTCTAACAATTTTCAGTTTGAATTTTTGAATACACTAAATATAAATATGTGATAAAAATCTATAAAAATCAGAGTCACTGAACATCTTTCGGAGATTAAGAAATATATTTAGAAATAATTAAAATAAAAATGGTCAAAACATGAGATATATGTGAATACACATAATAATATTGATTGGTAAAGTATCATCTTCATATTTTTGCCTATGTGTGTACATATATATACATATACATATATATATGTGTACATATATATATATATGTATATATATATATATATATATATATTGCACATTGTTTATATCATATACCATGCTACAAATTGTATACTGAATATTGAGCATATCTCTGACATCAGTATTTTCACATTCTTTGAAGTGTTAATAGAAATTTTTGAAGTACTTATTACTTGTGAAATTTCACACCATAAGTAAGTGATGTATTAGATGTTTACTTCATTATTCTTTTTCAAAGGCCTATTAATTAGCCAATCGCTTTAACACTGCACAATGTGAAATGTGTGACAAATTGTCTGTTGAAAAACTTTCTAATTATTTCTAAACTTATTCAAACTGTATAGAAGTTCATTGAGATGCATGGAATTTAGGTCTTATTAATCTTACCATGTGATGTTTTAAAATTGCAAGTTTTTTCTTATAACAAAGTTTTTTTCCAAAGTTTTTTTCCAAACAACTTTTTATGAGATATTTAAATAGTCAAGGAAGGTATAATGTTTGCATCCTTCATGTGACTTAGAGTGGAATAAGGGGAGATTGGAGAAGAATCCTTCAAAAATGTTTCAAATGGATAAATGAAGAGAGGGAAGATAGAGACACCGAAGCAAATAAGGCCGCAAGGAAGCTGGAGAACTTTAAACAGCCAGGAATACTGAAGCTGAGAGAGTAAAGGTGGATTGGAAAAGAGATGTTAAATTTGTCTGTAGATATGAGCTTCAGTCTCTCAACACTGTCTCAGAAGTAACTTTGAACCATGCATCTGAACATTCCTTACTCTAGTCATATAGATATGTGAAATAAACTATCATTTTCATAACTATATATTAGTGGGGTCAAACCTTCTGGAGACTGATAACTTCGGAAGTGAAAGAAGACAGAGAAAAGCAGGTGATTACAATGGAAATACGAAAATTTGATATATGTGAAAGTTTTAAGAATTTTAACACCTGAATTTTAACACCAGGCTTAGTATAGAGAAAAGGAATAAAATATTGCCTATATCTCATGTCTGGAATGTGTATTGTGCTCAACATAAAGGCTTTATAGAAAGGATAAGTGCATGAAAGACCATCTACGTAGGTAGGAATTGATACATATGAGCCAATTTGGGGAACGGTTCAAGGATTCAGTGCTGTTAAAATCTAGAAACAGTTTGTTATGGTTCTACTAATAATTCAAACCTAGTAGATGAGAGCAAACGCTGGAAAAACGTCTGTCATTCATTTAATCTAGAAAAGGGTCTGGCTGTATCACAGCAGTAGCATCTGCTCTACCATATTTGCTGAAACAAGCAAAGTCACATGGCCTTGTCTAATTTAACCCCAGTTCAGTAGACAATACTATAATCTAATTGATAATGATTCCCAAGGTAATTCATTTTATTTGGTGTCTTCTTTTTCTTTTTATTCAGTCTCATGATATTGTATTGGAACTGGTTTATTGGTTCATCTTAAGTCTTAAGAAATATATCTGGAAAGAGGGTATCTTAATTGAGAAAATGCCTCCATTAGATTGGCCAATAGGCAAGTCTGTCTAACACTTTCTTTGTTAAGGATTGATGTGAGAGGTTTCAGACCAGTGAGAGTGCTATTACTCCTGGGTTAGATGGGTAGTATACAAAAGGAAATTCATCAAGCTAGGAGGAGCAAGTAAGTAAGTGCTTCAGGTCCTGCCTTAAGCCTGTCTTGACTTTTTCATATGATAGATGATGTGATATGGATGTTTAAACCAAATAAATCCTTTTATCTGTACGTTGCTTTTGGTTCATAGTATTTGATCACAACTAGAAACCTTAAGAAGAAAAGTTGGGTATGTCGTTCAGTGGTCCAGACTTTCATCATTGTTTATTCCCCTTGATCAGAAGTTTCTCTGGATGATGTGACCTGTGATTAGATTCGAATTGTCCCTTATTTCTCTTGTGTCGTGGTATGGTCTCATGTCTACTGATGGAATGGTAGCTTGTGGGAAAGATCTATTATTCCTGTAGAAATGATCACCTAAATTGTAATTTAAAGAGTTATCAGAAACACAATTGTTTACTGTTTCTGCAGTGAGATTTTAGTCTCAAAGAGCTAACTAAAGCAAGCAAAAATAATTGTATCAAAATCTACCCAGGCTTCTTCTAAAAGACATGTTGTTTTTCCATTTAACATAGAGAAAAGAACATATTAGTATTTAATATAACTGAGATACTAAATACAATTAGTTTTATTTTAAACATGAAGTAAATATGCTAACAAGTAAGTTAGACATTTGAGACTGTCATCATCTATTAATAGAAAGCATGTAAGTTTGTCTATAGATAACAGGAAGTTGAGTACTTTTTCGCAGACCATGATATTATCAGTTTAACAGGTTAGGACTGAGTGGGGGAAAATCAGTCTGTTAAGAGTGGATAAGAGGTTAATTAGAAAATTAGAGTTGGTGAAGATCTGTATTTTAAAACTATAGGAAATATATGTGTTTTAAAATGCAGAAGAATTGCTTTATATTAGGCCAAACATAATTTGTGAGAATCCTAGTTAGTAGAAGGAATGTTGGGAAAAGGTGCATTGTTTTGTGACTAATAGATATTTTTCACAGACATTTGCAAAAGTAGTGGTGCTTTGACACTGTGAGTGAAAACAAAACAAAAAAAGAAACAAATTTGAGCTAGAATTTGATGAAGACTAGAGAAGTGATCATGGTGATGCTTCATTTCTTTATAAACTTCATTAAGGTAAATCTCCTACACATTTCTGGTTGTGCCAATAAAGTTGTTCTTAGAAACAATAGCATTTTAATAAGTAAAATAAGTTAGGATACTCTCTATCCATATTTACCAGGATTATCTAATCTATCCATGACTTAAAGAAAAATAAAGGAGAATAATGAGAGTATATTTTCTATGTCTTCCTATGGTCTGGAACATCCTTCGTTTACTTTCTGATGTTTAACATCTAAGGCCTTCAAATTCTGAGACTCCTACTGGTGCAACCTCCCCCATGATTCTCAAGCCTGTGTACTGTACTGGAAGTTAAAGTAGTCTTTTATGAAAACAGGCTTGCTTAATGACTTAGACAATGGGCTTGTTTGGTATATAGTTGGTGGATAGTGTGTAAGTGTATTGTTAGATTTCATAGATGTTCTTAATTATGTAACAATTCTCCTATCCATAGATATAGATTGACAATAGATGATAGATAGATGATAGATATAGATAGATATCCATCCATAAATGATAGACTGATGATAAATCCATCTTCTAATGACAGATGCCAGATAGTAGACAGATGATGGACACATATTTAATTCATACATATGTTATAGATAGATAGCCATATAACAGTAATAGATAATAAATAACAAATAATAAATAATAAATAGATAGATGTTAGTTAGCCCACAGATAAATAATAGATAGGTAGATAGATAATTTATATAGAGTTATAGATATCCATGTGTAGATGACAGATGTTCTATAGAAACATAGACAGATAGATAGGTAGTTTATGCTTCTCTGTGGATCACTGAGTTATAATATAGAAATTTGAGAAGCTACAAATGTTGTTTCTTGTCAGCAAAATAATTATTGTATTTTACAATAAGATCAGTGTTTACTGAATCACATGATTACACATCCCAATTTAAATACACGCTGCTTTTTTCTTCTGTTTTTTTCATTTTATATTTCAATATAATTACACAATTTTTCTATTACTTTCCTCTCTCCAAAGCCTTCCATACACCTCTCCTTGCTTTCTTTTAAAACCATGGTCTCTTTTCATTAATTTTGAGATATAAATTTCAGGTTCTGTATAATTGTTTTTCCATTACAAAATATAACTTTAAAATGTTACTATCAGGGGCTTGAGAGATGGCTCATTAGGTAAGATTACTGACTACTCTGTCAAAAGACCCAAGTTCAGTTCCCAGCAGCCATATTAAGTGGCTTACTACTAGTGATTACTCCAGCTACAGGGATAGGTGTCCTCTTCTTTCCTCCATAGGCATCTGTGCTCATATGCACATAAGCATAAGTATCGTTCGCACATACCTATACGTGAATATGCACATGCATACACACACACACACACACACACAGAGAGAGAGAGAGAGAGAGAGAGAGAGAGAGAGAGAGAGAGAGAGAAACAGAGACAAAGACAAGACAGAGACAAAAAAAAGAGACTGACAGCGCTAGGAAGACCAAGAGACGAACAGAGAGACACACAGAGAAAGGGTGAGTCAAAAATAAAGTAAACATTGAGAAAATGTTGCTATTAAAAGCTGGAGAGGAAGCTGAGTGGTTAAGAGTACTTGTTTTTCTTGCAGAATACATAGGTCTGGTTCCTAGGACCCACATGGCAGATTATAACTCCCTATACCTCCCCAGATTAAAAGAACTGATGACTTCTGGCCATGAACTCTTTTGGCCTTTCTAGTCACCAAGCACACATGCAGTTCACATCTCTACATCCAGATAAAATACACACATAAAAATTAAGAGTTTTATTGTTATTGATAATTTACTTCATTTTGTGTAGGGGAAAAATTTCACAATCTCACTTTTGGAAAATAATATATGCATTGGTAAATATAGTACAAAGTACAACTTAGGACAACATCTATAATATTTTGCACATTTTTCTTGTAGATATTTCCATTTAGAAAGTATAGTTCTTCTAGTGATTCATAGATCTTCCCATTCTATTGTTATTTAGCTATTTGAAGTCATTATCTATAATGGTAATGACATCTGTAAGGTAATCAGGGTATTGCTGAATAAGCCAGAATATCACCAATTCTATATTGGAAAATATATTATGAAGTATATAAAAAGTCTATGTACGTATAAAAACCCGCTTGAAGGAAGCACTCTTGATGGTCTTGTGATTTAAAGTCATGGAAATGTAGTATATAAAGACGATGACATATTAGATTTTTTAATGCTTATAGCAATTTTTGTTTCATTTTCCCCTGAGAACCATTATTTAGTTTATTTCTCTAAATTGTACCCATTAACCAAAAAAGGCAATGTCTCTGGAAAATCTGTTTTAATAAACAACATAAAACATTTTTTGCCTATATTACTCAAAGCAATCTGTGGAGTTAAGAGTGAATCTATGGAAAACAAGTATACTTTAATTTACAATTAATGTTACAATTTTTTTTTAAATTTAGGGATCGCAATATGAAATTTCTTTTGCTCTCAGTTAGTGCAACATGTTTATTTGAATAATGACATAAATTTAACAAAATACAGACCAGTCAAGTGATTTAAGAAGCATGAATGCCAGACAGTCTGACAATCAGTCTTACCCTTTGTAAATTGTGTGACATTAGGCAACTTAAAAACCTGTTTTTTTAAAAATAGGCTTTCAATTCTATATCAGTTACTCTGTTTATTTTATAATTTTTCTTAACAAATTTTAGAATATAATTATGTAGTGACACAAGATTGTAGTGTTTGGACAAATCCCTAATTTAACAATACTCAATAACTGAGGAAATATAAAGAACACAAATTTTGCTTTATCTTGTGTCAGCATATCACAGCGTATCACCTCATTCCTCTCAGTATACGATGACAGGAGTAATAGGTTTATCTGCTTTATGTGGTAGCAACTACAAATTGTTTACGTTATATTGCTCTATTAAATTGAAAGAAAATATGCTTTGGATGTGTCTCTGAATCTTTTATAATGAGTATTTTAAAAGATGGGCAAGTAAAAATACATGAAAGGTAAAGATAAAGGAGAAAAGTGATATATTTCTAGTTACTGGAGTTTGACAGCACTTCACTTGGTACACAGATATTCTGTGAGGGTTAATATCTTCATGATGCTCATGTATCATGTGATTTTAACAGCTTTGTAGGGATATTACTAATATGCAAAGAACTGTATATATTTAATGCATACAACTTGTCAAGCTTGTAAAATATAAACATTTATGACACAGCATAACTCATGTACTACTCCGTTGTGTGTCCTCCCAACGATGTTTACAAGTTTTAAATATTTTGGAGTAAAAAATAATATTATCTTAGACAATAAAAAGATATGCTGATTCCCACAGTGTGTTTGATAACAAAAAAAACTTGCTAATATTTTCAAATGGTAGCTTTGCTTTTATCTAAAGATCAACACTGTGTTTCAGTTTTTAAGTTTAGAATATCTTTGGATGAATCACTCTAAAGAAAAAAACAATGAATGACAGGTCTGTCTGGGTTGTTGTCAATATATACTTACAAATTTACTTGTTACTTGGGTGGAACTGCACCTAATACATCCTTCTTTCTGTTCAGTATTCAGATGCTAACATGTAAAATATGGCTGTTGTTACATGTTACAAACTAAGTAGGAAATTTATAGACTGTGGTCAATCACCATGGTCTAAAGTTTACTAGAAACATGTCAGAAATAGTTAAGAAAAGCACTTAAAATTTTTAAAAGATGTAATGATGGCCGAGAATGAAATTTAAATTGTGACTTTTATTTTCTTCAACCTTAATTTTGGGAACAATTCAAGTCTAGGTTCCAAACTTATTAAACAACACTATTGTCCTATACTTGTTAATGTTTTGAATAAAAAATTATTTGTTTATTTATTTTTGTTTTATTTATTTAAATTCCTAATGATGCCCCCTTCCCAATCTTCCCTCCAAGAGTTATTCACCCTCCCCTCATTTGCCTCTGAGACAGTTCTTTCTCACCCCCTACTCACTCCCCTCACTAACGTACCCCACCCCAGCCCACCCTTCCCCACATTTCCCTTTCTTGAGACATCAAGTCTCTACAGGACTAGGTGCATCCTCTCCCACTGAGACCAGACAAGGCAGTCCTGTGCTACATATGTGCTAGGGGCCACAAACCAGCCCATGCATGCTCTTAGGTTGTTAGCTTAGACTCTGGGAGCTCCCAGTGGTCCAGGTTAGTTGGTACTGATGGTCTTCTTATGTGGTTGCCATCACCTTCAGCTCCTTCAGTCCTTCCCCTAACTCTTCCATAGGGGTCCCTAACCTCAGTCCAGTGGTTGGCTGTAAGTATTTGCATGTTTCAGTCAGCTGCTTGTAGAGCCTCTCAGAGAATAATCATGCTAGGCTCCTGTCTGCAAACACAAAATGGCATCAATAATAGTGTCAGAGTTTGGTGCCCACCCATGGGATAGATCCTAAATTGGGCCAGTCACTGTCTGGCCTTTTCTTCAGTCTCTGCTCCATTTTGTCCCTGTATTTCTTTTAGACAGGAACAATTCTGGGTCAAAATTTTTGAAGGTAGTCTGGTGACCCCATCCCTCTATCTCTAGAGCCATGTCTATATTCTGGAGGTGGTCTCTTCAGGTTCCATCTCCCCAGCGTTGGGTATTTTGGTTAAGGTCATCCCCATTGAGTTCTGGGATCCTTTTACATTTCAGTTTTCTGAGACTTTCTAGAGGTTCCTGCACTCCCACTCCCCTCTGCTGCATATTTCTATTCCTTCTCCTGACCCTCTGGCTTCTCTCCAGTCTCCCCTCATACATGATCCTGTCCCCCTTTTCCTAATTTGTCACCTTTCCCACCCAGGTCCTTCCCTCCCTCTGCCTCCTGTGATTAGTTTGTTTCCCCTTCTAAGTAGGATTGAAGCATCTTCACTTGGCCCTTCCTTCTTGTTGGACTTCTTTCTGTGTTTGAGTTGTATCATGAGTATTTTGTACTTTTTAGCTAATATCCACTTATCACTGACCATGATAACTTATTACATACCATGCAAGTCATTTTGGGTCTGGGTTATCTCACTAAGGATATTTTCTAGTTCCAGCAATTTGCCTGTAAAATTTATAATGTCCTTGTTTTTAATAGCTGAATTGTATCCTGTTGCATAAATGAACCACATTTTCTTTTTTTTGCATCCTTTCAAATCCTACATAGGTTTCTTTTTTTAGATTAATTTTTTATTGGATATTTTATTTACATTTCAGATGTTATGCCCTTTCCTCATTTCCCCCACCCAGAAACCCCCTATCCCATCCTCTTTCCTCCTACTTCTATGGCAATATGCCCCACCCACCCACCCAGTCCCTACTCCTCACCATCAAATTCCCCCACACTGGAGAACCAAGTCTTCACTGGACCAAGGACTTCCTCTCCCACCTATGCCTGACAAGGCCATTCTCCCCTACATATACAACTAGAGCCATGGGTCCCTCTCTATGTGCTCCCAGGCTGGCAATTTAGGCCCTGGGAGCTCTGGTTGGTTGGTATTGTTGCTGTTCCCATGGGGCCACAAACCACTCAAGCTCCCTCAGTCTTCTTTCTATTGGGAACCTCATGATCAGTTCTATGATTAGCTGTAAGCATCTGCCTTTGTATATATCAGGTTCTGGCAGACCTCTAAGGAGACAGCTGTGTCAGGCTCCTGTCAGCATGCACTTCCTGGCATCCACTTCAGCTTCTGCCTTTGGTGACTGCACACGGGATAGATACCCAGGTGGACCAGTCTCTGAATGGCCCCTTCTTCTTCAGACCAATCTCCCTTATGAGTATTGATGCAAAAGTACTCAAAAAAATCTCGCAAATGGAATCCAAGAACACATCAAAACAATCATCCATCATGATCAAGTAAGTTTTATCCCAGGAATGCAGGGATGGTTCAATATACAGAAATTAGGGAAATAACACCCTTCACAATAGTCACCAATCATATAAAATACCTTGTTGTGAATCTAACCAAGCAAGTGAAAGATCTGAATGACAAGAACTTCAAGTCTCTGAAGAAAGAAATCAAAGATCTCAGAATATGGAAAGATCTCCCATGCTCATGGATCGGCAGAATTAATATAGTAAAAATGGCAAACTTGCTGAAAGCAATCTACAGACTCAATGCAATCCCCATCAAAATTCCAACTCAATTCTTCATAGAGATAGAAAGAGCAATTTGAAAATTCATTTGGAATAACAAAAAACTCAGGATAGTGAAAACTATTCTCAACAACAAAAAAACTGGGGTAATCAGCTGAACAAGAGTTACATATGTGCAGAGGCCCTATGTCCATCCCATACATGCTCTATGGTTGGCTTTCTGGTTGTAGGTTCAGTTTTTATGAGATCCTGTGTGCCCAAGTTAGTTGATTCTGTAAGTTTTCTTGTGCTGTTCTTACCTCTCTGGCTCCTTCAATCCTTCCTTCTCCTATACTGCAGGATTGTCCAAACTTCATCTAAGGTTTGGCTGTGGGTCTCTGCATCAGTTACCATCAGTGCTGGGTGTAGGCACCTGTCTGCAAGTATAATAGAGTATCATTAATAGTGTCAGGTATTGGTTTTATGAAATGCATTTTAAGACAGTTGGGTCATTAATTTTCCATTTTCCCATTTTCTGCTCCCTCTTTTATCCCTGCTCATCTTGTAGGTAAGACAAATTGTGTGCCTAAGGTTTTGTGGCTGGGTTGATGTTTCAATCTCTTTATTAGAAGCCTTGCCTGAGTACAGGAGATGGCTTTTCAGGCTCCATATTCCCCATTTAAAGCATCATTTTCATTAAACCTCATGCTAGATGTGTCCATTTGTTAGAAGATGAAATGATGCTGCATTTGAATGAAAACAGATATTTGGACAAATGACAAGATGTCAAAATGGTAGTTGCTCACTTGCTAAAGTGTTTAACGAAGCACTATATTTTTTGCCCTAGGTTTGGCCTCCACATTGTTTGGAAGTCCTTGTTCATCTATGTTTGGAGTTTCCTTCAGAATTAATTTAACCTTACCTAACAGGGACTGACTAATGAACAATTAGCTGTTACTGTGGATAAGGGTTCCTGGAAAGCATCTGTAATTGCAAAAGCTGATTGACTGATTAGAACATCAGTGATGTGAAGAGGATGAACAGTTGCAAGTTCAGAGCTAAATTATCTGAGACCATCTTTCTCCTGCTTAATAGCCACTCGTGACCCACCTCTGGATGTGGTCCAACATCCTTGATTTTAGAATGCACACACAAGTGCTCTAGCTTCCTCTGAAGGCTAAGAATATGAATGCCATTGGGTAGCATCTGAGGCCTCTGGAAGAGGTGTCCCTGGATTGCTCTTGCCATGTACTTGATGTTTCTACTATCATGTTAGCACAATGATTTAATTTAGGACTTTCTTTGTTCTATTCCTATCAAGCTTCCTGGAAGTTTTGTTATGTTGAACTGTGGAATTTGGGTAACCTATATTCCAGGGGCATGATCACACCTATTTGGCCCAGAATAAACTCTCTCTTATCCCCTGTCGATATTTGTTGTATAATTATCTGTGAAATAAAAGATTTGTTTCTTCTCTGATCTTCATATGCTCATTGCCTTTAATTTGACTTTTTAAACTAGCAAATACTTGAAGTGCCACATTAACTATTGGTGATGACAGGAGCCTTGTCTTTTTTCCACTCTTAAGAGGAAAGCATCAATATTTTAATAATGATATGATATGACACATGTCATAGGATTTCAAGTATAAATTTCATAGATAAATTATTCTCTTTTATTTTAAATTTGCTAAATGTTTTACTTTAAGTGAATGTTGAATTTTACCAATTACCTCACAGTCTACTGATATGATTATGTAATTTTCCCTTTATTCAATTTATTATTAATTTCTAAATTTGAGTTAATTTATATGCCTAGATCAGGCTAACATTTTCATCTTTTTGGAAAATGGCTGTTTTTTTTTAAAAATAAAATCGTGCTTGATATTTTTAAATGTGTTATCCTTCAGAAGATTTTGTACATAATCATGTGACTTCTTCCTGAATCTCCATCATCTCTTATTTCTGTTACATGCTTAACATTTCATGAAATATATACTGTAGTGATTTGGACACTGATTGGTTACTGATTATTGACACTCACTGTGTTTTATTGTATAGCTTGCTTTTGACATATTTAATGTATGGCTGTTAACGTCCCTGCTAGCACCATTATCAGTGGGGAGGAGGTGAGGACTCAGTTTTGTATAGACATCCTCACCAGTCTGAGGAATCTGAGGAGTAAGGTTTTAGTGATATTGACTCAGTTAAGTTTAGAGTTCCTAACTTTATAACTGAAAATAATTTAGGTCTTGCGAACTTAGTGAAGTAAAGATGGTAATTTTATTAAAGATATTCTAAGACAGGTTTAAGCATGAGGATTGAGACAAAGAAAGGTATTCAGCTAACCCAAGAAATACACAAATTGTGACTTCTAAGGTAAAGTAATGGAACATAAGACATATTCATGTGTAGGGGTACAGGTTCCTTAAGGAAGGTCAGACAACTGCCTTACCATTAGTCGTATATAGCACACTAGAGGATCCAAAGCTATACATCAAATGTAGGTTGATAAGAAACCCCTTTTCTCTCCATTAATGAGAGACTGACATGCAGCAGCTTTGAAGTTGCTTCTGACAGAATTAAATCTGACATGGTAATACCAGAAGGCATGAAGCTGTGGAAGGGGATTGGTACATGTGTTTTCCTGATAAACAGGCTTTCTAGTAAGATTTTAGACATCTTCAGGGTTTTTTGGGTGGAGGGAGAGAAGTGCATTCTCTGTCTTAGAGTTTCCATTACTGAGAAGAGACACCACAACGTAGGCAACTGTTACAAAGAAAAACATTTAATTGGGGCTAGCTTACAGTTTCAGAGGTTTAGTCCGTTTTCCTCATGGCAGAAAGCATGGGAGCATCCAGGCAGACACGATGCTGGAGAAGGAGCTTAGAGTTCTATCTCTTGATCCACAAGCAGCAGAAAGTGTCTGTGTGCTACACTAGAGGTAGCTTGAACATAGGGAAGTCCAAAGCCTGTCACCCCCACCCTCCACAGTGACATCCTTCCTCCAACAAGATCATATTTACTCCAACAGGCCACATCTCCCAATGGTGCCATTTCCTATGGGCTAAGCCTTCAATCACTGAGTCTATGAGGTGGGGGTGGCATATCTATACAAGCAGTCATGTGTCTCAAATCAATTTGAGCTGAAATTTTTCTAGAACTTTTTTTTCCTCTGCTATAGGTGAAAGGTGTCAACCATATAGCTGAGTAAGAGATTTCTTAAATACTCTTGTAGATAAGATTCTCCTGTTTTTCTATCTTGCCTTACCACCAATTTAAAAGCTTGTGTTTTTATTGTGATGTATTCTCTTATACTGGAATTATTTTTAAAAGGATATCTTAGTTCCCAAACAATAAGAGCTTGTAAGGAATAATTTTGCCAGTTAGATTTCATTTTAGATTCATATTATCATACTGTACACAGTTTAACTTGGTTTATGTTTTATGAATATGGCATTTGGCTTGTTAACTTCAATTTTCACATATTTACAAAGAATAAAACCTTTTATATCATTTAGTTTGTCAATATCATTCATATGTTGAAATAGTTACTAAAATTTTGCATATTTTTGGATCAGTTATATATTATGACTGTGGATTTGCCTGTTCACTATTTTCATTGCTCTTTAATAGATGGTTATATCTTTCCTATGACTTCATCTTTGCACTTTGTCTTTTCTTTAGCCCTTGTAATGTTCCATTCATTAGATGACAATTGATTTTATTGACACTGGAACATACAATTTGTGTTTCTATTTTCTTGTTCTCAATCTACTGTGTTATTACATTGGATCATTGTTCACAGTAAGCAGAATAGAGATGGATTTACTTCTTATCCATCTTGAAATTGCCTGAGATCTTATCCCTGATAGAAGCCAGATGAAAAACCCTCCCACACAAGTGACCTCCTATTCTATTGGTAAAGAATGGAGAAAAACAACCAATCTGTCTCCTTTAAAGAGGTAGGGGGAAATCTTTTATTATTTTAATGAGGAATGGAAAGGAAACAGGTTTAGCGCCAATCTTTAGTATCCAAGTCTTTACAAAAGACAAAGACATGCAATGGCTCTTGCTTTGTGACCTGCACATATTTCTAAATGTGAGTTCTATACCTTAAAAATAAAAGCAACTTTTTTTATGTGTTTCTCTCCCTGCCTGCCTGTCCAGAAACCTGAAGAGTATTCCAATTCCCTTGCAACTAGAGTTACAGGCTGTGGTGTGAGTGTGGGAGATTGAAAGTGGGTTGCCTGCAAGATGAGCAAGTGCTCTTAAGCACAGAGCCATCTCCACAAACACTTTACTTTTCAAATTGTAAATAATTAAGGAATTAATAATTTAGTGTTATGGGTGTCTGCAAATTAATCAAGGTTCGAATCAGTCCTGTGATATTTAGCTTTATTGGATAAAAGTAATTAAATAAACAAACAGTTAAATGGATACGTATGTCAGCCATATGGAATGTGAACATCTACTGCTTTTAGTTGAAATATAAACAAGCACTCTGTATATTCTTAGGAGAATTTATATGATCACTGAGATATTCTAGCTTTCTCATGTTTATATTATAATTGATATATTCAACATCTGTAAAACTACAGAAGCATTTGTATTCAGAACTTCCTATTTCCCATTTGATACAATAGTGATATGACATTTTATTCTACTTTCATTTCTTCTTAAGTAGTGTCATCCAATATTTCATTTAGCTAGAGAGACATCTAAACCTCTAGGAAATTATGTCATTTTTAATCTAATGGGGGTTAGTATAAATGACCTTTGACTTCTTATAGCAGCATTATATCCAAAATTATTATATTAATATTTTTATTCTTTTGTAATTTATTTTAATTCTTTATATACCTAAAGCGCATAACTTTATATCTATGCTCAACTCATTTATGCTTATATATTCATTTAATATATCTTTTTGATGTTCAAATTATTATTAGATGCATCTCCTTAGTTCTTACACACACACACACACACACACACACACACACAAGTTTCAAGAATTGAATTGTCTTACTATCTTTTTTTTTGTTCTTGTTCTTTTTTGTTTTTTGTTTTGTAAGCTCCAGGGAAGCCTACAATTTTCTGTAAAAATAACTTGCAAATTTAAGCATTTTTTTTTATTTTTTTTAAAAATATTTATCTATTTTTAAATCAAATCGTAATTTTTCCTTATTCACACAGGGGTTATAAACATAAAAAGGAAGGATGTGGGGAAGGGGATGACACCGGAGTCTGAGTATTCAGGGGCAGTACAGATATCTTTCAGCACATGGTATCAGTTGGGTGAAGGTTCAGGGGACAGGTAACTATGACTCTGTTTATGATTCACTTGTCCTTATCTAAGTTGGTATTATCTGCCAAGGCTACCTATTTACAAGGTCTATGACTACTCAGGCTGGTAAATTTCCACAAAAGCTGCCTGTTTACATTAGCTTATAGCCATCTGTTTCAATGTTTTTCCACAGAGACCCAAGACTTTGTGTTAGCATACATGTATGACAGGCCTATTGCTGATTTTAGGCCTATGGCTAATTTTAGGCCTTCGGTGTGTAAGCAGGGCTGCCCCTGACATCTCTTCCCTTCTCTAAGTATATACAAGGGCTGTGGTGATTCTAATCTTGCAAAGGCAGGGATAGAGGCCTGACCTCCAATAACTGAAGGGGACCTTGTAGTGGCTCTGGTCCCCCTGTCATTGTCCAGTGAGGCATGAGGGCCATACCCATCCTGACGTCTGTTTCCTGGAGAGGGGATACTTTTGACATCAACCCCTATGCAGTCAGGCTTTTCCCTCAGGGAACCCAGAGAGATACTTTTAACTTTTATTTATATCCTCTTGCAGTGCTTAGCCTCGCAGCCTAAGCAAGAATTCAGATCACCAGTCAGAGGGGTTTCTGTGTGGCCCCTCTCTCCTTGGTCTAGGGGCAGAAGTCCCCTCTTTTAGGTTGGGTGGAAATGGGTTTTGAGAACACCCTGGATAGAATATCAACCTAATCTTGAGTCTGGTGGTCCTCCATAGCTAACTTATGATAATGTATCTGAATAGGTTTTGCTACCAATTATCTACCTGTTGTTTCACAAAGTAAATGAGCTTATTTAAGGCTCAGGGACCAAAAGAAATAAGCAAAAATAACCCAATTAATGGTCTCAAGATGGGAGGAAGTAGGGTTGACAACCATGTAGAGGTTGAAAACCAATTCTTGTACCAGCTCTTATCTTTCTCTTTCTCTCTGTCTTTTCTCAGGGCCTTGATGTGTCTTAAATGTGCCATGTTAGGGTTATTTTGGCTCAGATAATTGTTTTAAGTGTCCTAGAATACATGTTTCTACCACTTTCTAAACTCTTCATTTGATACATCTGTATATATAAAGATTGTTATAGCTTCTTTTACCTCTTCAGGTCAAGTCATCTTCTAATGTGTTTGGTCGAGTACAGTCCAGAAACTTACCACATTCTGATTACTACTCTGTGAATGAATTACGATGTCACTAAATGTTTGACTCAAATGAAAAAATATTAAATATGATTACTTAGTTTTTTTGTTTCTACAAAAATAGTTCCCTGACAAAAGTATTTTTTAACTTACTTTTAACCAGTTTTAAACAATTCTGGACATTAGTATTTTGGTATTGTTTGCTCTTTATCAGACATAGTATCTTTCTGTTGTTCACAGTAAAAGTTAAAGCTTTAGACCAAAATGTGATCAATGAAACTTTCACAAACTACATCTAGACATACCAATAGGCTTTTCTACTTTGTGAGGTCACATAAATATCCAGGCATCTACTTCCTTATTGCTGCACCATGTGATATGTTGTAATCCTTTCTATCTCCTGCAATGTCAATAAATAATTGGATCTGTCTCATTAGATAGAACATTCTTTTACATTGCATTGTCAGAAAGGAAAAAAAGAGTTCAATAATAATCATTCAAATTACTACATGCCTAATACTCAGGCATTATATACAATTCATTATTTGCATTAATTACAAAGAAATTAATCACATGACCAAGTACATTTGCAAAAGGTTTCCAGGCTATGGTCTTTAGATTGTTTGGCTGTCTTAGGGTTTTACTGCTGTGAAAAGATATCATGACCAAAACAACTCTTATAAGGATACCATTTAATTGGGGCTGTCTTACAGGACAGAGGTTCAGTCCATTATCATCAAGGCAGGAGCATGGCAGTATCCAGGTACTCATGGTGCAGGAGGAGCTGAGAGTTCTACATCTTCATGTGAAGGCTGCTAGCAGAATACTGGCTTCTAGGGAGCTAGGATGAGAGTCTTAAAGCCCACACCCACAGTGACACACCTACTCCAACAAGTCCACATTTACTCCAACAGGGGCACACCTTCTAATAGTGCTGTCCCCTGGGCTGAACATATACAAACCATCATATAGGCATTGCTTATTTTAACATGTGAAAATAGTTCTGTTCAAAAATACTAAGGGGAAATACTTTAATTTAGGGGGATATTTAAGCCTCTGGTACTGGATCTTCCAGGAAGTCTTGATATTCTTTCCTTTCTAATTTTCATGGGACATAGACTCTAGATGGCTTTTGGTGTTCTTGTTGGTTCTTTGCAATTTTCAAACCCCTGATACATACTTTCAAAAAGGTTGAGAGTTTAGTGTTCATGTAACTAGTTATTTTGTGCATTTTACTTGGCAGTGATTTAATAGACTGGGAACTTAAATTTTATATTAACATTACATGATTTATCACATGAGATTTTAAGGCACCTTAAATGAAATCAACTTTGGACTTGTAAAATTGGTTAGAAATTTACTTGATGTGTTGTTTTCAAACAGTATAAAATTAAAAGTCTTTTAAATACTAAAATACAATATTCTGAGTACTCCTAGACTGTATTAACATAATCAGTTATTACTCTATGTGCTAAAAAATATGTAAAAATTAAGGAAGATTATTAAGAAAAAAATAAAATAATGAAACACAACTCTAGAGTCATCTATATATAGTCATTGGCATTGTTCTTGGCAAAAATAGAATTGTTTTAGCTAAATTTTATTTTATTCTTGATTTTCAGTAATATTTCTTTAGTTGTCCAGGAATTTCCTTAAGAGTAAAAAGATCCTGTTTTTGTATTTACGCTTGTATTTTATTGCATTAGAGCACTGAGTTTCTACTTGAAATGAGGGCAAAGCAGACTCTAAATTAATCTCATGAAACATCCTTTATTTTAGATTTGCCCTTGGGGTCTAGATTCAGCAAGTCTCTTGACCTTCTGGTGTCTGTTTACAATTGTCCTTGATTTTGTCTTGTCATCATTATGTTTAAACCCAAGGACCTAATTCAGGCTGTTCAACATACTTAAGCACTCCTTATTTGTTCCATAAGTTGCTCTACCCTAGCTTTGCCAACCTGGTCTATATTCTCTGCTCAAGCCAAGGACATGTCCATTTCAGGATCTTCACAATCTGTCTTCCCTCAGTTTAAGTATCTTTTCATTGAGGATTCTTTTTCTAACTACCTTTAAATATTTCTCTGTTTCCTCCATGCCAACACCCCTGGTTTCTCTGTCTCCTGGGCACTTTTCAACATAGTTCTCATTATGACTTGATAGCACTTGAAATGTCACCACTAGTTTATGTTTGTTTTTATGTGCATGTGTGTGTGTCTGTGTGTGTGTTCTCAGTAAGAAAATGGAAGTATTTTAAGAATCAGTCGGTCACTTTTTCTCTGTACTGTTGAGTCCCCAGTGGCTGGAGCCTTCTCACTGCATAGTAAATATTTAGTAATAGTTTTGCTGCAGTGAATAAATGAATAATTAATTGAGTTTTAGTATTTCCATGACATAAAGAGTTACCAAGGAGTTGGCAGAACCCAAGCTGAGGAAAACACTAGTAAGATGCAAATAAATGATGAATAAGCAGAACTTTAAAAAAGTGAGGTCTTCAGAGAGAAGGAACGCTTCAAATGAGAATATCGTATTTGAAGATATTACAAAATGAAGTTACCGTAATATGTGTCAAATAAAATAGATGAACCTCTGCACTCAAAGCTTTCAATTTCTGATTCTTCCAGATAAGACTTAGATAACTGAAATTAGTTCTGAAAGGAATGTGCTCACCACTAAAAACAAAAATAAAAATGAATGGATAATCAGAGAAGAGAATCTGACCATGAAAACACACTTGGTCCAGTGTCCAAGTCAATATTGTAGATGAATGGGTTACCTATATTTCACAGACTGAAACAATCACTGCAGATGCATATTAGCCCTATGACCTTGAAGTATATGCCTATTACCTTGTTATTGTAGAGTAGGACTTTCATAACTTTCTAGTTTCTCAAAGCTTATTTTTTCTTTTATAAGGTAGAGAAACCTTCCAAACACAATAAAACAATAGCACAAAGACACACGACTTTCTTTTTAGCTTTTATTTCTATACGAATTATTTTTAGAAATAAACAAATGTAACTCAAACTTTCTTTCAAATTACCTTGAAATGTCTCACAGTTTCTTTTTATATTTCAAAAAATACTGACAGGTTGTAAAGTTCATGCTTCACAAGTGAAGAAGAGTAATTGCATGGCATAGATCCAAACTACATCCAAACTTAGACTAAGATTCCCAATTCTCTTGACTACAGCAGTATATAGAAAAGTTTCAAAACATCCATGAGTATGCTCATTTTTAAATGTGTGGAAAGCTTTCAGTGGTGTTCTGGATGCTTCTACGTGTTTGTTCGTTTAATGGCAGTATCCTCTAAGTCTGTGGCCCCAAGTTGACCTTGAAAGTATTTAATGCTTCCATAGTATACCGAGTAGAACTTCTCTACCTTTTAGAAGCAAACATAGTAGACACACTTTCTATTGCAGCTGTTGTGTTTAAAGATTTGCTTTGGTACTGTGAGACTTGCATTCAAATAACAACACTCTTTGTTGGTGCTAGCTCTGTGACCTTTGTCAAATCACATCAATCCTGCATCTATGAATATATTTTCTCCTTTTAGGAAATGGCTTTGTCCATACACAGATAAAGAAAATATGATGGTGATAAAATAGTTGGGTGTAAAATAAGTTTTTTTTCTCTCTGGAGCTATTCAACAATAGATAATATTGTATTATTTTGTTATCTTTGTTAATATTGAAACTCAACCATCTGAAGTTTCTAACATTTTTAGATTAAATATTCTACTATAGTCCAAAATGTATTTTGGTATGTCCTTCAGTTATGTTCTCACAAGTGTTTTATCTGAGTTACCCAAAGTCAATCAAATATATAGCTTACTTTAACATGGCAAAAGAAAAAACAATGGAGTGAGTGCTGAGTCCTACATGGCTGCCTAAGGGAAGGTGTGACACAGTTCCTGCTCATGGAGCATTGCCAGTCATTGATTCCCATGATCCCCATGTGTGCTGATGGTTACTGTTGCCCTAAAGCTGATCTGCTGTCTTTATTCTACCTTCAATCTTTCCTTCTGGGGAATATACTCCCCACCACATTACTCAGAGTTAATCATGCCAAAATAAATAAAACAAATGCCGTTTTCAGGAATGAGAAATGGAGATGGTCATGAGGCTGTGAAGGATGAACAACAGACCTTCCACTTGGCCCTTAGGGCTGTGGAAAAGAATCTAGACAACGAAACCTCAGTGGCCATACAAGCCAACATGGTCCTTTGTAGGAATAGTTCATTGCCAGACTTGGCCTTGAATTTCGAATCATGAGGAGACACATGTACCCTCCGGTCCAATGACTGTTACATTAATTAGCCAGGGTGAACTTGGGGACTCAAGGATACAAAATTAAAGTGGTCTAAAGAAAAAAGGCATGGATAGAAAAAATTAAGAATTTATGCATGATTTAGGGATAAATAATACTAGAAGGAGAGTACACGAGGCTATGGAATTGCTAGGATGGGAAACAAGAATTAAAGAATTAAAAGATGATGTAGAAGCATATAAAAAAGTTATGGAAATGATAATGCCTGGAAAGATATTAGAGAGAGCTAACTGTTTTACTTACATAAATTCAAAACTTTTAAAGGAATCATTTTAATTTTAGCAGTCTGTCAATTTCTGTTCTTATGTGAAAATAGTTACTAAAGGCTGCTATCTTGTTCCAGGAAACTGCAAGAGCTGTGCCCAGCTACCCATGAAGAACAGGCTGTGGAAACCTATAAAGAAATGTGCTTTTGCTTGGTGTTTAGTTTCTGCTCTACAGAAATGGGAGTTGGAACACAGAATTTATTTAAAGTTAAGAAACTTTGATGATTAATAACAATGATCAAAGCCTTGGTGATATAGATTTAGTAAATAAAAGACTGGGTTCAGGCTCTCTCTGGTCATTAAGCAGAAGAAAAAAGAATAATGAAAATCTTCAGGGAACAGAAAGTACCTGAACTGACAACTTGCATCTACTACTGACTCCAAGTCATTATCAGAGTTCCCATTCCTGCTTTTCTCAGAACCTTACTCACACTGAGGCTGGACCTCGGTAAGTAAGATAGATGTGCTATAAAATTATGGTTGAAGATGCTGCAAAGGCACTTGTAGAAATCTTTTGATAGTCACTGTATTTTGAATTGATTCTCCTCTCCTTTGCTCCCTTTTACTCAATTAAAATGCTTTATTGTTAGGTCTAGCCAATTATTTAAATTATTGTGGTACCAGAAAGGTAAAAATAAAATTCTGTTTCACATTTGTGATTATGAACAATTGCTATTTCTAAATGTGTTAAACAAAGAAATGAACAGGACATTGGAACTCTAGGAGACTATAAGAACATTTCCAGGCAGTATTCATAAGACTGTACAAAACATTAGATTTGTCTTCCCTAAGTCATATCTTCCTGGATGCCTTCATCTAGGTACTGATGACACTCCCCAGAAATCTCTCATCTATCTATTGCCCCATGGAAAACCCAACTACTTGAGAGCACACTGAGATCCTTTGATTCTAAACAATAATCTACTTTAAAGCAAGCAGCTTTATATAGAAGTGGAAAAATTTTTTCACTTTGATAAAGGATATTTCCATGTTGCCCAGGAAGATCTCTGGCCGACAATTCTCTCTTGTCACCGTGTCTCAAGGAACTCAGGTCCTAGATACTTACTACCACCTCAGCTAGTGGTGAAAACTTTACATTGGTTGGCAAATATTCTCTTCATGAAGAGGAAGAGACTTAGGAAGTTTCTTTTATTATTTTTATTTTATATTTTACTTAGATTTCAAATGTTATCTGCTTTCCCAGTTTCTTCTCTGCAAACCTCCTATCCCGTCCCTCCTCCCCCTTGCTTCTATGAGGGTACTCACCAACCCAGTCTTGCCTCCCATCCTAGCATTCCCCTAAACTGGGGAATGGAGCCTTCAAAGGACCAAGAGGCTCTCCTCTCATTACTTCAGTAGATAAGTTGTGTTTCAAATTAGCTTACTCAAGAAACTGAAAAACCCAACATTCTAGCAGACAGTTCTTGGGGATCGCCTTGGGCCTTGTATTTTGATACTAATTCTCTTTCCAGTGAAGGGCTGCAGAGGAGGTATGAGTCATTACACAGGTGAATTCTAGTGAACCTTCTGCCCATCTTAATTTGTAAAATAAAGGCTGGAGCCAGTGATTGGGCAGAAGAAGGGGAGGTGGAGAAATAAAGGTTGGTGGAAGAGAGCAGAGGAGAGGCCTGGAGGAAGACAATGGAGGAGGAAGATGATGAAGGAGAGGATGATCAGCAAGCAGGAGGTAGAAGGACAGATGCAGGGTCTGGAAATCCTCAAGAAATAATGGTCTCATAGCTGGGGAACAGAGTAGTGTAGGCGTATCTGCCCAATCTAGGCTTACAGAATATATCCAAAATTACTGAGTTGTTTTTTCATTGACCAGACATTTTTGGGTTGGAGATTTAAATATCTCCCACTACACACAGTGACAAGAGTCATCAAAGTTTTAGCCATGTAAAATGAAGCTTTATCATCTACAAGTGTGAGGGGATACATCCATAGCTACGCTGGTCTACATTGTTTGTGGACATGGTCAGTGGAACTGCTAAGGACTTTCACGATGTCCTGTAGAATTGAATGTATGTCATGACTCTACCACCCCTGGCTGTGTAATTTGTTGTCACATACCAAGTTTCTCTGAATTCAAGTTTTTCACTCAGCCAACACTATTTAGTGAAGTTATGCAATGGGCAAAATGAACTAATGTTCAACTAAAGCTAACCAAGTGCTGGGGACGCTTCTGCAGAGGTATCAAAGCTGACAACAGCTTTGGAGAGATTTTGCTTACTTTTCTGTCTCACCAGGAGCCAGTTTTGCCAAGGGGCACTCAGGTGTTATTTATACCTGAAAGGACCTTTGCTGAAAAAGTAGAAACAAATTTTGTTCTTGTTTGAAAAACACAGCTTTTGTTGCTGAGGGCATCCAGCCACATGGTGCAGGAGAGCCGGAAGAAAACTTACTTGTCTGCTGGTGGGGAGCATTGTACATTCCACGAGAGTACAGTGACCTTGGATTCAGCAGAAATTCTCTGGTGTGTCACTTTCTTAAGACTTCATGAAATCAAGTATTCATGAGAGAAAAGAAGAAAAGGGAAACAGCTAGATTTCTTTTCTTAAAACAAAAACAAAACAAACAAACCACACACACACTTATTTGTATTATTTCCTCTTCTAAATTATAAGAAAACAGAAACAGTCTAAAATTAGCCTGAATGCCTGCCTTTGATCATTGCCGGTAAGAAAAGAATTATTCTGTAATTTGCTTTGTAAAGCCCATTTCCTCTAACTTGCTACAGAGATAGCTGCCACATCTAATTGTGTTTGTGTAGTTTCTTAATTTGCATGAAAGAAGATAACAGAAATGAAAACTCAGGAGAAAGACTAATGCAGATTACTAGCCCAGGCAGGCAGAATTTGTTATTCATTAAATGCTAATGAACCCAGCACCCCGGTTCTATTTGTCTCACTCTATTTGAGATTTGAAAGGTCTTGTAACACAGTTAAAGTCTACAATAAACAGATATGTAAAATTAAAATCCTGACTTCCCTAGTGCTTCTATTTGGTGAATATACAATTATTCTTGGATTACACAAACTAAACAATTGAGTATGGAAAAGTATGTTTTCTTTTTATTTTGAAAAAAAAAAGGTACTTAAAACGAGAAAAAATGCTGTAATCACTCTGACAAAATACCGGACATAGAGTGATTTAGGGGGTGGAAGGAAAGCTTTATTTTAGCTCATACTGTACCATAGCAGAAAGTCAAGTGGCAAAAGCTCAAAGGAACTGCTTACACCATACCTACATTTAAGAGCAGAGTATCATGTCATGGATGCTTGGACTCAGCTTTCTCTTTTTGTCAGTCCAGAACCCAGATCCATAGAATAGTGCCAGGCACTTTTAGGATGGTATCTCACATCAGTTAATATAATCAAGGTGGCAGGATGGTAGGAAAGGACAACACAATCCAGACAATTTCTTACTTAGACTATCTAGGTAAGTGGTTCTAAATTGTGTCAGGTTAAAAATTAAAATCAGGCATCTCACTTTTGCACATGTGTGTTGGCTTTCACACTTATATAATCTAGACTTGCTTTTGTTTTTGCCTATTTTTTTTATGAAAAAACAGAGGGAGGAGGAGAAGAGAATGATAAACAAAGAAGGAAGAGAGAGAATGATAAGAAGGAGAAGGAAAGGGAGAAGGAGGAGGAGAAGGAAAGGAGAAGGAAAAGGAGAAGGAGAAGGAAAAGGAGAAGGGAGAGGAGGAGGAGAAGGAGGAGAAAAAGAAAGAGAGGAAGAAGGAGAAGATGAAGAGGAGGAGGAGGAAAAGGAGGAGCAAAAGGAGAAAGAAATGTGGAAAATCTAAATGTATTTTGATAATGTAAACAGGATTTGTTAGACCACTGAATTGTATTTTTCTAGGATTCCTTTCTAGAAAATATGGCAGGTGTAAAATAATAGCACAAGTAGTTAGCATAGCTTGGTATATTTAATTTATTTTTTAACCTACTTGTTTTCAATGAGTTATTATATTACTTCTTGGAGAATTTAGAACATATTTCCATTATATAGAATGAATGTTGTTTATGTATTTCAAAGTATTTTTACTTAAAAATTTTGGTTTTGGATCACTGCTCATCCTAGGTGGAAACCACTGATGTTATATATTTGCTAGTAGTACTTTATATTCAATAAATCTTGTGATTTTTTTTAAGTCTGACTCCTAGTTTTTTAAGAAAAGAGGAATTAAATTCGCCACATATGAACACTGCATGTCACAGACAGATTACTGTGTAGATAATGTAGATGTTTTACTTACTTTTGTCAGTGCTGTGATCAAATACCTGATGAACAGCAGCATGAGGAAGGAGAGACTGCTCTTTGCTCATATTCTCAAGTCTCACCATGATAGGGAAATTATTCCCACATGGGAATATGTGCAGCTGGTGATAACTGCTAATCACTCTTACTAATTATGTTCATGGATCACTATTAAAACGATAAACAGATAGAGCTCGATATAGTTGGGAACAAATAACTTTTTAAGAGAATGATAATTTTGGAGAAGAGATGCAGAAAGAACAAATGAGAAAAAACAAGAGCCTCAGAAAAAATAAAGCTTGTTGCTGCTGTATAGAAGATTTATTGGTAATCTGTCTCTGCTTTGCTTTTCTCAGTTGCCAAATTGGAATAATCTATTTCATGCCATCATAGAATAGAGTTGAAGACCATGACACTAACATGAATTACGTAACCTGCTGATTCACTTTAGCTATATTCCAAAAATTTTGAACAGTCTATGATTAACTTACACAAGTATCCATATTCTATTTATTATTTTCCATAAATAAATGATGGTAGAGCTTTAAGTCCTATGCTTTCCGCTTTATATTACCACCAAGAAATAGACCTTGGCATGCATCATCATTCAGTATATGTCAGTTAAAACAAGGAATATTAACTCTCCTCTCACCCTCATCAGACCTGCGGAGCCTGAACCATACAGCCAGCCCATCTTCCCTGCTCTCTGACTTTTCTGGAGCAAGTGGAACTGCCCTGAATAGCCTGCTATCCTAAGTGGACATCCATTCTCCTGCCAACTTTCTGAATACTTTCATAGGATCTGGTGTTCCTGAACCATATAGACTTATAGCTCTTGAACTGTACAGAGTTGTAGATCTGAAACTATTAGCCCAATGATACCCATCAGAGGCCTGCCACACCAGGACGATCAAGGTTAAGCCGCCTTCCAAGTGCTACTATAATAGGAAAATTCAGGGACCAAAGACTTCCAGATGACTAAAAGTCACAATCAACAAAATTCAGGGCAGTATTACACCCCCAGAGCATAGCTACACTTCTACAGCAAGCCCTGGATATCCTAAAACAGTTGAAGCACAAGAAAATCTAATCTTATAAAGAGTGAGGCCTTTAAGGTGGAAATAAATAAATTTCTTAAAGAAATACAGGAAAATACAATTAAATTTGTGAAGCAAATAAATAAAACTGTTCAAGACCTGAAAGTAGTAATAGAAGCCGTAAAGAAATCACAAACTGAGGGAATCCTGGAGATGGAAGATCTAGGGAAGAGAACAAAAAAAATAGATTCAAACATCACTGACATAATAAAAGAGATGAAAGAGAGAATCTCCAGGATAGAAGATATAAGAGAAGATATATCAGTCAAAGAAAATGTTAAATCTAAAAATTTCCTGACAAAAATCATCCAGGAAATCTAGGATGCTATGAAAAAAACCTAACCTAAGAATGATAGGAACAGAAGAAGGTGAATAGACCCAGCTCCAAGGCCTAGAAAATGTTTTCAAAAAAATCATAGAAGAAAGCTTTCCCAACCTAAAGAAAGAGATGCCTATTAACATACAAGAAACTTATAGTACATCAATTAGACTGGACGAGAAAAGAAAATCCTCCCACTGCATAATAATCAAAACACAAAATCTACAGAACAAAGAAAGAGTATTAAAAGCAGCAAGGGAAAAGGGCAAGTAACATACACAGGCAGAACTATCAGAGTTACACCCATCTTCTCAACAGAGACTCTAAAAGCTAGAAGGGAATGGCCTGGACAAATTTACTTCAACTTCTAAGAAAACCACAGATGCCAACTTAGACTACTGCATTAGTTAGGGTTTTACTGCTGTGAACAGACACCATTGCCAAGGCTATTCTTATAAGGTCAACATTTAATTGGGGCTGGCTTATAGGTTCAGAGGTTCAGTCCAATATCATCAAAGTGGTAACATGGCAGCATCCAGGCAGGCATGGTGCAGGAGGAGCTGAGAGTTCTACATCTTCATCTGAAGGCTGTTAGCAGAATACTGGCTTCCAGGCAGCTAGGGTGAGGGTCCTAAGCCCACACCCTGAGTGATAAACCTAATCCAACAAGACCACACCTCCTAATAGTGCCAATCCCTGAGCCAAGCATAAACACACCATCACATTCCACTCCCTGACACCCATAGGCTTTTCCAAACATATGAGTCTATGGAAGCCATACCTAAACACAGCATAATGTAAAATGCAGTAGTACAAATTCAAAAGCCCCCATAGTCTATAGCAGTCTCAACAATGTTAAAAAGTCCAAAGTTCGAAGTCTCTTCTGAGATTCATTCAATCACTGAACTGTAATCCCCAAAGCAAGTCAGAAAACCAACTGGTCAAACTCCAAACGCTTCATCTCCATGTCTGATTTCAAATTGTTCTTTAGATCTCCAACTTCTTCAACAAACTTCTTTCTCCTCGGCTGGTTCTCCCTATTAGCAGCTTTCCTCAGCTGATAGCCCACTACTCTGGCTTCTTGAGCATCTTGGGGTCTCCAAGGTAACATCAGTGTTACAGTTTCTTGTTTCAGTGTCTGGGATCCACACATGATCTTTTGGCTCCTTAAAAAGGGCTGGCATTACTTCACTAGCTCTGCCCTCTTTAGCACTCTAAGCTCATATTGATCCATTCCACTGATGCTGCTGTCCTTCATGATCATACCAGGGTACTGATTTCTCCAGGACACTGGGGTCTTCTGCTAGAACTAGCCTTCACCAATAGCCTCTCATAGGCTCTCTTCATGGTGCCACGTCTCAACTCCTTTGCATGACCCTTTCAGTTTTGGGCTGCCAACAACAACTGAGGCTGTACTTTTACCAATAGCTGTCCTTGCCCTCTCACTGTGCCAAACCTTAGCTACTCTTCATGACTTCATGCCTTCATGCCTTCATGCCTTCAAAACCAGTACCACCTGGGTAACTCTTAGACATTACTAAATATAGCTGTAGCAAGAGTTACAACCTTGTCCTATCTCTGGAACACAGTTTCTTTGTTTTCTCAGAAAACACTTACCAGAAGATTTCACCTCAGTGATGCTGGTCTTTTCGTAATCACTGTTAATTTCTTAGCTCCAGGTTAACCAGTATCAGTTGTCCCAGTAGTCCCTTCTATTTTTCACTATAAAGCCAGACCCACATGGCTGAAGATGCTGTGTTCTGCTGCTTGCTGGGGCTGGGACATGTTCCTCTTTTTTCTATTAACCAGTTTCTGTTTTCCAATTCCTTCATTGTCTAAGCTTGGCTTTCCTGGAATTTGCTCTGTAGATTGACCTTGAACTCAGAGATCTGCATGGCTCTGTCTCCTGTAATGCTGGGATTAAAGTTGTATACCACCATGCCTGGATTTAAGCTTTCCTTTACCTAGAACCTGCTTTGTCCCAGGATGGCCTTGAACTCAGAGATCTGTTCGGCTTTAACTTCTGGGAATAAGGTGTGTACCATCATGCCTGGATCTAAATTTAGCTGGATGAGATCTTACCCCCAAATCCCTTAGAATATAGGATTCAGCTCCATTTCACTTCCTGGTACATATAGACAAACCCTTAGCAAAACTTACCAAAAGACAGAGAGACAGTATTCAAATAAACAAAATCAGAAATGAAAAGGGAGATACAGTAACTGACACTGAGGAAATTCAAAGAATCATTAGATCTTACTTCAAAAGCCTGTACTTTACAAAATTAGAAAATCTTAATGAAATGGTTGATTTTCTAGACAGATACCACTTATCAAAGTTAAATCAAGATGAGGTAAACTATTTAAACAGCCCTATAAATATGAAATAGAAACAGTCATTAAAATTCTCTCAAACAAAAAAAGCCCAGAGCCAGAGGGTTTAGTGCAGAATTCTACCAGATTTTCTAAGAGCTAATACCAGTACTCCTCAAACTATTCCACAAAATACAAAGAGAAGAAACACTACTAAACTCATTCTATGAGGCCACAGTCCACCCTGATACCTAAACCACACAAAGACTCAACAAAAAAAGAGAACTTGACACCCATTTCTCTTAAGAACATTGATGTAAAAATACTCAATACAACACTTGCAAACCAAATCCAGAAGCACATCAAAACCATCATCTGTCATTATCAAGTAGGGGTCATCCAAGGGATGCAGGGATGGTTCAATATATGAAAATCTATCTGTCAGGGGCAGTCCTGCCTATACACTGAAGGCCTAAAATCAGCCATAGGCCTAAAATCAGCAATAGCCTGTCATACATGTATATTAACACCAAGTCTTGGGTCTCTGTGGAAAAATGGTTCTGATCTACCTTTATGTCTATATATAGAAGAATGAAAATAGATCCATATTTATCACCCTGCACAAAACTCAAATACAAGTGGATCAAGGACCTCAACATAAAACTGGTTACACTAAATCTCATAGATGAGAAAGTGGGAAATACCTTTGAACACATTGGTACAGGAGACAATTTCCTGAACAGAATACCAACAGCTCAGGCTTTACGATTAACAATTGACAAATGAGACCCCATAAAGCTGAAAAGCTTGTATAAGGCAAAGGACACTGTCAATAAGACAAAAGACCAGCCTACACATTGGAAAAAGATCTTCAGCAATCCTACATCTTACAGAGGGCTAATATCCAAAATGTATAATGAACTCAAGAAGTTAAACACCAACAACCCAAATAACCCAACTAAAAACTGAGGCACAGAGCTAAACAGAGAATTCTCAGCTGAGGAATCTTGAATGGCTGAGAAGCATTTAAAGAAATGTTCAAATCTGTAGTCATCATGGAAATACAAATTAAAACAACTTTGATATTCTGCCTTACTGATCAGAATGGCTAAGATAAAAAAACTCAAATGATAGCACATACTGGCAAGGATGTGCAGTAAGGGGAACACTCCTCCGTTATTGTTGTGAGTGAAAAATTATACAACCATTTTGGAAATCAATTTGGTGGTTTCTTAGAAAATGTAGTAATTCTACCTCAAGACCCAACTATACTGGGAACATACCCAAAAGATGCTCCACCATCCCTCAAAGATACTTGCTTAACTATGTTCACAGCAACTTTATTCATAATAGCCAGGAACTGGAAACAATCCAAATGTCCATTAACTGAAGAATGGCTAAAGAAAATGTGGTACATTTACAAAATGGAATACTATTCATCTAGGAAAAACAAAGACATCATGAATTTTGTGGGCAAATAAATGGAGCTTGAGACTACCATCCTGAGAGAGATAAGTCATTCCCAAAATGATGTGCATGTTCTGTATCCACTTATAAGTGGATATTAGCCATTAAATATAGTAAGTCCATGCTATACTCTACAAACACAAGGATGATAGTCAGGGGTGAAGTGCACAAGCAAGGATGTTTGAGCCTCACTTGGTAGGGAGAATGAAATGTTCACAAAAGGCAGATGGAAGGAGGGAACTGGGTAGGAGATGGTATCAGGAGGATAGTTTGGGGGGATTGGTTCAGGTGTGTGGAGGGACAGGGAGGATAGACTGATGCCCATGAGAATGAATAGAGATCTGTAATTGATGGGGGAGGAGACGCAGGGGACATCTCCAGGAAAAGACAGACCTGGGATAAGGGAGGTGCCCAGGAATAAATGGGAGTATCCTTAGACGTAACTCATAGCATTGGGAATATGAAGCCTGGGGAGGCTGCCTCCTGTTGCCAGTCAGGAATCCAGTAGAGAGATAGAGACACGAACAAACCCACAAAACTTTCTACCTAAAACCTATATACAAGAAATGCAGGAATTGGGGATGAAGCAGAGAATGAGAGAATGGCAACCAATAATGGGCCCAACCTGAGATACATCCCAGGGGCAATCATCAATCACTGATACTATTAATGACACTCTGATATTCTTGCAGACAGGAGTCTAACATGACTGCTCTCTGAGAGGCTGAACCCACCATCTGACTCAGATGGAAGCATACAGTGGATTGAGCTTGGGTACCTTTATGGCAGAAGAGGAGGAAGGATTGCAGCCCATAAGGGGATAGGAACTCCACAGGAAAACAAACAGAATCAACTAACCTGGACCCTTTGGCTCTCAGAGACTGAACCAAAAAAATATACACAGGGTGGACCTTGATATTCTCGTACATATATAACAGATGCCCAGCTTGGGTCCTGAACAACTGGCACCGGGGCTAGCCAAAAAGCTGTGGCCTGTATGTGGAATATGTTCTTCTGGGCTGCCTTGCCTAGCTTTGGTGGGAGAGGAAGTGCCTAGCCTCACAGAAACTTGAAGTGCCCTGGTTGGGGGATTTCAACGGGGGGGTACCCACCTGCTCAGAGGAGAATGAGAGAGGGAGGGAGTGGTGAGTGGAATTTAAAGTGAATAAGGAAAAATATATAAATTAATTAAAAAACAACAAATATCTTACTAGCTTATATTGTATTTCTAAAATTTCTCATGTTGCAAACTCTTTTATAAAAATAAGATTGATATTTGGAGATTTAAAAATGTATTTAAAAACTCATTCTTCCCATTTACTTCTCATTATTTTGCAAAAGAACATAATATCAAACATTACTTTGGTCCCATTAGTATAATGCAAGGCAATTTTGAAAGTGATTAGTAGTTAGTATATTTTAAAGACGTTGTCTCAAAGCTATATGTTACTGCCACAAACTAAAACAAATATACTCTCCTTAACAGAGACAGTTTCCTAGTATCAGATATCAATTGTAGTTTGATTCAACTGCTGGTATTTCATGGAAATTTTGCATTAAATGGTGAGCCCCATTTAAAAAGCCCAAATGCTAAGTAGTATCTGTTCAACAGAAAAAAATTAGGAAATGTGTGCCTGTAAATACACACACACACACACACACACACACACACACACACACACACACACACACTTGATCTCCTTGACCTCATGTTTGAAGTCTAAATTACTTTTGAAAATCTCAAAAAAAAATCACCACTACAAAAGAAAAATTGAAAAATAAAATACTGTCTTCTATTGAGAATACACTGTTGTCTCTGTGACCTACTGAAATATTTGTAATGAATTTAATCACACAGTGATGGAGAAGTTGATGACAGACATTTATTTCATTGGGGTACTGGACATTTCACCATTATTTTTGTGTATCAGGTTAGAGTGAATACTTTGTTTTGCAGTAAGGATTTATGGCAAGGCTAAAAGATCTTTGTTGTTGGTTATGATTGTTGAATTGATGCATACTGCTACAGGCCAAAAGTCATTGTGTCACAGGCTTTTTGAGGTTAGAATTGGAATGAAATATGACTGAGAAATTGTTAGTCCCTGAAAGTGATCTCTATATAACTTTTCATTTTTTTTGTCAGTTGACAGTTTCTTCTGTTTATCCTTATAATAAGGATTATTACTCAGATACCTCCCACCTCAGCTCTCCTAGACCAAAATCTGAGAAGTGACAGGTTAAGATCCTAATAGTTTAAAAAAAATATGCCGAAAAAAGAAATAATTTTCTGAATAATTAGGCAGAAAGACACATCTGGACTTTTCACTTTTTTCTTTTCTTTTTTTAAATTTTTATTTTTCATTGGTTATTTTATTTATTTACATTTCAAATGTTGTCTGCCTTCCCAGTTTCCCTCCACAAATTCCTTATTCCCTCCCCCTCCCTCTGCCTCTATGAAGGTACTCCTCCACCCACCCACCCACCCACCCACCCACCCACTCCTGTCTCACCTCTCTAGCATTCCCCTACACTGGGGCATCAAGCCTCCACAGGACCAAGGTCCTCCCCTCCCATTGATACCAGATAAGGCAGTCCTCTGCTACATATGCAACTGGAGCCATGGGTCCCTCCATCCATCCATCCATCCATCCATCCATCCATCCATCCATCTTTCT
>NW_021604594.1:2184799-2317251 GCF_004785775.1 Grammomys surdaster
CTTTCTTTCTTTCTTTCTTTCTTTCCTTCTTTCTTTCCCTCTCTTTCAAGACAAAATAATAAAGTACATGCTGTTTAAATAACTTAAACTCATTAAGATTTATAAAGAGTTTAATCCAGAAACTGAAACAACCTAGATTTGAAATAATAATAATAATAAGAAGAAGAATAAGATGATGATGATGATGATGATGATGATGATGATGAAATTTGCAGGCAAATGGATGGAACTAGAAATCATCCTGAGTGAGGTAATCCAGTCTCAGGAAGACAAATGTGGTATGTAGAGCCTAGCTGTTAAGTAAATGATAATATAGCTACAATCCACCGACCAGAGAAGTTAATAAGGGGGCTTTAGTGAGGAAGCGTGGAGCTCCTTGAAAGGGGAAATAGAATAGAATATATTTGCAGGAGGACTAGGGGCAAAGGGATGAAGGGAGACTGTAAGGAGAAATACAGTAGGAATTGGGGAACAGTAGTGGGGTCATTTGGAAACCTAGTGCAGTGGGAACTTCCTTGAGGGCATCTTCGTGGGGACTCCTAGTAATGGAGGATATGAATTCTGAACTGGCCATCTTCTGTAGTGGTGGGACTGGGTTACAATTTGTTGAATTGTTGGCTGAGAGAGTCCCAGGGTGATTTCTAAACAATCAAAGCTAATGCTAGGACAGAGGATCACTCCCTGAAAATTGACAGCATGGCGGGGGAGGGGAGAGGGTCGTTATGCAGCACACTGCAGAGCACAACCTTCACACAGCGCATTAAATGTCGATAGGTCGAGCTGGTGCGGCATGGTGCTTTTGCCCCTACATTATCGTCTTTTGTGAAAGGAGGTACTCTGCAGGCTTTGGAAAGAGAAACCTGGACACCAATCCAACTACAAAACTACAGTCTGTCTTGCCTATAAGATGTACTTGGGTGATGGTAGTGCAGAACTTGCAGGAGTGAGCAATCAAGATTTGGTTTAACTTGTGACCCATGCTAGGAGAAGGGAGCCATGCTGTTCACCACCTGAATGGCAAAACACACACACGCACACACACACACACACACACACACACACACACCAATGAAATGATTCCTAATATGTTCTGCTATATTCATACTCATAAATTGGTGCCCTGTCCAGTTGTCATCAGAGAGGCTTCCTTTGGCAGTGATGGGAATAGGTACAAAGACACATAGCCAGATATTATGTGAAGATGTGGAGACGGTCTAAATTGGATGTCTCCTTGCCTTTGAGGTTGGGGAACCCTAAAGAAGAGAAGGAGAAAAGGTTGTAGGAGTCAGAGGGGGATGGAGGACATCAAGAGAACATGGCCCACTGAATCAACTAAGCAGGGCCCTCATGGATTCACAGAGACTGAACAGGTCTGTACCAGATCCTGTAAGAATATATTATGGCTTTAAACACAAAAGGCAGTCTGGTCATTGTGAAATAAAATGTTGTAATTTCAGTTACTATCTCAGTTAAAAAAAAAAAAGAATATATTATGGCTCTTAGCTTGGAGACAAACAGGGAGAGTGCATGCATCTGAGTCTTTTGTCTGTTCTTGTGACTCTTTTTCTCCTACTGCTTTATCTTGTCCAGGCTCAAAATGTGGGCTTTTGCCTTGTCTTAACTCTAACTTGCTTTGTCCTGTTTGGCTGTTGCTTCTTGGAGGACTCCTTTTTTTCTGAAGAGGAAAGGGATCAGGAGTGGATCTTCAGCGGTGGGGAGGGCTCAGAGGTGTGGAGGGAGGGGAAACTGTGGCCCAGATGTGTTATATGAGAAAATAATTTATTTCCAATAAAAATGTGCATAAAATCATAAAAAACATAATACCTGAAGCAGTAAGAAAATTAATGCTGGAACCTAATGATACTGATTTGCTGTGGTTCCAACAAATTAACACAGACTCTTTCATCACTGCACAGACTTAAGGAAGGAAGGTCACTGGTTCTGCCTAAGCATTTAGAGTACATTATATAAATATATGGATAAAAAAACTTTGATTTGCTGCATTATCTACATTAGTCTCCACAGTTTGGGGGAATTTTAACATTAAAAATAATTCTATAGCCATCAATTTTTACTTTTTATTTCCCTAATGGAATTATTTTTTTCTGCCTGTTTTATTAGCTAGTGAGGATTTTAGTAACAAAATTTAAAACGCCCCCATTTCTCCAAAATTGAGCATCACCTTATTTGCCCCCAAATTGCATTTCAATTGGTACTTTATCCAATTAGAAACTTCTTTTATTTCATTTTTTTATAAACTTCCATTTAATTTAAAATATAGCTGTTATATTTTAACACAGGATTTTGAGTGTTTAGGCAAGAGATTATTTAGATTTTCTTAATCTATTTTCTTATAACTGTAATCTATTATAAAACTCAGTCCCTTCAAGTGATTTATTACAGTTGTTTACTTAGTTCACAGAGACATCTCATGGTGTAAATTACAGCGAGGAAACAATGGTGATATTAAATTTAAAGCTCTAGGAAGCCATGAGTAGTGACATGCCAACTGTGCTGCTAATCCTGACTATACTGCAACCTGCAGAAGAAGAATGCTTGAGCCCAGTTATTCCAGACCTGCCCTGGCAACATAACAGAGCCCTGCCTCAAACAACAACTACAGGCTTTGAACGTGTTCCCAGTTTTAACAAAACTGCTTCACACAAATGCCTAGCTCCATCCTTGGTAACAACATATTCAAGCATACATTTCATAATTAAATATTTTTCAATAGAGAAGAGGTTATTGTAAACCAAACCATCCTGTCTTAATAGTACTGAATACTTTTATTACACAGCTTCCCCCCTCCCTATACTATATTTTGTGAACAGGGGAGGGTAATTAATGAGTTGTAGGCTTGAGTCTATAGACCGATGTGTCTGTCACTGTATTTTCACCAAGGAAAGTCCACAGAAAGTCTTTTAGCTAAGGCCTTCATAATCATTGTTTGTTCTCCTATGCATTCCCTTTATGTATGAATTAATGACATGACTGCACAGTTCTGCTAAACTGTGGACAAGTTAGAAAGACATTAAGACATAACCACAATAAACCGAAACATTATGCCAGTAAAGAAGTGTTGCTTAATTATCACCTTAATACTAAATATATAGCTGTGGATAATTAAGAGAAGAGTATCAATTGAAATCATCTAAAATTTTTTCTAAGTTGGGGTGTTTTGGCTTATGTTTTTTGAAAATAATTTACTTGATTGAACTATATCAATTGTTTCGGATATAGATAGATCTTTACAGTTCTGACTATGTCATAAAGTTAATAAACTTAGAAAAACTATTCTTTTTATGGGGAAAAGTTGAACACAGTTTTTAACATGACTGAGATGTATTTTCTCCTTTAAAACTTAAGAAAAATACTTAAGAAATGTTACAAAGGTAATGGAGCACATTAACTCTCATCCGTTACTCTATAATTTCAGGGATTCTGAATGGATCATTAACTATAATTTGACAATGCTGTTCAGAATGGGAAAGAACAGAAATGTTATTACAAAGCTTGATACTGTATTCCATTTGGAAATATATAGTTATAATACTAATAAAAGCATTTAAAAGGGCTTTTTCCTTTGACTGTGAGATTTAATTATATACAGAATCCTTCATAAGAAAACTTTAGTGAGAACTGTTAGGCAGTCGACACCTGTAGGTGAGCACAATCTATTTATAACATCATTTTGCTATTATTTGACATTATATTAAAAATTAAAAGCTACAGATATTCAGTGCCAATCACTTTGGGAAAAGAAAATATTCATGTTTGTAAAGTCTCCTAATTCAGGTTTCACTTAAAACAAGATTAGCATTTTTATTTGAAATTTTTTTTATCAGAAACCATCCAAAGGAGAACCATATCATTCAGAAGTCACCTGATAGGGAAAAAAATCATAGAGCTTTATAAAAATGATAATCTTCAATGTAGACAGAAATATTTTAGTTAAAAGTAAATTAAACCCAAGATTTAAACTTTACTTTTATACTTACATATAATGACTAGAAGTTATTCATACTTCAAGCCAACATTTTATTATTAAGATCCAAAGTTTAATCCAATAAATTTTTTCAACATGGTGACTGTCAATCATGCTGATGGACATATAGCAAAGTATATCTGTGAGCTTCACTTTCTATTCATGTAGCTATTATATAATTAAGTACATATATAAGTACATATATACTTATGTATTTCATTTTGTATGCTGTTTTGTAGTGATCTAGTTCAAGGTTTACATAATTTTCTTTTATTAGTAACAGGTTAGTATATCTATGGTTGTGTTGTTTTGATTACACATACATACTGGATGATTTGTAAATATCTGTTCAAAATTTGTATCTTGCTTTTTTACCGCTGATACTTTATTTTTGATGACATAATTTTATTGCTTTAGGATTAATCATATTCTGGTTTTGTTTGACAATGAGTCTTCACTGCTCTATGTGTAGGGAAATATTCTTCTATATTAGCCTAGTGTGTAGCACTGTTGAGCGTACTATAGCTATTACAATCTGTGATTTTTAGCATGATATACAGAAGGCAAGAACATGTTATCACATTGCTCATTAAGTTCAGAGGTTCTTCGGCCCGCTTTCCTTCTTCCCACTCACCATAGTCTTCCTGTGACGATTTGTGGATCATGGCCAAGTTTTTTGATATGTATAGAGAAGACCTAGGAGACAGAATATATCTTCGTAGAACTATAAATCCTGGAGGATTCTCTAAATTTATTTTTCGTTTTCTATTTTGTAAGCACTTATGTCATTGAAATATTGGCAGTTTTGTTTTGTCTTGTCTCAGGAATTTGTCTTGCTCATATTTACTCATGAAATGGCATTTGTTATGATATATATATATATATATATATATATATATATATATATATATATATATATATATTTATACGTTTTCATAAATTAAATTCATTTATTTAATGATAGATTTAATATATTCTCTTTCCTGGCCTTTTTTTGATGGTACATCTACGCTACACCTTAAATCTTACATATTGCTCAGATTGCAGGTAGAAAGTCTTTGTCCTCACCTTGATACTATTATTATAGAAAATGTTACCCTTTAAGAAATGGTGCTTTCTGAGAGCTCTTAGGTTACTGATGACATACCTTTCAAGGACGCCACAGAGATTAGTCTCTTCTCTAACCTTTTACTTTCAGGCTGTCTCTCCCATGTGCAGTCCTGATGCATTGCCTAATCTCTGATCTGAAAGCAATGAGACCAGCTGAGCACGAACTCACACCTCCAGGCTGCAGCAAACTAGAAACCTTTCCTCTTAATAAGCTGATTTTCACAGATAATTTCTTATTGTAACAGAAAACCAGAACACTCATGCATGCACCATATGTTTTATTTCTAACAATTTGAGAGAATGAGACATGTGGTTTTGTAGCATTACTGTCTACTGTAACTTAAAAGACCTATTGTACTTTTATATAAAAGTATGGACTTCAATGAGCATCTAAAGTGTGCTATAAAAATTTTGCACAATAAATCTGTATATTTTGCCCATGAATGACATGCAAGTCTCTTCTTAATTACACTAGAGAAGAGATGGCTTTACCTACTAATAAGCATGATTGGGAGTATAATAAAAACCGAGAACAGGTGTTTCAGTGGTCTTTCAGAAAAACCTTAACAATTAATTTCCATCTGGCCAAAACAATACATAGATGACTTGACTGTTGTTCTCCAGGGAAAGTAGCCCTTAAAAACAGACAATGAAAAAAATAGCATATTGATTAATGATAATTTGTTTAATCTTAGTAAATGTTAAAACATCTAAATATGATAGAGTTGTGGTAAATATATCACTGGATTTATTTTATGGGGTGACACTCTTTATTGATAAATTGGCTTCATGTTCATATTCAATTTTAGAGGATTCTGCCTGACTGCCATGCCATCTGCTTTCAGATCAATGTGCTATAATTGACTGATGGGAATTTTAAAACAGAAAATCCAGCTGTTTTACATTTGTCCTCTTTGACCATAAGTCAAATTACCATATTATGCATCTGCATAATTGCATTCATTTTTACTGGAGTGTGACCTTCTCGATGGTAGCGTCTTCAGTAATAAGATGATAGGAGATGATGTTTACGGATATTTTAGATTAATAACAAGACAAGTAAAATAGTGCTACAGACTCAAATCTCAAACAAGCCCATTTTAAATGAAAAGACTCTGGAGCCATGAACAATGTCTAATTCTGGGAACCCATCCAAGAGTAAAGTGTCCGAAACAGCAGTATGTGGACACAGCTTATGGCACACGAGAGGTCACACTCACTCAGTTGTACTCATGGTTGTAGGTAGCACATGAATTATGTACAATTTATGATGCTGTCTTTGAAAGAAATTTCCATGCAATCTAATAACATTTAATCCATTATATTAATTTACCTATCTAATCAACACAAAAATAAATAACATACTCTTAGCACAGTGCAAATAAACACTATGAGGCACTACTGATCTCACTAGCTAAGCTTTAACCAAAACAGTAAATACTAAGTGTTGATGAGGATAAGGAGAAATGGAGGCTTTTGTGCACTCTGCAGCTGTTTGCAAAAGCAACCATCAAGTGTATGAAACAGTAACATTCTTTTTCCATGCATACCCATGGTAAGCAGACCCATGTTTAATATGTACAGCAACATTATTTAGACATAAATATAGACTATCCATGTTTATTAATTGCGAAAGGGACAAAGGCCATGCCTGGATTTTTGGAACAGCATCTGACTGTCAGAAGAAGGGATTTGGTGGTCCAGGTATAATAGGGACAAACCTGGAAACATTGAGCTAAGAGAAAAAAAGCCAGTCTCAAAAGGCTGAGTATGGAGGATAAGTTTGCAGGGAAAGAAAGTAAGTTGTGAGTTTCCTAAGGTGTAAATTTGGAGAAGGAAGAAATGAAGCAACATTGCTAATTTGCTGAAAGGGTTCTGAAATGAGACTGAATGTATCTGTAGAATGTACTAAAGTGGGACTGGAGACACGGCTCAGTAGCTAAAGGCACACGCTGTTCTGTTATTTCAGAGAAACAAGCACAGTGTCCGGCAACTACATGGGAAGCCCAGAACTACCTGTAGAGGATCTGAGTCCTTTCTCTGTACTCTACAATCACCTGCCCTTGTGCGACATCCACAAATGTACACTCAATTAAAAATAAAAAACACTGGGGGTTGAGAGATGACTCAGCAGTTAAGAGCATTTACATTCTCTTCCAGAGGCCATGAGTTCAATTCCCAGCAACCACATGGTGGCTCACAACCATCTGTAATGGGAATCTGATGCTGTCTTCTGGTGTGTCTGAAGACAGTGACAGTGTACCCACATACATGAAATAAATAAATAAATCTTTAAAAAACATTATAAAAATACACTAAAATGATAAAATTTTATATTTCAAACTGGTTGATTTTATGTAACATTAGTTATTTCTTAATAAAACTGTTAAAATTGAATCATTGAAACTTGAATCATGGAAATGAACTTGACTTGATATTAATTATTTTTCTGTCAGATCCTCTCCATGTCAGATATCCTGCATATCAGATGTGTACATCACAATTCATAACTAGCAAAATTACACCTATGGAGTAGCAACAAAATAATTTTAATGGTTGTGGATTAGCATAACATGAGGAAATGTATTAAAAATTCACAGCATTAGGAAGTTTGAGAACCACTGCTTTAAAGTATATTTTATATTGTTTGAGAATTTGATAATACATGTCATTACATTTCATGTGTTTTGATCAAATCCCCTTTCTTCTATTCTCATCCTAATCTTCCCCTACCCACACCCCACATCTCTTTCCCAACATTATATGCTTGTCTAAAGCATATTTTCTTTGCTTGTTAACTAGTGGATCTGTAGCCTAATTCTGTATCTGAGCTATTTTGTGTAACCCTGTGGTAAATAGGGTCATACAGGCTTATAATAAACATTAAGCTAATCTAATTTACAAGCCTAACTTAAATGTACAAGGCTTTCTTTCTTTTTTGTCCAATTTCCCTGTCCGTACTCATTGTCAATAATCATTTTGAAAACAACCATTTTTATGGGAGTGAGGTGGTAGCTTCTTGTGCTTTTGCTTTGCATCTCTGATGCCTGATAATTGTAAGCATTTTCTCAAAATCGTTTTACATATTGTTTTTTGAGAAATGCTTATTCAGATCTATTTGATATTTGCTAATCAGGTTGTCTTCATGGTATTAAGTGGCTTGAGTTCTTTCTTTTCTGTAAATTGTTTGCTGATTGATTCTACATTAGTGTTTCCAAATTCATTTCTCAATTTTGCTTTGTTGCCTGGAGGGTCAGCTCAAGGATTTTTATCTCTGTGTGTTTTACTTTCTTTTCTTTACTGGCTCACATTTAGTGATGAATAGTTCCTAATTTACTAAGCAATAGCTTATTTCACTCTTTAATCTTACATGTACATAAATATTATTTAATAGTTCCTAATTTAACTCTCTACCTGATAAAACTAAAAATTTCATTTAACCATGAGGGCATACTTATAATATTTATGTTTCTTTTTATTATCACAGCAATATTAGTTTTTTTCTGAAAGAAATTTTAATGATGATTTAATAGATTTTAACTATTTATATATAACATAACAGGATGTTAAACATTGAATATTAGTTTTTAATTGCAATACTTAAAAATTGGTGGACTTTGTTCTGGGATGTGACTAGACTGGTAGTTAATAGATTTGATTCATTGAGGTTAGCTTACACAGAGGTGATGAAGGTCCTCTGATTCCAGTGAAAGATTGATCGTATTTTTAAGAATGTGACCCTTCTGAAATTAATATTGAGTGCTCTGGGTGTTCAAAGGGGGCCCTTAAGTCTGGTTAACTGAAATTTCGATTTCTTCCAGTCTCAGAAAACTTTTCAGTTTCTTAGACTTTCATGGGTATCATGAAATTTTAGTCTATATACGTAAGGTTGTACTGTGCTATAGGTTCAAAGTGGCTTGCCTGGACGCTCAGGCTGTCTTTTTGCCAGGAGCCTCTTTATCTCTATGAGGTTCTTTGGAGTTCCAGATTAAGTCCCATTTTTATTTCTTCAACTCAGCAAGACAAACTCTTTGCCCTGCATTACTAAAGTTTTGTGGCCTGCTCTCTATTTTTGGTGCAGAAAAAGGAAATGGACTTCTATTTTATGACTGAAAATCAAGAATGGGAAACAGCATGTACAAGTGCCCAGTGAATTGTGGACAATTGTCCTGCAGTTTGTAGTTCACGACTGATTGAATTCATGGATGTAACCTGTGTGGAGATGGAGGACTGGCTGTAGTGTCATTTGCTCTGATTTCAAGGTCTTCACTCTTGCAGTTGCCTCTGCTCTAGAGTCTTGTTCTCTTTTAACAAGGCAATCAAATAACTCTGTTATTTTAGGCAACATTTTCAAACTGATAAAATGCACTACTTATCCAAAGTATATGTCTACATTATATATTTGCCATTCTTTTCATCTTCAAGAGTTATGTTTATTCACAAATTTACCATCTGTCATATGGATTATTCAACAAACTGAAAAATACAGCAACCACCAAATCATAAATAAAATGTTATATATTAAATGATCTTAGTATTATAATTAGAAAATACAAAGATACAGAGCTAAAATTGAGCATCCTGTCCAGTTGGTATTGCTGACTTTATTAAAGAGCCTTGCCTTAGCTATGGATACTCCCACATAAATTGTAAGCTGGATTCTCCTTACCTACTTCATCGGTGTGTCTTCAAATTTTATTCTATTACAATTAATTTCTTCTTTAATACCACTTTTACTCTTTTTACTGATTTATATCAATATATGTTTAGTGTAAAGTTCTTTGGAGAGGACATATTTACCATGTACAATTCTCCAAATCTATATATTTTCCTAGTAATGTCAATGAAGCAACTAGCCAATTAGCATAGCATATCTCTATTTCTCTGATAACTCATAATAAAGGATTCCCATACTTGTGCTGGTACAGAATTTGATAGGTTTTCATTTTAGGGACAAAGAAAAAAAACAGTTCATATGTTAATTACTTTCACAAAACTGATGAGTCCAAAGTCCCATGTAACCATTCATTCTGGCAAACTCTTTCACATTTTATAATTTAATAACTTATATTTTAACATTTAATATGAAAGCAAGTCAGTCTATTATGACTGTGAACAGAAATCATGAAATTGTGGAGGGAAAATTTAATAATTTCTATGAATAACAGTATTTTCTTAAATTTTTAAAAGCACACAAAATGATATATGTGAAACCTAAATTTTCCATACTTATATTTACCAAAAAGCACAAATACTTAGAAAACTAAATAGGCATGTAGACTTTGACCATACTCCTAAAATCATGCTTGACTGTGGTTTAAATAAAACTACTAGAGAGGGAATTTGGCACAAAGACAAAGCTCTGAACTGATTTTCCCTCTCTTTGGGTCAAATTACTTATTAAGTTAAACTACCTGCTACAGACAGAGTTATGACACAGTGTGGAGAATACAGAAGGGGGGAAACTTTTGCATTGTGAATAACACATGTGGATTTCAAGTCAAACATGCTATGAAAATAACAGGTAGCATTAAATGCACAATGATCACAAAGTTATTAAACATGATAGAATGGAAAGGAAAGAAATGTCAAATATATGGTGAAAAGGAGCTAGATATTGAGATTCCTGTAGGCTATACATGAAGAAGTAAGTCAAAATAGTATCTGAAGCATCTTGACTAGTCTACCTAATCTGAGAAAAAATAAAATCAAAGTCATATCTTTTTTTAAAAGATCACTACGATGGTTTTGACTCTGATAGATAGGGTTCAGGGGCTCACATCTTAAACTAGGAAACAATATAAAATGAAGTATGTCCTTTGTCTTTTTATTTGTGAATCATTAGTATATTTGTAAGGTTAAACTATGTTATATTACCAAAACACAATGTTTGCATGACTTTGTATTATAATGAGCTTGAAATGATAACATTCAGTGATTCAATTTTATGAAAATATCTCTTGAATTTAAAGAAACTGAACTGTAGAGGCTTGACCTCACAGCTGTGAACACCCCGAGATAATTTTAGCTTTAGCCTGCTCTAAAACTTGTACCCAGCTTGTTTAAAAGCTTAACCTACTTCAAGAGAGCAATGTGTCAACCAAGCTTGGGTTGCTTTGGATTTCCCATGCAATCAGCAAATGTATAGCTGTAGTCTTAGCTATGTACACCTTCATGTCTTTGACATGAGTGTTGTAATCACTTGCTGAAATAGGATGCAACCTTAAATAACACACCTGGCATATGATGGAAACGATGGAAAAACATATGGATATAACTTGATAGAGTTCCTCTGTTTTTCTGAGTGCTTCTCAGTCAGTTGTGGTCAATAAAATGACTTCTCCTATAAAATTCTACTTAAAAATTCTCAGGAATGGATACAGAAAATGTGGTACATTTAGACAACAGAGTACCTCAGCTATTAAAAACAATGAATTTATGAAATACTTAGGCAAATGGGTAGAATTAAAAACTATCTTCCTGAGTATGATAACAAAAGAACACTCACTGATATTAGCCCAAAAGCTCAGAATATTCAGATACAATTCACAGACCAAATGAAGCTCAAGAAGAAGGAAGACCAAAGTACGGATGCTTCTACCCTTCTTAGAAGCGGGAACAAAATATTCACAATAGCAACTACGGAGTCAAAATGTGGAGCAGAGACGAAAGGAAAGGCCATTCATAGACTGCCCCACCTGGGTATCCATCCTACATACAGTCACCAAACACAGACTCTACTGTGAATGCCAAGAAGTGAATGTTGACGGAGCCTGATATAGCTGTCTCCTGAGAGGCTCTGCCAGAGCCTGACAAATACAGAGTGGATGCTTGCAGCCAACCATTGGACTGAGCATAGAATCGCCAGTGGAGGAGTTAGAGAAAGGACTGAGGAGCTGAAGGGGTTTGCAACCCCATAGGAAGAACAACAGTATTAACCAGTCAGACTCTCCAGAGCTCCCAGGGACTAAACCTCCAACAGAAGAGTATTCATGGAGGGCCCCTTGGCACCAGCTGCATATGTAGCACTGGATGGCCTTATCTGGCATCAATGGGAGAAGAGGCCCTTGGTCCTGTGAAGGCTGGATACCCCAGTGTAGGGGAATGCGAGTGCGGGTAGGTGGGAGTGGGTGGGTGGGTGTGGGAACACCCTCATAGAAACAGGGGGAGGGGGAGGGGCTAGAGAGTTTCCAGTGTGTGTGGGGTGGACCAGAAAAGGGGATAACATTTGAAATGTAAATAAAGAAAATATCCAATACAGAAAAGCTAAAAAGAAAAAAAATCTGTAAATTGTCCCTTCTTCCTTTTTCATGTTATGTTATCCAGTAAATACAGAGAATGTCCTTTCTTAGGCACAGATATAGATATCTGGTCAGTGAGATATCAGGTAGCATTCAGACAGGCACAGACACATAAGGAAGACAGACTACAGGATGGGCAGTAACCAGATAGAAGGAAGATACAGGGAGAGAATTAGAGAATGTAAATTTGGTCTTGCTCTTTGTCAAACTAATTCAAGAGGAAGTGCTTTGTTTTCATTCTTTAATGTGACTTCAGAACAGTTTGGTGCCTCTGAGGTTATCTTTAATGCATTACCTAATTCGATAACATACAATAGATCTACTAAACAATGAGAATGACAGTGAGCGCTAGCTCAGGAGAAGCACATTTGGCACAGTTCAACCCTAGCAGTATAAAAACAACCTTATAAAGAACTAAAGGCTCCAGCCGCATATGTAGCAGAGGATGTTTTAGGATGGCCTTGTGGGGCATCAGTGAGAGGAGAGGCTCTTGGTCCTGTGAAGGCTAGATGCCCCAGGGTAGGGGAATTTGAGGACAGGGCAGCAGGAGTGGGTGGGTGGGTGTGGTAACACCCTCATAGAAGCAGGGAAGGGGGATGGGATGGGTGTTTCTGGGGGAAGGGTGGATGGGAACCTGGGAACTGGGAAAGGGGATAACATTTCATAACATCTATGTATGTATGTATGTGTGTATGTATGTATATATATATTCCCTTTTCTATGTCCATACACTTGCAGGTGCCCATAGAATCCAGAAAAGGTGTCAGATCCCTTGGAGTTGGAGTCACGGGCAAATATGACCAGACCATCTTGTGGGGTACACATGAACACAGGTCTTCTGCATGAACTGCATGAGATCTTAGGGGCTGACCCGTGGCTCCAGTCCCACATATTCTATTATAGAATTTAAAAGTCAAATTATAAACTCATAAACTGTCAGGTCTGGTTGCTTTCATTAATTTTTTTTGAGGTTTGTCTTTGTAGTTGTGTATTTCAGTAGTGTTCTCTCATTTCTGAATATCATTTCCCTATAATAATATGCCTCGATATGTTTGTCCATTTGCCAGTTGATACACATTTAGATTGTTTACTCTTTGGACTATTATAAGATAGAAAAGCAGCTGGGAACTTTTGTTTACATGCATCTGAATGGACAGGACATGATTTAATTTTCTCTGAATAAATACCAATCAGCAGCTCAGCTGCACAGAAATCAAGTTGAGCTACCATGTGTCAGTAGTGAATTACAGCAAGATGCCAAGCATTAAAGTTAAGTCTTTGATCACTTATTGTGATAGCATAATAAAAAAAAATTGATGCTGGAAAAAAGTCCGAGTCTCTTTGTTCTGTTTTGCTGCATGAAAAGGTGCAGCAGTGGTTAGAGAGCTAGGTCAACACCTGCGATCTCATTTCTCTGTTGATGACCTTCCCGAGAAAAGTTTCTGTGGATTGCTGGACGTTGAGGTGTGGAGAAAGGAAAGATCATGTGATTTCAAGCAGAATATCATTGAATAGTGAGTACAGACAGATGGCTTTACACCTTCTTCATCTCTCTATTAATAAGAAAATCTAGGCACAATAGTTTAACGACTACGATAAAAGTCCTTTTATGATCAGTCTTCTGGACTGGAGAGATAACTCAAATGGTTAAGGTGTTTGCTGCCAAGTCTGATGACCAGAGATCAATTCCTGGAACTCACATGACAGAAGGCACAAAATCATCTGACCTTCATGTGTATGTTGGGGCAGATATGATCCTGCTAAATTTAAAAAATGTATAAGTATTCTAGGTATCACTGTGAAAGGTCAAACCTACTCCTTCTTGGGACTGGACTCCAACTTAAAAGAAAAAAAAATAGCCAGAGAACTTGAACCACAGCTGAACCCAAACTGCACTCAAGTACCAAGAAGGATCCCATGGCTTGTCTTTGGCCAGAGTTACTCCCTAGCTACTTCCTAGCAATGTTAATCAAAGATCTGTCTGATTGTTTCAGATGTACTTTCAGACCATTTTTGATTGTATATGTTCTTGCTGCAGAGCACCTACCGGCTTACAATAGTCATTCAATTAGATGCTTACTAGAACGGACACCTCGTCACTTGTTCCCATTTCCTATAAAACCTTGTCCCGATGAGAGTTATAGGCTACTTCACCAAACCGTCCTGTGGGCCTGTGGTGAGTAAGCCCAAACTTGAGTTTGTAAATAAAGAGACCCTAATGTGATTGTAATGGAGTCAGCTTCTGGTTGGCCTTTTGGACTGGTGAACAAAGTACAATGGTGCTTGGGCTAGGAATGTTGTATTTAAAGAGCATGAGTGGTCAGGGGCAGTGAGGACTTGATTACAGCTTTCTCCAGAGTCAACTCAGTGGATGCATAACTGTGGAATGGGCATTGTAGCTTCCACTATAATGGCTTTGTGATCCAGCTTGAGAAATCCCAATAAGGTTTTAATAAGAAACTTGACTTCTCAACTAGGAGTAGATCTCTTGATTGTTTAGTGAAGAAGTGTTTAAAATTCTACCAAGTGAAAGATGTAGGTTTTTATAGATCTTTCTTTTAAATTGGGAAAGTACATTTGTATTCTTAGTTTATTAGTGTCAGTGCTGAATAGATGTGTTTTTCCAATTTATTTCTCTTTCTCATTTGAAATTATCTTAAGAATTTGTTTCTTGTTTTGTTACTATGGTTATTTATTATATTGATAGCTGGATGTAGAAATAGCAATACATTCTAAGATAAACTCCATAGTTTATGAAGTAGTCTTTCATATTTTTGTATTGTATTTGCTGATATTAATGAATGAGTTTTAAAACTCTGTTCATTAGGAATATTGAATTGTAACCTTATTTTATGAATCACGGATTTTGTGGAGAATAGTGCTATGGCCATAGAGATAATTTATTGCTTTTTTGTGTGTTTTTGGTTAAGAATTTATATAAATTTGGTAGTTTTATGTTTTTCATTGTAATCCATGTGTAACTATGTTGAGACATACATTGCTTTTGGGGAAGATTTATTCTTAAACTTTCAGGTTTGCAATTAGGTATAAATAATTAAGATTTTATTTCTTCATGTCTTATTTGATAGCATTTGTCTTTCAAGCCATTTGTTGTATACTTTTAATGTAATTTATCAGGTATTTTGAAATAAATCTTAAGTTGCAAAACATTTCTCCTTCTCATTTATACAAAATAACTGGTTGTAACAGAAGTTGTACTTTCACCATTGGCTGGCTTTTCTGGTCTTTCCAGGCAGAATGTTTTCATCTTGTGCAGGTGAGGATATTCTGGATTGCTCTCCAGTGGATATACATCTGTATTTCTAACTGGGAAGTTTGTGCTTTCAATTTCTCCCTCATTTCTCATTCTCACAGCTGTCTATCTTAAAGGACCATTGATTCTGCAGGTGTGGAAAGTTCCTACCTTTCCTTTTGTTGTTAACTTTAGTTTTATTTTCATCCTGTGCATTACTACAACTGCCCTCAACTTTCCTTTTTTTCTTTTTCTATATAATTGATTACATTTTTACTTCTTTTCTGGCTTCCAAAGGGGGGGGATTCACTTCAATTTTATACCTTTATTCTGTAATTAATTCTTTCTCTTCTGAAAACATTTATTGATTTTTGTATGTGCATGTGTGCACATGTGTATATGCCAGTGTGAGATTTTGTGTATCATGCATATACATCTACTGAGGCCAAAAGAGGGAATTGGACTTCCTGGAAGTGAAGTTACAGGAGTTTGTGAGATGGTATGTAGGTGCTAGGAACTGAATCCAGGTTCTCTCCAAGAGTAGTAAACGGTTTTAATTGCTGAGCCATCTCTCTTGTCCCATAATAACATCATTAAATAATGGAAATTTTATATGTGCTTCAGAAATCTGATAAGTTCTGGTTTTATTGTAGTTGAGTTCTTATTATCCTTTCCAATTATATTATATCAAATGTTTATAATTAAAGATTTTAATCTATAAAGTTTAGATATTTCAGGCTTCACTATGCTTTATTGGGGTTTACTTTTTAATTACATTTTAATCAAAAGACATATCTGTGAGATTTCAACATTTTAATTTTGTTTTTTTTATTTTATTGCAGGTTTATAAGGGAACTGAGAACATATATTATTCAATAAGTCTGGAAGCTTACCATTAAGAAACATAGTTTACACTTTATACAGGGAACTAATTCTAACCAAGACTGCTCATGAAACATGTATTCCTTGGTTTCATTTCCTTGGTTTCCAAGGCTCCAATCATTCAACTATTATAAATGTTTACTTTTTTCTAGACCAAGAAAATTTGCAGAATTGTCAGATACCAAAGATTAAGTATTCGAGCCTCATCTATAAATGATTGTCGGCAAAAACTAATGGAGATGAATTTCTTGTGTTTCCTGTTTTAATCTCTAATTATGAAGAAGCAAAAAGTAACAATAAATAATATATTCCTGGACAGAGAGAAGCTATATAGATTATATCCATATAAATTCTCATAAGCCTCCAGAAATGATTTAATTAAACTTAGAAGCTGATCAACTCCCCAGAGAGAAAACACATCTTACTTCATCTTGTTAGAACAAAACTGGGCAGAAAAATCACAACATTTATACATGCCTGCACTGAGTCTGAACAAGAATGGGTTCATCAACAATTGGGCACAGACTAGGGAGAGACTCAGAACTCCTTGTTCTTCTCTGTTGGACTATTAGCTATGAAAATATTCTGCCAGACAGGAAAGCTTCCCTTCCCACCAATGAGTTCATCAGTCTTCGAAGGATAACTCCAAGTTATGGTCACACAGATGGCCCTGCTTAAACTCTATGAGTCACAACATAAATTAAAGACATATGAATCTGAGGAAAGTAATTGTATGGAAGTGCAGCTGATAGGTGTGGAGGGAAATAGGAGGGAGTGAGAGAAGAGAGTAATCAGAACACTTCTATACACTTAAAAAAATGCCAAAGAATAAACTTAACTAATGATAATACAAAAGGACCAATGCTTTATTGGTAAGTAGTACTGTTTGCCATTTATTTGCTATACAAGAACTTCCATTAACAGAAAAAGTTACTGTGCATAAATTGCTTAAGGTTCAGCAGACTCTGTGTAGCTTACCCATCCAAGGCTGTTTAATATTTAGCAGTGACCTGGGTTTGTTCTCTGTTACTGATTATTACACTTTATAAAGTTGAAAGATTAGATAGTATCTTGTAAAATTCATTAATTCATATTATGCAAATGAATTTATCTGATATCCAAGAAAGTAAATTTTGTCTCTTAGAGATGTTAGTAGCATCTGGATTTTGTGCAGTAAATAAGAGCTTTCTTTCTATAGTTTTACATATAATGAGTTTACTTGATTTCTTTTCCTCAAATCCTTTAAATCCTTTAGCTTTTAAACTTTAGAAACTGTATAAATTTGATGTTTCTCTCATTATCTTGTTAATTAAGATTTTGATGAATTTAATTCTGAGGAAACAAAATATTTGACAAGCACAAACTGAGAAACCTAAAATAACTCAAAAGATAATAATAACTCAAGGATTTTAACAAAAGAAAAAATGTTAATTGTTGGCTAACAGTTAAAGTGGGAAAAATGCTTAGTATTTAATGTTAATAATTGCTACTATGGTTATTTTTTTATGTTTTCTCTTCTAAAGTTTCTAAATTTTCTGTAATAAAAGTTCACTTACTGTACAATAAGGGTTTTTTTTCATATAAAATTTATGTAGAAAAATGACCTTTGGAATATAATAGAATCTTTATTTTTCTTTGAGTTTTTTCCCTCAGATATGCATATTTTTACAAAGCTATGTGAATAGTAAGCAGTTTGTAGGTCTCAGAGTGTGTTTTATTGTTATGATTGTTATTGATCAGACATCTATTGATGCTTTATTGCCACTAAGAACAACTTGGAAACCCAAGAGAAGTGTAAATAGAATTGCTCTAAAGTTAGAGAAAGATACAGTTCTGACTGTGCAGATTTTGTCTGGCGCAGTAGGCAGTTTTAAAATGTCAATAACTATATTTCATTTCATCTCATGGATGGCTAAGTGCCAAAGATCAGCTTTGACACCAAAGGGTAAATAGAGGCTGGCAGCAGATGGAGGTCAGTGCTGACAGTAGCTGACTGGAGTTGGTCTAGATACCAGTGGGGGCTACTGCCTATGGCAGCCAACGATTAGAAAAATTACTCAGCAGACTTTTCCCAGTGGGAACAAAGTTTAATTTACTGAGACTTATACTCCCCGTGACCACCAAAAAATTCTGAACTTTTTTAACCCTTAGGAGCCAGAAAGAAAGAAAAGGAAAAAGAAAAAATTAATACACATTCACATGCATACATAACATACACTAAGTGGATGAAGCAAAAGGCAGACTTTAATAACTTTATACATACAAATACATTCACCCATGCATGCATGCATACATACATAATACATACAAGCAAACACATAAACATATGTGCAGACAGACAGACATTCACACATAGAATGGATGGAGCAGAGCTCCATAAGCAGGCTCCAAGCATTTAACATATATAAATATGTACATATACATTTATACACATATACTCACATATCTCGTGGGTGATTGGAATAAATTCCAACAAGTAAGCTCCAAGCATTTCATACACAGACACACACACACACACACACACACAGACACACACACACATACACAAACACACACATACAAAAACACACACATACACACACACACACACACACACACACACAGAGAGAGAGAGAGAGAGAGAGAGAGAGAGAGAGTTGGTGGATGGTGCAAGCTCCATCACACACACACACACAAGCTTTATAAATATACATATATCAGGATTTGATGGATGGAACGAAGTCCCAACACATTCTGACAAAACTTTATATATATATATATATATATATATATATATATATATATATATATTTTGCTACATACATACATACATATATGTATATATGCCTACACACACATATACACATATAAATATACACATATGTGTGTTTTCTTCTAGTGAATGACTATGAAAAACAGTATATTCCCCAATACCTTTATGAGAAATAACACTACATAGTACAGGCAAAGAAAACAAAATTGTTCCCAAGAACCTGGGTTCATTTGTAACTAAGCAACTTGAAATAGATTAATAAAGTGTGAGCAAGCAATGTAGTTTTCTCAGACAGTTTCTCTTACTGCAGGAAGCAATTTGTGGTGATGAAGAAAGGAGTAGTAGGAGAATATAAGCTGGAGTTATCTAAGGCAGACACAAGAGGACAAATATTGTAAGTTTTCTTTTTATAGGATACAGATTTAAGTTAGTGTGTGTGTGTGTGTGTGTGTGTGTGTGTTATAACTATGGAATCATGATTATAATATGTCATGATCAAAATTCTCTGGTCAAGTTCATTTGGTGTTTTTATCTGATTGGATGCCCACTTATTTCTCTAGATTTGGTAAATTTAATTTACAATTTATCAAATAAATATTAATCTTTTTGCTTTAGTATTTGCTTTTGAACATATCCCAGTGTTCTTAGAAGTTATTCTCTATTTATCTTCTGCATTAATGTCTCAGTATAGTTTTACTTTGGCCTTGTGATCCTTACATGACATTTTCTTCTGATTGACGTTGTATGTCCATAATATTTTCAACTACCTTTCTTGAGTTGTTTTTCTTTTCTTTTTTTCTTCTTTCTTTCTTTTTTATTTTTTGGTGCAAGTTTTTTTTCCAAGAAAGTATTGACATATTGGTTCTAGGTTTGTAGGTATTCGAATAGAAATGTGACTAATTCCCACCAGTGAAGTACTGGGTGTATCCTGCTTCTTACAAGCATTGGACTTTATGAAGAGATTGAGGACTAGTGAGATGTCTCAGCAGGTAAGTAAGGATGGAAGGAGAAAACGAACATCACAGCGTTGTCTTTTGCTCTCTACATAAGTGTCATGATACTTGTGCCTTGCATCATGTACACCCACACACAGGAATAATAATAAACATGAATTAGAAAAACTATAAGAGTGGGCTGACAAGATGGCTCAGTGCTTAAGAGCACCTACTACTCTTCAGGAGGTCTTGAGTTCAATCCCAGCAACCACATGGTGGCTCACAACCATTTGTGATTAGATCTGATGCCCTCAAATGGGTGTCTGAAGAGAGCTACAGTGGACTTTGGGATGAAGAGAGCAAATGGTGAAAAAAAAGCACATGGACATAAAAATATGAAGAGCAACAGGTGTTGTCACCATGACCCAAATCCAGGAATAGCATGAGGTTAAAGAGATAAATATACTTTAGACTTGAAAGAAGTAGAGTAAAACAAAAATGTTTCTCTATTGTCACAGTGGGGTTTTATTGCTGTTAAGAGACACCATGACCAAGGCAATTCTTTTTTGTTGTTGTTGGATATTTTATTTAAATTTCAGATGTTATCCCCTTTCCCCAGAAGCCCCCTATACCATTCCCCATCCTCCTGCTTCTATGAGGATGTGCCCCTACCCACCCACCCACTCCTACCTCCCCACCCTCGATTCTACCACACTGGGGTATACAGCCTTCACTGGACCAAGGACCTCCTCTCCCACCTATGTCCAACAAGGCCATCCTTCCCTACATATACAGCTAGAGCCATGGGTCCCTCTTTATGTGCTCCCAGGCTGGTAGTTTAGGCCCCCGGAAGCTCTGGTTGGTTGGTATTGTTGCTCTCCCCATGGGGCCTCAAACCCCTTCAGCTCTTTCAGTCATCTTTCTATTGGGAAATCCATGATCAGTTCTATGGTTAGCTGTCAGCATCCGCCTCTGTATATATCAGGCTCTGGCAGACCTCTAAGGAGACAGCTATATCAGGCTCCTGTCAGCATGCACTTCCTGACATCCATGTCAGCATGTGCCTTTGGCACACAAGATGGATATCCAGGTGGAGCAGTGTCCACATGGCCCCTCCTTCAGTTTCTGTCCCAAACTTTGCCTCCATATTTGCTTCCATGAGTATTTTGTTACTCCTTCAAAAAAGGATCTAAGCACCTATATTTTGGTCTTTCTTCTTCATGAGCTTCATGTGGTTTATGAGTTGCATCTTGGGTATTGCTAGCTTTTGGGCTAATATCCAATTATCAGTGAGTACAAACCATGTGTGTTCTTTGGTGATTGGGTTACCTTAGTCAGAATGATATTTTCTAATTCCATCCATTTGCCTAAAGATTTCATGAATTCATTGTTTTTAATAGCTGAGTAATACTCTATTGTGTATTTTCTGTATCCATTCCTCTGTTGAAGGACATCTGGGGTCTTTCCAGCTTCTGGCTATTATAAATAAGGCTGCTATGAACATAGTGGAGCATATGTCCTTATTATATGTTGGAGCATCTTCTGGGTATATACCTAGGAGTGGTATAGCTGAGTCCTCAGGTAATAGTATGTTCCATTATCTGAGGAACTGCCAAACTGATTTCCAGAGTGGTTGTACTAGCTTGCAATCCCACCAACATGTATGGGTGTTTCTCTTTCTCCACATCCTTGCCAGAATCTGCTATCACCTGAGTTTTTTATCTTAGCCCTTTTGACTGCTCTGAGGTGGAATCTCAGGGTTATTTTGATTTGCATTTCCTTAATGACTAAGAATGCTGAACATTTCTTTAGGTGCTTGTTGGCCATTTGAGTTTCCTCAGTTAAGAATTCTTTGTTTAGCTCTGAACACCATTTTTAATAGGGTTATTTGGTTGTCTGGAGTCTAATTTCTTGAGTTCTTTGTATATATTGGATATTAGCCCTCTATCAGATGTAGGATTGGTAAAGATCTTTTCCCAATCTGTTGGTTGCCATTTTGTCCTATTGACAGTGTCCTTTGCCTTACAGAAACTTGGCAATTTTATGAGGTCCCATTTGTTGATTCTTACTCTTAGAGCATAAGCCATTGGTGTTCTGTTTAGGAACTTTTCCCCTGTGCCCAAGTGATCAAGGTCCTTCCCCACCTTGTCTTCTATTAGTTTCAGTGTATCTGGTTTTAAACGGAGGTCCTTTATCACTTGGACTTGAGCTTTGTACAAGGAGATAAGAATGGATTGATTTGCATCTACTATATGCAAATCCAGTTGAACCAGCACTATTTGTTGAAAATGCTGTCCTTTTTCCACTGGACAGTTTTAACTCCTTTGTCAAAGATCAAGTGAGTATATGTGTGTGGGTTCATTTCTGGGTCTTCAGTTCTGTTCCATTGATCTTCCTGCCTGTCTCTGTACCAATACCATGCAGTTTTTATCACTATTTTTCTGTAGTACAGCTTTAGGTAGGAATGGTGATTACCTCAGAAGTTCTTTTATTGTTGAGAATAGTTCTCACTATCCTGGGATTTTTTTTTTTTTGTTATTCCAAATGAATTTTCAAATTGTACTTTCTATCTATATGAAGAATTGACATGATCATCTCAGTAGATGCTGAGAAAGCATTTCACAAAATTCAACCTCCCTTCATGGTAAAAGTTTTGGAAAGATCAGGAATTCAAGGCCCATACCTAAACATAGTAAAAGTAATATACAGCAAGCCAGTAGACAACATCAAACTAAATGGAGAGAAACTTGAAGCAATTCCACTAAAATCAGGCACTAGACAAGGCTGCATACTCTCTCCCTACCTATTCAATATAGTACTGGAAGACTTAGCCAGCGCAGTTAGACAACAAAAGGAAGTCAAAGGGATACAAATAGGAAAGGAAGAAGTCAAAATACACTATTTGCAGATGGTATGATAGTATACTTAAGTAACCACCAGAGAACTCCTAAACCTGACATACAACTTCAGCAAATTGGCTGGATATAAAATTAACTCAAGGAAATCAGTAGCCTTCCTCTATTCAAAGGCTAAACAGGCTGAGAAAGAAATTAGGGAAATGACACCCTTCACAATAGTCACCAATCACATAAAATGCCTTGGTGTGAATCTAACCAAGCAAGTAAAAGATCTGTATGACAAGAACTTCAAGTCTCTGAAGAAAGAAATTAAAGAAGATCTCTGAAGATGGAAAGATCTGCCATGCTCATGGATTGGTAGGATTAGTATAGTAAAAATTACCATCTTGCCAAAAACAATCTACAGATTCAATGCAGTCTCTATCAAAATTCCAACTCTATTCTTCATTGAGTTGTTTTTCTTTACTTTGTTTTGTACACTTTTGACTTCTAGTTTTTATTTTTTTAAATCATTATAGTTGACTGATTGATATATTTTTGTTAGTCTTCTTTTTGGATAGTAATATCTTGGGATATCCATAATTAAGAATTTCAAAGAAAAAAAGGACTGTGGAAATGGTAGAAAGTTGGAGTAGAAATTAGTGCAAACTTTGTAAAATAGATGTCTTAGAAGATGGAGAACTCTATTGATGCATCAAAACAGAAACCAGTCATAACAATCTAAAGTAAGATAAATCGTAAAACAATACAACTAAACATTTAAACATAAAAGTGAAACTTAAAAATACATAAAACTAGAAAGTAAACTAGTTAAAATATGATGTCATCAGTCAATACATAGTTCTTGTCAGGGCAAATAAGGCTTCTCCCATCTCCTAAAATGTGCTTTGCAGCTGACACTGCACATGGAAAGAAGGCTACTATTTCCTAGTGCTATTATATAAGTTAGATCAGAATGATTTCCATATTGAATTCTGTTCTTGAACAAGAATGTTTTATAGAAGTACCGCAGTCCTCACTATGGATCCCCCCTCTTCCCAGTAGTACCCCCTTGCCACCAGCCACCCACTACTAGATCCTTCTATCTGGTATACTAGGTGATCATCTTTTCCATAGACAGTTTTTAATGCTTGGGGGTCTGATAGAGTGGGTCTGTATGTATTTGCCCTCATCTCAGCTGACTATCACCCCACCAATACTCAGGCTGCTTTCTGGTAAATGGATCACAGTTCTTACTTGTAAGCGTCTGTAAGTCTGTGCCAAGTTCAGCTTACCTTTCATATTTAGATTACTATCAGCATCACAAGTCTGGTCAGCGGAGTGGTGGAGGTCTCTGGATTTTGAGAGATGCCATAGTGTAGAATGTTCCTAGCTGAGTGTTTTCAACTGAATGAAGGCTCTGGAGAAGTTCTTTCCCAGTGTTTGTTTCACAGGTCTCAGTTTACAATTTTTCTTTTGAGAGCACATTTCTGGAATCTATCTTCTGTTTTTCTTGCAACTCCAGAGCGAAGACAGGGGATATCTTCAATGATCAGTTGCATCATGGAATGCAGGAGTCACACAATAAAGTATCTGCAACTTTTATTTTCTGATTACAAAAAAGGACTTTTCCAGTGATGAAAAAATGGGTTTCTATAGGTTGCCATTTTAAGAACCTGATAATGCAGAATGTAGAATTAGACTCATAAATTAAAATTCAAATAAGTGTGAATAATTTTAGAAAAATGACTAAATAAATATTTTACTTTTTATTTATTATTACATATTTTTATAAAATACATCTCCAAAATAGTGATTATAAACTAACCAAGTTAAAAAGTTGGGTTTATAAAATGAATATTTAAATATTTGAATAATCTAAATACAGAAAACTCTACTCCAAGCCACTTTGCACTTACAGAATTGCTGTTATAGACAGTAATAGATAATTTAAATGGTATAACAAATGGCCAAATATTTTTCCAATCATGTATATCCCATAGGAGTAAAATCATAGATTTCCCTTCATATACCTCAAATCACAAGTTTAATTTTTCTCCAGTACTCTTTCCCAATGAGCCCAAATCATCACGGTGATTTCTCAATTAACTGTAATGAATGATATACCCTCCTGTGGTACATTGCTGAGGAATACCAGATGAATATTAACTATGATGGTGATTAAAAAGTTGCAAGAGCAAAAGCTGAGTTTGTCAGTTTGTCAGCTCAGTAGCATAACAACCTTTCCTATGCCAAGCCAAATCAAATAATGCAATTTAGCAAGAAATGCTGTACAGATCCCCAAACTGTCATGTTTGTATGTTAAGCTAATGAAGGAAACCCCATGAATGTTGATCTTGCTATGCTTGGGTGAAGAAATGCCAAGAAAACCATTGCTCCAATTATTCTGTTTATGACAAGTCAATTATTAGAAGAGAGATAATAAAAATGTAGCAAAAACTATGGTAATGAAGATACTGGCGAATGATTCTAGACCATATTTTTAATATAAGTGTATAATTTTTTAACATAAAAGCCAAGTTTTATTGATAAGTACAGAGATATTTACATGTTAACCATCAACTACTAGTGATAGGCTCAGTAGATTTGGTTTATAATCAAAAGGAATACTAGGCATAGACTGTACTCAGAAACATTTCACTGTGTAGCAGAAATGACAAGCAGTAGTTATGGTACTCAGTGAAGGAAATCTCAGCATATGCACATTCCACATGTGGATGACAAGTGGTGGCTATTTTCTAAACATGTCAGATGATTTGCACAGTGATTTGTGTTTGTAGTGAAATGGACTGTGGTAAGATTTTCTATGGAATCAACTCTTTATTATAACTTTAGTTGTGCTATATTTCATACAAGGACACTAAATTTTAAAGACTGTTGTTGTTTTTACAGGTGTTACTAAATACATTTTTTACTAAATAATTTTACTAATGCAGAATTTAAATACCCATGGGCAAGCTTTAATTTTCTCAACCCTACTTTAAATGATGGTTCTTAAATGCTTGAACCTCCCTTCTAGCCTACCACCCACCAGAGGTAGTGGAAAATAAAGGTTATTAGGATACTGGAGAAGTGGCTCTGTTTAGAAATTGTTCTTCGGAGCAAATCTCATCTGCATTGTTCAGAAATTAGCAGTTCAGTTCACAGGAATAATCAGTGGTAGCTCGATTCACTTGCAAACACTTAACAAATATACCAGCAGTCCAGTTTGGTAGTGCTTATCAGAGACAGCTAAGCCTTGGCGTAATCAGTGTGAACCAGGAACACCGAGGATGCCAGGAGAAGTTCTTTGCCTTGCCTCTTTCAATGAAGTGAAGATAAGTGAAGCTAGGATAAGTGAAGCAGAGCTAGCTATGTAAGTAAGCTAAGCCCCTCTCACAGTCCCTTGAGACCTATTTATCCTCCCTCTAAACATCACATGTCCTCTGGGGATTTTGCCTCACCATATGTCTTATTTCAGCATCTAAGTCTGTCTTAGTAAAACTTCACATACATGTGATTCAGCTGACATCAGTCTGTCAATTGGCCCAAGTCCACAGAAACTGCCAGCATACCTAACCAGTATTTTTGAGTGTTCCTCTCTGTGGCGTCCTGACAAACAATGACCAATAGACAGTGGTAAGCTGTATCAATACCATCCAGTACCATCCATGGTCTATTGTGTCCTTCTTAACATCCTGCATCCTTAGTCTGCCTTAGAGAAACATCCTCTCTCCCGTGTCCACTTCAGGAAACCACTCCTTCGCATGTCTGTTCTACCAAAACACCATCTGACACGAGTGAGTTACCAAAGAACCCTTAAGTTTCCACGTGACCCATGGATTCACTCTCCTAAATCTATGCCTGCTGAAAAAGAGTGTTGGTGAAATTGGAAAGGAGTTTTATTTATAGAGTGAATTGTTTGTATACTATCTTAAAGATTTTGGGGAGTAACTATTCTATTAAAGAATCATGTCTCAAGAATATTGAAAACTTGATTTTTTTTTCTTAACATCTGTCTTATTTTCTTCTCTGGCTACAGATGTCACATATCACCTGGGGTCAATCTTTTGTTTCCTCTTCCTGCTTGCTTTTCTATTTTCCCATGGTATATTTTGAGAAATTTCCGAAAATTAATGATATGATTTGTAATTTTCTGAATCCTAGGCCTTTATTCCATTGTCACTTGATCAGTAACTTATCACAGAAAAAATATAGGGTGAATTTATTTCTTTGTTTTTCAAAGACATGCATTATTCAACAAGCCCTCTCTATGGGTTGGGAGAAAAATCAGAAGACAAGGGCACTTGTTGCCAATCTTGATGAATTGCATTTGATTCCAGGACCCACAAAATCGAAGGAAAGAACTGATTTTCAGAAAATTTCCTCTGATCTCAACATATTAGAACTCCCTACATACATAAACACACTCATACACAAATGTGAACTCCTTCTCCCCATCCTCTCTAAATCAATGTAGTTAAACAGAGCCTTCTCTCAGTAAACATGCTTACAGTTCAGAGCAATGCTCTCATATTTTTTATTTCTAAATTTTTTTTCATCCATTTTTTTGTACTCCTCAACATAGATTCCATTTTTAGAATTTTGTATCATAGTATGTCTCTTTTATGTTTCTTATAAAATATCAATGCGTCTTTGCCTTTAAAATGATCAGTAATATCTAAATTCAAGATGCAGTTATGATTCCTTACTTCCCAATTCTCATCGTTAGAAATGTATACAACATTTTGAAAGTATATGAACAGATTTAAAATTATTTTTCTCTTGCAAAAGTATCTTTATGTAATATGAAAACTTTTGTTTATTTTTCAACTCTATAGCTTATATTTTATGTCATAATTTTTTCAAATAAATGCTAGTTTTCTGTTTTTCTATATAAATGAATGTTCTTAATCAGAGTTTGGAGTTTGTATGGGAATGATAGACCGAAGGACAGCTGTTCCTCAGAAGCTGAAAAAGGTGATGACTTTCAAACTGAGACTGTGGATGCTTGAGGAAAGTTTCTCTTTTGCAATCCACAAAGAAAGCACTTAGAGTTCCAGGTAATTAAATTATTTTGAAAATAACTCTGAAACACTGGGTATTTAGTAAGGATCAGTACACTACTGTTATTTATTATATTGCAGCTCAATGTATACTAAACTCTGTTTTATTTTGCTTTGTTTTCTCTCTCTCTAAATTGCTTTTTTTTACTATACTGGTAAATTTGTGTAGTTAGACGTAGACTATACAAAATGGCCTCTACAACCTTAAATGTGTAATAGCTTACCTATTATTCCTGTTAACTATAGGCTTAAGAAAAAATTGTCTCACTACTAGGCTATCTAAATATATAAAGAAGGATAAACGTAGTAGTGTTTTCTAAATGGAGACTGGGATAGTCCTCTTTTTCCATGTACTGGTCTTACTCTCCCTTGTTTGGGTATCCTTATCCTAAGTTTAGTTGAGATATTAGCAGAGAAATATTTCTAAAAAAGAAAAAATAATCTTCCTAGAAGATACAGAGATAAGAGAAAAGACAATCAATGCCTATGAAGTAGTTACTTACATGGTTTGTCGGAAAATGCTACTTTGTTCTCATTTCCTTAAAAAATGTTATTTAATATTCATACTTGTATATAATATAATGTATTAATATTATGTAATAGCCAAATCCTTCATATCATCACGTCTTCAATTCCTCCCCATCTCTCCTTTTATTTTTCTTTTTAACTTCATGTGCTTTCTCTCTTGTCTTTTAGAATCCACATTTAGTACTTCCTGTATAGCCATAGGTATTAGAACATTTTAGATTTGGGGTAGTTTCTTAAGGCCTGGATCCCTGAAGAAATCTAATCCTCCCAGCAGCCATCATAAGCCATCATATTTTTCATAGGCATTGACTGTCTTTTCTCCTATCTCTGTATCTCTCCTGGGAGATTACCTTTTCATTTTCAGAAACATTTCTATGCTAATATCTCAACTCAACTTAGGATAAGGATACTCAAACAAGGGAGAGTAAGACCAACACATGGAAAAACATATTGACAATATCTCCTCAGATACAGTGTGGAACTCCATGAGCTTTTCTCACAGACATGGTGGGAATTTTACTGGTTTGATCTTGTCCACTGGTTGTGCATAGAGTCTCAACCAATGTGAGCTCATGAGTGCAATGAGCCTGTCAAGTATCACAAACACTATCATGCAGTATCCACTACAATTCGATCGTACAATATTTCTTTTCTCTCTTCTGTGATGATTCCTAAGCTTTTAGGGGAGGGGATGTGGTATGGAAATCCTATGTAGCTGATCACTCCATGATCACTTATTCTTGGGATTTTGATGGATAGTGAGAGACACTGTCTGAATCTCATAAAGACTGGATAATAATAATCAGTTTTGAATGAAGATACCAAAATTCATATTTCTCTGTGGCTTTTCGTAGTATAAGAAAGGTATGTTCATAGGAAAGTGGATCTTCAAACTCTACATTCCACTTGAAAAGTATTATAAGTGGGCTGCTAAGTAAGGAAGTAGCCAAAGTTATAGTAAATAAAATATGTAACAAAGACTGTAGGACACAGAATGAATATAGGTGAACTCAAATATTTAAATACACTTGGCTGAAGCTGGACATATGATACCAGATATCATAAACCTAAAACCCAGCTTATTCATGTGAAGATCCTCTTTTAAGGATTTGTTTTCATATTCTGCATTAAATGTAAAGTTTATGAGGCAGGGATTTGCATCAGTTATACTTTTGGCTACATTCCCAAGACTGAAAAGTATGCTAAGATAGTGATTCATTTGCTGAGTGAACTGAAACTACAGACAAGAAAATGCTTACATAATAGAACTATTAATGAAAAAACTACTCATATTTCTCTATCTGCATGCTGCCATAGATCAGTGTTGCATTTTTAAAAATCATTAATCATTTTAATATATGTTGCTAAAAAAGTGAAAATTATTGGGGCAAAATAAAATTATGAGAGAAAGAGAGAGAGAGAGAGAGACAGAGACAGAGAGAGAGACAGAGAGAGAAAGAGGGAGAGAGAGAGAAGAAAAAGGAAGACTGGAATTTATGGTGCTTAGTCAATACTAAATAATGTAAAGATCTTGAGATGACTAACTATAAACATATTATATATGTATCTTGCAATTGTTTGGTTCCTATGTTTAGGATTTATTTGATAGAGAGATCTGTGTTCAGGGATTATGTATGGTTAGACCACTGAAAATAGCTATTATCTGTAGATTATATTTTTATAATATTATAAAGTTATCTTATAAATTATAAAAGATATTATAATATTATGTGTTAATATTATAAAATATCATAATATTTATATTACCTAGAAAAAAATACAGACTTCTTGACTAGGTGATATAAGGGTCACAAGCCAGAATTTAAAACCTCATCACTCTAGAAGTTCACAATGTGGTACTCACGTGCAATATTGAAAAGGTATACTAAATTGTTATGGATAGCCCCAGTCTTGTATTTTGATACTAATTTCCCTTTCCTGTGAAGGGCTGCAGAGGAGGTGTGAATCAGTACACAGATGAATTCTAGTGAACCTTCTGCCCACCTTAATTTATTAAATGAAGGCTGGAGCCAGTGATTGGGCAGAAGAAGGAGAGGTGGAGAAATAAAGGTTGGTGGAAGAGAGCAGAGGGGAGTACTGGAGGAAGTCAATGGAGGAGGAAGATGAAGAAGAAGAGGATGACTGGGAAGCAGGAGGTAGAAGGACAGACACAGGGTCTGGAAAACCCTCAAGTAATAAGGGTCTCATAGCTGGGGAACAGAGTAGTGTAGGGTATTTGCCCAATCTAGGCTTACAGAACATATTCATAATTACTGAGTTGTGTTTTCATTGACTGTCATATTTGGGTTGGAGATTTAAATATCTCCCACTACACTAAATTCTGCATTGACAGCATTAAAATCCACTAGACCCAGGTGTCAGTAAAAGCATAATTGCCAAGGCAGAATCTCATAACACTTCGGATTATTAAGCTCATTCAAATAATGAAGATTTCATAGAAAAGAACATGTCACAGTACATTTGCCAAGAAGAAACATGAATACACTTCAAGATAATAGTCAAAGTAAATAACTTTACATACTCCTCACCCCTCAAAAAATAAAATAAAATAAAATAGAAATAATATTAAATAATATCAAAGTGGTAAAGTCACATTGAAAACATTAAAGAAAGCCATAGATTTAGAAAAGGAGTTCAGAGATTGAGAAACATACAATATAATGTTCAAATGGTGATTACTCAGTCATATCAAAGAAAAAAATGAGTATAAACATAAAAGTGAGCCTAGAGGTATTTATGAAAAGTATGAACAATAGGAAAGAAGGGGAAATGATGATTTTTTAAAAAATCTAGCAGGTAGAAGTGAGAAAGAATGGAAGAGAAGATAATGGAAGAAAGAAAAATAATTATTTAAAGCTGTATTTAATGAAGTTTAACAGCTTGGTAAAGGTGGGACAGCCTTGGCATTCTAGCACTTGGAAACTGTGGCTGATGGATTCCCATGATTGAAATTGACTCAAGCCAGGTTTACATAGTGAAAGCTTATAAGAACCTTAGGTGAAAAATGCCCTACAGTGGGGAGAGGGAATTTATAGAGCCCACCTCCAGTAGAAAGACAGGGCATCAAGTGGAGGGATGGGGTTGCCATCCCAGAGTTAAAATTCTGACCCAGAATTGTTCCTGTCTGAAAGAACTGCAGGCACAAAAATGGAGAAGAGCCTGAGGAAAAGAAGTTCAGTGATTGGCCCAAACTGTGGTCTAGCTCAGGGTGATTACTGATGCTATAGTCCACTTACAAACAGGGGCTTATCATGACTGAACTCCAAAAGGCCCAACAGGCAGCTGAAAGAGTCAGATGCAGATATTTACACACAACCAGTGTACAGAAGCTGGTGACTCCTGTGGTTGAATTAAGGAAAAGCTGGAAGAAGCTGAGGAAGAGGGTGGCCCTATAGGAAGACCAGCAGTCTCAACTAACCTAGACCCCTGTGATCTCTCAGACACTGAGCCACCAACCAGGCAGCATACACTAGCTGATATGAGGACCCCAACACATACACAGCAGAAGACTTCCGGGTCTGGACTCAGAAAAGATGCACATATTTCTCAAGAGTTGTGGGGCCACAGGGTGTGGGAAGGTCTGGTGGGATGGGGCTTGGGGTGGGGACAGCCTATTGGAGACTAAGAGAGTGAGGAGGTGTGGGATGTGGAACAATCAGAGGGTGGACCGGGAGGAGGATAAAGTCTGGACTGTAAAAAATGATTAAAGAAAAATTTTAAAAAGGAAAAATAAATAAAACTTTACCAGAAAATAATGTTAACAGAAAAAACAAACAAAAAAAAAAGACACAGGAAGAAAGAAGGAAGAAAGGCCTGTTACTTTTCTTAGAGAACTAACAAGATACATAATTAGGTAGGGGAGTGGTGTTTTTAGTAAGAATGGCCCCAATAGGCTTATACGTTTGAATGATTCTTGGTTGGTACACTATGTTGGAGTAGATGTGATTTTTCTGGAAAAGGTGTATCACTCAGGGTGGGTTTTGAAATTTCAAAAAACCAGGCCAGGGTGAGTCTCTCTCTTTGTGTCTGTCTGTCTGTCTCTATCTCCCTTTATTTGTGTCTCTTGTGTTTCTGTATCTATGTATCTGTCTCTCTCTGTGTAACTTACTGATCATATGCGAGCTCTCAGTCACTGATCCAACACCATGTCTGCATCCCTGTCCTCCTTCCCATAATTGATGAACTCAATCTCTGAAAACATAAGCAAGCCCCTAATTAAAAAGGCTTTGACATTGCAATGCCTTATTTTATAAGTTGGAGTGATCGTGGTAATCTATTCCTAGCCATAGAAAAGTAACTAATATGAGGAGTAAGTACAGATCCCAACATCCTGAGAACATAGATATTTAACAGACATATTATATAGGATATGAGCACAGTTAGAAAGATTTTTATATTTTCAAACAACAGAGATATATTCCTGATCACATTGTAGCACAACTACAAAATATCAAAGCAAGTGAAAATCATGAGCAGTTGTCAAGAAAGAACACTTACTGCTTACAGAGATATGACACTTAAAATTACAGCAAGTTTTCCATCAGTTGCAATTTGTGACAGAAGCTACCTATCTGTCATCTCTACCCAGATACATTTGAAGACGAGAAGAGAAATAAAAATAATCTAGACACATAAACTGTAAGCTGGAACTGACGAAAGTATAAAACAATGAATTTCAGAACAACACGAGTACCTCAAAATAAAGAGCTGATTAAAAAGATTAGCAAAGTCACCGTTTTATCTTAATGCTGAGTCAGTAACAATGATGCTGGCAGTTATCAGCCCTAATGAAAGGTTATCTAAAAACATAGTCTGGACTCAAATTAAAGATGTAGACAGAAAACCATGGAGAGACAGGGGGCAAGTAGGCAGGGAGTGGTAGAAAATGCTCGATTGATTGAGGTTAGCCTGAAGGGATGTGTGGTGCACAGGGACAGTCCTTTATGAATACTGAAGTTTGAAAGCATGATAAAATGAAGTAAAACTTAAGTGAGCAACATGAAGTCAATAGATATAATGGCAAAAGCATCCTCTTCCCTTCACATGAAATCAAATTAAGCTTATAGAAATATGTAAGAACCTGAAACTGCAATCCCTTAATCATGTAGCAGTACACATTTACAATATTTATTAATCTCTTCATGTTGCTGCAACAAATATCACAGTAGGTGTCTTTTGAACAGCAGAGTTTATTTTTCTTTTTTCAGCAAATTTACCTGGAGAGACCCCTCTTATTTTGGAGAATTGAAGCTCATTGTGTCCTAACACGTTGAAGATGGCATAGCATCAGGGAACAAACTAACACTTGGTACAACAAACTTCTTTGGCTTAACTGAAAGTTTGTAACCTTTGGCCAGCATCTTCCTCACCATCTAACTCTGTAATGTCTTCAGCTCTTGATATCCTCAGACTTTTGCCTAGTCTATGAGATGAATGTTAAAAGTGTATTCTTAAGAACATGTGTCTTTCTGGGATTGACTAATAACTTAGCCAGGTTACTTAATGCCACAAAAGACAAATTTATTTGGATTTTATTTATTTATTTTCTTTATAATGTCTTCAGTTTATTAATTGAAAGTTCCCTTCTATTAGATACATGAAATAATGATTTGATATATCTATAATTTTATCAAATGTTAATGTTATCAAGTTAATTTACTCATCATCGTATTCTGTTTTAAACTGGAACTAAATTTATGGAACGTTCAACTAAACATTTTTACTTTTCTACCCAACTCTTTTGACCCAAATCTTCTGACTCCCTTCCCTTGCCTTTTACATTTTACTCCCTATTTTTGATGATATCATGTCTTATTTGTTCTGTATCTTACCAATTATAAAACTGTTCATATACGTTCAATGTTCTCATATCACAACTTTCCTCCCTCTTTTCAGTATGAAAAGATCTACTAAATCTTCTAACCTAGGCTGTTTTTCAGTGAGCAGTGTTTTTTTCTTGATCTATGGGCCTTTTCTTGTAGATTTCTATAAGTAAGAGTGAACCAAATCTTTCAACACTTTGCTTACTAATTTCTACAGTCACATACCCATGTTCATACTTTGCAAGTTCCATCTCACACAAAACAATGTACATGAACACAAGTCAGTCATATTCTTGTCCATTTCATAATTGATTCTCTTCCAGTTTCCAGTAAGATATTCTGCATTTCCATCCCAGACTTCACTAGAGTGAGTGGCTTGAATAACTGAAGGGTATCTCTTGTACTCATATGACAAGTTCAGGATACATGTTAAAATCAAAGTTTTTCTGACAGCATAACTGTATTTCAAAACTATGACTACAGATGTTTTATCTTTAGTATCTCTTCATTAGCATTTTACATTTATATATGTAGGTAAGGAAAAGAACTATCCTTGACGTCTTTTCTCTTTGTTTCTGGGCTAGGAGTGAGCTAAGTGCTGCTCCTTGGTTCCATATATTCCTTTCCATCACACAGCTAGTAATTCATGCCCCTTTGAAGTAACATTTAAAATATTTTCTGTTCATTTTCTTTTGAAGTCATCACCCTTCTGAGGGTTCATCGTACTACTAAACACATATCAGACTATATCAGATACCCAAGAAGATATTAAACAGTCATCAAGAGTCTGTTCCTATAAGTAGATGATCGATCCCAGAGCTATTTACTTTCTGAGCTTTTATAGAATCACCTTAAAATGTCTTTAGTCTCTTGTCCTCACCTAGTTTCCAAACTACATTAATCATTTGTATAGCATCCTATTTCCTGGTGCCAACCAATAGTCAACTCTGGGTGTCACAACAACATGCCATGGAGTGGGCGATTAGAAATAGGACTCAAAAATTCAATAACAGTACTAGAAGAGGCAAGCTCCCATATTTCAAAATAAAGATCCACAGTATCTTGGTTTCTTTCTAATATCTGTGCATAGTAAAAGACACTCAAATGAAGTTAGAAGTCGTATTTGTTACCGCTAAATATGACTTTTAAAATGACAAGTATAATCCATTGCATTTTCAGGCTTCTTTTCCACTCTCTGTAAAGTGCATGTATTTCTACCTGGAATGACTCTCTGTCCCTTTGCATGCACTTTCTATGCCTCTAATATCATTTACTCTTTTTCTTGCAGGGGAAATTTTATTCATTTTTACTGCTGTCTCAGACGTCTTTGTTTTTATTTTATTCATTTTTATTGCCATCTCTAAAATCTTTATTTTTATCTTACTCATTTTTATTGTTGTCTTTATTTTTCTGTGAAGTGTTCATTGGGCATTTCTTTAAAAAATGTATTTCTCCATGGTTTTATTCATTTCTGCATGATTAAGCATATATGTTTTTTTCTTATTAAAAGATTTGATATATGTAACAAAACAAACTTTTCATAATTTACTAAAATCAGAAGCTGCTATTACTTAAATCCAAAATGATTGCATGGCAGTATGTCTTATTAACTAGACAAACAAGAATTCACCATTTTAAGATAACTTTGTTATTACTAAGCATAGCATAGCAATTGTATTTCTTGTAAGATACACAAGGAGTTCACTATGAAATGATTGAACCATGTTTACTGTATTCTTAAAGTATCTGGAGTAGTATTCTAAATTAATATGAGTTATATTAAGAGAAGTGTTTATGTTTTGGTTTTAGAGTTTATTACATAAAAATAATTCACAATTTTGAAAACAAACTACTTTTGATATTAAACTAATTTCTAGTAGGTTATAAGATTGTCTTCATTTAGATAGTTGTTATGAGGTAAAAACTACTAAGTTATTATTATTTTTTTAAACCTAGGGCTGTTGAAATGGCTCATCAGGAAAGCTCTCATCACAACAGCCTGGTAATCTAAGTTCTACTAGGTTCACTCCCTAGAACCTAGTAGAAACAATTAGAGAATATCATTTCAAATGTACCTTCAAAAAGTTAAGATCCAAATCCCATACATACACTGTGGTACACACATACACACACACACACACACACATATGCACACACATGTTCACACACAAACACACACTCACACAGTACACTCATATTATTTAAAAAATTCAAAAATATAAAACATTCTGTAAAATTTTGTAAAGACTGAATATAATAAATATGAATTCATAGCTTTGTTTTTTAACTTGATGTGCTGTAGTGAGTCTGTTGAAGTTTGTTTTGTTGTCGTGTACTATAATGCTATGAGTGCACGAGAAGAAAGAACCCACAAGTATACCCAAGTGTCACTCTGTGACCTTGCCCCCAAGTTACTTCTGATTTGTAAATAAAGACGCCAACATCCAATAGCTAGGTAGAAGAGACTTAGGCTGAGTTTAGGATTCCCAGGCTTGGGGAAAACCATGATATGGGAGAAGAAAGTGAATAGAGGAAGAAGTTGCTATGGGTTAGATGAGCCAGAAAATAATGGCCATGTGGGTTGTCTAATTGGAGTTAAGAGAAGCCCAGATGAAATATGACAAATTATATAATGGGATTATTGGCTGGTAAGTAGAAATAATAGCATAGATCATAGACTTCTGCAAAGATTTTGTGCTGACTGAGGCTTATAACTATAAAGGTTGTGTATGTCTTCTATCCTGGAAGTAAATGGTGAAAGATGGGGTAGAAATTCTGGTTGGGATTAAATTTTTCTACAACAGAATCTGTTGCTGTGATCAACATTGTGACCAAAAGCAAACTGAAGAGGAAAGATTCATTTCACCTTACATTTCACCTTCATACTTACACTTCATTATCGAAGGAAGTCACGTTAGGAACTCAAGAGTCAGGAACCTAGAGTAAGGAAAAGAAATGAAAATCATGGAGGAACACTGCTTTCTCCTCATGGCTTGCTCAGTTTATGTTCTGTACAACTCAGAAACACCTGCCTAAGGGTAGGACTATTACAGTGGATTGAATTCTCTTACATCAGTCATCAAGCAAGGGAGTGTCCACAGACCAATCTTATGGAGGCAATTTCTCTACCATATTTCCCTCTTCTCAGATAACTCTAGCTTGTATCAAGATAGAAAAAAGGCAGGAATTAAGTTATTTTTGTTCAGCTACATTATGGTCAGAATTGAGCCAAACACACACACACACACCACCACCACCACCACCACCACCACCATCACAAATAAGAACAAGATAACAGGAATAGTGAACTGTCACTGCTTTCTCTCAATATCAGTGATCTCAATTGCTCAATAAAAAGACAGATTAATAGAATGGATGTGAAAAAAGTTTCAACCTTACTCTGCATCCAACCACACAGGTCAACATCAACGATAGACATTGACTCAGGGTAAGGGGTTAGAAAAAGTTATTTTAAAAATCTAACAAAATTGCCTTCAAACCAAAACTAATCAAAAGAAATAGAGAAGGACACTACCAAGTCATCCAAGGAAAAGCCACCAAAATGACATTTCAGTTCTTTGTATCTGTGCCCCAACCTAACATATCTATAGAACATTTCTCTCAAACAAAAAATAATATGCCTCATGGAACTTTCTCCAAAGTTGACCACATATTCAGTCACAGTGCAGGTCTCAGGAGATACAAGAAAACTGACATAACTTCCTGCATTCCAACAGCCTACCACTAATTAAACATGGGTGTCAACAACATAGAATAACAGAAAACTTACAAACTCATGAAAACTAAACAACAGTCTGCTTAGTAAAAAAAACATACCAAGACATAAATAAAGAAATTAAAAACTTGAATTCAACTAAAATGAACACATAGTCTACTTAAACTTAGAGGACACAATGAAATCAGTGGTAAGAGGAAAGTTCATAGGACTAAGTGTCTATATCTATCTATATCTCTATATAAGGATAATTTTCTCAATAGATACCACTTACTGAATATAAATAATGATCACATAAAAAATTTAAATAGACCCAGAGAACTAGTGAAATAGCAAACACTAAAATTCTCTCAACACAAAGACCCAAGGCCATATGGTCTTTTAGTGCAGAATTCTACCAGACTTTCAAAGATTTTTCCTCCAATACTACAATTATTCCACAAAATACAAACAGTAAAAAAGACAGTTGAATTTATTTTATGAGACTATAGTTATCCTGATATCCAAACCTTATGAAGTCAACAATAAAGAAAACAACAGACCAATTTTCCTCATGAAAACTGATATAAAAATACTCAATAAAACACTTTCTAACAAAATCCAAGAACATATTAAAAAGATCATGGACCATGATTGAGTAGGTTTCATCTTAGAGATTCAGGAACATTTAGTTTCATCTCAGAGATGCAGGAAGTGTATGAAAATCAATAAATATAATATATGTAATAAATAATATAATAGACATAAAGAAACTAAAAAGAAAACCCATGATCATATTATTAGATACAAGAAAACCCTTTTTAAAAATCCAGTGCCCCTCCATGATAAAAGTACTAGAGAAATTAGGATACAAAAGATATACCTAAATATAATAAAGGTGATTTACAGAAAGCCTATAACCAATATCAAATTAGATGTAGAAGACTTAAGAGCAATTCCACTAAAATCAGGAACAAGACAAGGTTGTCTACTCTCTTCACGTATATTAAACATAGTACTTTTTGGTTTTGCTAGAACAATAAGACAATTGAAGAAAATTAAAGAGACAAAAATCAGAAAGAAAGAAGTCAAATCACCATTAATTACAGATGATATGATAGTATGCATAAATGACCCTAAAAATTCTGTCAGGGAACTCCTTAGCTAATAAACAATTTCAGAAAAGTAGCTGGATGTAAGATTGTCTAAAAAAAATCAATAGCCTTCCTATATATAAATGATAAATGAACTGAGAAAGAAGAATTTCTGACAAAATAAACTTCTAACCAAAACTAATCAAAAGAGATAGAGAAGGACACAACATACTCCTACAAGGAAAAGTTATCCTGATGTAATTTTTTACTTCATCTTATATTTTATCTCATCATGTTTGGTTGTTATCTCTTAGAAATTTGTTCTTTTCTAATGAGAGACAGAAATGAAGTGAATCACAAAGGGAAGGGAGGTGAGGAGGGCCTAGGAGAAAGAGGGAGAAGAAACTATAGCCAGGATTACTGTATGAAAAAATAAGCTTTTCAACAATGAAAAAAGAATGTGGAATTACTGCTTAATTATACTGAAAGGGTTTCAGTTTAAGAAGAAGTTTACGTATTAAAGTACTTGAAAATGGAAGCATAAGTTTAGACCAGAATCATCTTGAATATTTTGTGGATGGTAACATTTCAGTTTTAAAGAGTTCAAAGGTTGCATAGTAAATGACTTTTGGACTGAGCAAGCTGGACACAGGTATAGGCTGAGAATTCAGAAACTGTTTTGGGTAATCTCTAAATATTCTCTTTGGATCATCTGGCTGTACAAACACATACACCTCCCCTCTACACACACATGCACACAAACACATAAACACACACACATACATACATACAAAACCAACCAGCGAAACAAAAAAATGAAAACCTGACACACACCAAAGAAGGGCAGAAAATAACAGAGTATTAAATTGGGCCAAAATTTCTGTACATATAGAATATTGTCAAGAAGAAATTCAATACAAATTATAGCAACAAAGGGGAGAGAGAACCTGTAGAGACCATATCCAGAGGTTAGCCATGGCCCCCAGTTGAGGGATGGGGCCACCCACCCATCTCTATAATATTAACCCAGAATTGCTCTTGTTTTTAGGAAATACAGGGAAAAATAGTGGAGCAGAGACTCAAGGAAAGGTCATCCAGAGACTGCTCTCCTCCCTGGGGATCCATCCCATATGTAGCCACCAAACCTAGACACTATTGCTGATGCCAAGAAGTGCTTTTTGACAGGAACCTGGTATAGCTGTCTCCAGAAAGTCTCTGCCAGAGCTGGACCAATAAAGATGCAGATACTTGTATTCAACCATTAGACTAAGCATGGGGACTCCAATTGGAGGAGTGAGAGAAAGAACTGAAGAATCTGGAGGGGTTTGCAACCCCATAGGAAGAAAAAAATGATATCAACCAGCCAGGCCCCACAGGGATCCCAAGGACTAAACAACCAACCAAAGAGTACACATGGAGGGACCCATGGCTCCAGGTGTGTATGTAGCAGAGGATGGTCTTATCTGGCATTAATGGGAGGTGAAGTCCTTGATCCTGTGAAGGCTCGATGCCTCACCATAAAGGAATGCTAGGGTGTTTAGGCAAGATTAGGTGAGTTGGTGGGTGGAGAAGTATATAGAAGCAGGGGTGGGGTGGGGATGATGAGATAGGGGTTTCACAGAGGGGAAATTGGAAGAGAGATAACATTTGAAAAGTAAATAAATAAAATAACCAATAAAAATTATAGCAAATAATTTCTTCATTATAAATACAATACTGTACAAATTTCCAGAGAATATGATGTTCAATATAGATTCTAGATAAAATTTCATGTTTGCTATGAAGTACCCTGAGCACTACAAAGGAACCATGTCTTAACTATACAGAGTTGTCTAGTAAGCCCTGGCCTCTCCTTGGTGTGTTAAAACATGTATAAAATAAGGGGTGTGATCTTTCTTTACTATGGCTCCAGCAAAATTAGCCTCTGGGAAAACACTCATGTTAGAGAAACATGAAGTTATAGAGTGTAGCAGAAATGGCGGGAGCCGCCTCTATGTAAATGCCAGGGGCCATGCAGTTGCAAAAGCATCTTGTGATGAAGGACCTAATTGAGGACTGTCTGAGAGAACAAGGATTGCTAGTGCAGACAATGCCAGCCAATCTGGAACTGCTGTTTAGCAGAGATGCTTTTGTGGGACCAATGGGGTGGGGGTGGAGGGTAATAAAGGAGCTTGGAGTAGTGTTCAGATGAGCTTGCTGTAGCATTTCTCATCTGCTCCTGGATTCTGTGTCCTTGACTCTGCCACCTTAGCTCCAACTCCTAAGGGCAGGTAGGGCAGGCAGAGAGTAGTTCAAGGCACAGGCAACAATAGGTAAAATATCATGAATGCATGATAATATACATATTTTGTACCTGGAAACAAGGTAGTTTTGTGATTGGTGTCTATGTTTTGTTTAGAGATGAAAGAACTAGATTGTACTAGCTATCACTGTACTCGAGACTGTTCTTCAAGTAATGCATTAAAGATAACCTTAGAGACACCAAAATGCATTGGTTTCACACTAAGGAAAGAAAACAAAGCACCTTTTTTTTTTATAGATTAATTTGATAAAGTTGTGAGCTCAAATTTGAATCCCTCAGTTCTCTCTCTGTCTCTGCCTCTTTCTCTCTCTCTCTCTCTCTCTCTCTCTCTCTCTCTCTCTCTCTCTCTCCTCTTTCTCTCTCTCTTTCTGTCTGTGTGTGTGTCTTCTGTCTGTTTGTAATTTGTGGTTACTGGCATATCTGGAATCTATCTGTTGTATTACTGTGCTTGACATTGTAAGTGGCGCTTGTCCCTGTGTCTGTGAATCTGTCACTCTTGAGTCTGTCTGCTCGCTCCCAACAAAGGGTTTTTTTTTTCTCGATTGAACAGCACAGAAAACATGGCTTGAGAAGAATGAGGGATTCTTTATAGAAACCACAAACAGAATTTTACAAAGGAAGAAACTTTACTGACCTCAGCTGACTCTTAAGCACTCTGAAAAGCAGACTACAGCAAAACAGATATGATCTAACTAAATCCATTCTGGTTGTAACATTTATGATAGATATTTGTTGTATAAAATTGGTTCCAACATGTTTACTGTTTTCAGAAAATGATTACTTTACCGCTTACATACATATATACATGCATTCCTCTGAATAAGAGCCATGGAAAAGTACCTAAGATTAAATATATGTATTACCTTAGGTTATTAAAGCTGATTGCATGGGCAATCTAAGGCACCTAAAGTTTATTACACTGTTCTCTTAAAGTAAGGTTAAACTTAAAGAGGCTTATTACACAGTAATATAGTAAGTTAATTAAATAGTCTTAAATAATCTCAACCTGTATTATTAACATTTCTGTAGGGTCTGTTTGAAAAGTCACTGTTTTGAGGGTCCAGAGATATATTCATATAATTGAATCATTACAGTGTCTTTCTTTAATTTGATTTAAATTTTTATTAATCATTCCATTCCTTTACATCTCAAATGATATCTTACTTCCCAGTTATCCCTCTACAACCCCCCATCCCACATCTGCCCTCTCCCCTTCCCCTTTGCCTCTGTGAGGGTACTCTCCTACACACCCACCCTCTCCCACCCTACCACTTCAGCATCCTCCTATGCTGGGGCATTAAACCTCCATAGGACCAAGACCTCACCTCCCATGATGTCAGGCAAGGCCATCTATGGGACAGTGGGCTGTAAGAGGCAGCAGGACTCAAACCCTGGAGACCCTAAAAGGACAATAGTGTTTGGCCTTGCTCCTGGGCCCTGGTTCCTTTCACTTAGTCATCCACAGCCCCTCCGAAAGAAAGATTTGTGGCACAAGTAGAGGGCATGACTACAGGCCACAGAGCCTCAAGAGATCTCCATATTAATGAGATACCTAAAGGCCAGAGGGCGTAGCCAATTAAGCATTCCATCCCAGACCCTCCTTCTACTTGCAAGAGGTATTTAACCTCAGGCCCACCCTGAGAACACGGGTACAGCTTCATCCACTTTCTGCCATGACAATAAACCTTTTAAAACCATAGACTATGTCTCATCTTTGGGGCCCACCGTGGGGAACTGTGGAAAGGCCTTCAATTACTGAGACACTGTCTAATCTTCCACTGAGGACCTCTCTACATTCCAGCCACGGAGCCCACCAACTTAAGCAAGCTAGCCAAGCCAGCCATGACCTAGCCAAGTGAGTAGCCTTGATCAAGAGTCTCATCTACCCTGTGGGGGCGCCACTGGAGCTTCTCCCCCTTGTCCCTTTTGGCTGCTGGCCAGTCCAATCTGTATGCTCCAGTCTCAGCCCTTCTGCAGCTTCTCAGCTGTGCCTGACAGCCCAAGGGCTGAGGCCAGCCCCCTCCATCTGGTGCCACATGGAGTGAGCACAGTCGAATTCCAGTGCTTCTACCCTCTGAGCCAGGGGTGGCAGACACAACTCAGCTCAACATAACCCATGCTCGAGCATGAGTCACAGCCCCACATCCATCCTCTATTACATGTGTATCTAGAGCCATGGATCCCTCCCTGTACACTTCTTGGTTGGCGGTCTAGTCCCTGGGAGCACTGGGTGGTCCAGCCAGCCGATGTTATTCTTTCTATGGGGTTGCAATCCCCCTCCACTCTTTCAGTCCTTATGACAGTTCTCCCACTGGAATCCCTGAGCTCAGTCTGATGGTTGGTTCTAAGCATCCTGACTTTCTTTCAGTGACAAGATACCCAGAAATTAAAAAAAAAATTAAGATGAAAAAAGTTCACTTTGGCTTATGGTTCCAGAGCATTATTGTCCATCATAACAAGAAAAACAGGATAGCAGTCTTTGCAACAGGAGCAAAACACAGGGTGGACTTAAATCTACATTTAAGAAACAGAAGGTAAACAGGAAATGGGGAGGGATTATAAATCTTCACATTTCCAAACCTTCCAAAACAGTGCCAGCAGCTGGTGATCAAATGCTGTAATTCAAGAGACTGTGAGGGGCATTTCGAGTGTAAATCACAAGAGTTACTTAACTGAAAGATGCCATCCGGTGCTAGGGCCAGGTTTTCACAATTTTTAATTGCAAAGCAGGTTCTTCTATCAATTGTTTATTCATTAGTTTATTATTCTGATATTGTCTATTGCATGTGAAATTAAATTGTATTTGAAAAATAGTTTAACACTTCCTTTCCATGCAGTGTGTGTTGTGTGTGTGTGCGTCTTATTCTTTTTGTAATTTGATTCTGTTTTGACTCCAATGATAGTGTATAGGTTGAGGTCTTTCAAATCAGCATGTTTGAGCTGTCAGGGTACAAGTGATTGGCATCTCTCATCACTGATGATTCAGTTAATGTTTTGGCATTGCTCACACTGAAAAAACAATAATCTTAAAAATGTTATGTAGCCTGTCCAGTGTTTCATTGTAAAATACGATAGACTCAAGAATAATGTTTCATTAACCAAGATCAGTTATATTTAATTAAGTAGACTTCATATCAATTTATGACAATGGCAAATTGATAATTTTGAAACTATAATCTTATACTCTAAATGTGGTTTTCACTTCCAATTAGTCAAAGGCAATTTTGGCAATAAAACAGAAGCTTGGTTTAATCAACCTAAGTGAATATGCCTTAAAATTAGCTCCCCCCCCAACCCAGGAAGCTTTTCTAGAATATAGGAATCCCTTTCCTCTCTACTATATCTTGCTTTCTCTTTTTGTTCTTGATAATCAAATCCTTTTCTCTACCTTAAATGGCAACTTTAATTGTTCTCAGATGAATTTAACCACAAATTTGATAGTTTTTTCAAAAATAGCTATCTAAAAACACTATCAATATGCTGTCAAATTAGATCTTAATGCTAGGTAGGAACAGACAATATAGGATAAAGTACTATGTGAAAAAATCATATATATATGTAGACATATATGCATGTAATGTATATTATAATCATTTCACATGTATGTAAAGTATTATTCAGCTGAATATTACTCAATGCTTCTTCGATTGACAAGAGGAGCGAATGAACCATTTTATTAATCTAGTCAATTATATATGTACTGGATATGTAAGAGTGAAAAAGGCACTGTAAAGAGATAAACAATTAATAAACAAAAAGCCCTTAAGAAAAATAAACTAAGTGAGAATGATGGGAAACAGCAGTGAATTATTTGAGCTTAGGTGTTTGTTAATCAATCAGACAACTCTTCCCCTATGGGTAGACCAGATAATGGTAAGATCATGAATAGAATGGATAGGAACAACAACAAAAGCAGAGTTTAGTACTTAACGCCAAGAGTCTGGAGTCAGAAGATCTGACATTGCTGGCTGATGAGCTTAGTAAGTTTCTCTGGTGAGTTTCTCTGGTGAGGCCAAACACATTGCTGTATTTATAAGGGTTTCCAAATGTCTTCTGGGATACAAGTTTGCCCTTATCTTATGTGAACTACACAGTGATTATTGAACTTGTAGTTTATACTCTACTTTTCCTATTGATGCATTTCTTATAGTCCTTACATATATCAAACAACGAGAATACTATCTGAAGAAAGAAATGATTGCTTTATTATTTAATTCTCACATGTTCAAAAGCAAATAAATACTAAAGTGAAGATGTATTTATAAAATTCACTGCTGAATATTGTAAAATAATATTAAAGAAACAATGTACATAACATCAAATTCACAAATGAATTTTTTGTGCTCGCCATATATATATAATTTTTGAGTAATATGTTTATGAGTGTGTTGATAGAGTATAAACTAAGAGAGTTGGCAATTGTAATCACTATTTAATTCCAACTATTTGTGTCTCTAAATGGACAAACAATAATTGAATTAGTAACATGGCCCATTAGTGAGTCATGTAGGGCTTGGTTGCTGCTGTAATACGAGAGTGGTGCAGACAGATGGACCTGAGCAGTACCGTCTGCCCAGGAAGTGCTGCAATAGTGAGACTTAATTCCCTAATGTGTACAGCTCTGCATTCTGGGAGCATCCAACATTTACCTGTTTTATTCTTTCATTGACTTTTATGCTTTTTCTGTGTTAATTCAAAATTATTCCCTAAAGATCTTCCATAATCATGGATTCCTATTTTAAATTTAAATGATTATTATTAATAATGTATCTATCCATTTCCCTTCACACCATGAATCTAACACATAATATAAAACAAAATAAACAGCAGGCTATGTCTGTGTTATAAACTGAAAGCCCAAGGAAAAAAATAGGTCATTAGAAGGCTAATAGGAATTTTCTTACTCTGTAGGAACATAATTCTCTGCACTCTGTCACCTTCGTTCTAATCCGGAGATCCAGCTGTTGAATAAATAGAATTGTGATTATCACATACTATGTATTTATGTGTAAAATGGTTTTTCCTATGAAAGTTCATTGCTTCAGTTGAAGTATGCTTTGTTGCACTCCCTGTGAAGAACCCTGCTGGGGTCTGTCATGATACACTGAAAACAGACCTTCCTCTTTCAGTTTTCTCTTTAGTGCCTGGGGAATGTGTTATTTCCTTTATTTATTTATTTTTGGCTACAGTTTACCATGTTTTGACAGAAATGCCTCTACTTGTGGCACTACTTAATGATTACAATAAAGGGTAATGTATAGTAATTTTATACCAGTAAGACTATTAAAATGTAGAAAACTACCACAGCCAAATCAGTGTGCTTGTGTTGTCGGGAGAGCAATTTACATGTATACAAGTAAATATTTATCTATCCTGTATTCATATAGTAAGATACATTAAAATATTTTTGTAAGAATTTCTCCTATATACATTTTAATCTTGGTACAGAATAAATCCCTTCACCTTTGTCACAAATAATAGGGCATTGTTTTCAATTTGGATCAATATTTAAGTCAAGAATATGTTTCCATATCTGATATCCTTCTTTCTCCTTAAATTTATCTAAGCATCTATCAGAAGATGTGTGACTAGTAAGAACCATTTTAATTGCTCTGTCTGAAACCAATAATAAGCACACCTTTATTTATAAGTAATGAAGGGAAGAACATAGGTTTAAAGGTATAATTCTGAAAACACGTCATACTACTGTTAAAACATTCAGTACTCTGAGTATCCATGGCCACAATTCTCCTGCAGATTAAATTTGGATCATAGAGAATTTAATAGAAAGTTATTCAGAAGAAAGAAGAGCTGTTTAAAACTCAGTGAGGGAGGAGGTGGAGAGATGGCTCAGCGTATAAGGAACATATAAGGCTCTTCTAAAGTATTAGAGTTAAGTTCCCAGCTCTTATGTTGGCAGCTCAGAGTTATAGGCTATCCAAAAATCTCGCCTTGAGCATCTGACCTGATACATTTACAAACTACCTGTGAATAAATATATACATTTAAAAAATAAATTAAAAGCCCAATCTTTGAGAGATAAAAGATGGTGCACTGGTAAAACTATGGAAAGCAAGCCAGTAAGCAGTGTTCTTCAATGCTTTCTATTTCAGTTCCTGCATCCTTGTTTCTGCCTAGAACTCTAGTTTTGCCTTCCATTCATGATGGACTATAAGCTGTAAGGTGACATAAACCCTTTCTTGTCTGTATTAGTTACTGGTCTATGTTGTGAGGTGACACCATGACCAAGGCAATTTGTTCTATAAAGTATTTAATTGGGGAGGGCTTGCTTATACTTCAGAGTGTTACTACATGGTGAGATCAGGTAGGCATGGTGCTGGTACAGTACGTGAGAGTTTGTAACTGATTGATCAGTTGCAGACAAAGACAGAAAGAGAGAGAGAGAGAGAGAGAGAGAGAGAGAGAGAGAGAGAGAGAGAGAATCAGAGTCCAGAGTCAGAGACAGAGACAGACAGAGGGACAGAGACACATAGGGAGAGATAGACAAACACACACACACACACACACACACACACACACACACGCTTAGAATCTAGCTTGGTATGAGATTTTGAAACCTCAAAGCCTATTAACAGTAACATACCTGCTTCAAGATAGTCATGCCTACTCCAACAAGGCCACACTTTCTCCAAGGCCACACCTTCTATTACCACCTAAATAGTATTACCAACTGGGTAATATGCATTTAAATACATGGGTCTCTGAGGGAGCGTTCGTTTTCAAACCAACACACTCTCCAAGTTGCTTTTTGTCATGATGTTAATTAAAAAATCAGAATCCTATCTTTTAAGAAAAAAATTAGTATCTGGTTGATGGGGTAATGCTGTGACAGACATGACTGTGTTGTTTTTGAAAGGACACTGAAGCTTTTGGCTGGACAAACTATTGAGTCCTCAGAGCTTAATGTTCTACTATTGTGGGAGATTGTAGGATAACTGTAAGATAATGATGAAGGCCTGGCTTGTCAACAGAACTGCAGGGGACTGAGGAAATCGTTGATTAAGGTGAGGCCATAGTTACACTATATGTCTTACTAGTTGGGTTCTGTCAGTACCATGGACAGAGGTAGTTGCAGTGTAAAGCCACCCTCTGCCTATAAAATGAGCTATGTATTCTGTGGATGTCTGAGGAATACAGCAACTCAATACCCTTGGAATCCAGGAGATTTTGAGTCCCAGAAGTCTGACACTCAACTTTCTATTGCCGAATTTGTTTTTGCTTTACTATGACTGTAACCTTGCCCTAGTTCTTCCCTCCTGAAATAAAAATGTACTTAACATGGTTTTATTTTGTTTTGTTTTCATTTTGCAGGAGCCCACACCCATGAGTGAGATTTTGAATTTTTAAAAAGACATTTGAAATTTTAAAGAAAATGGACTTTTAATAATTGAGTTTTTTTTTAACTGTGGGAGGTTTAGAACTATACTACGTTTATATTGAAAATTAATAAGTAGTCTTGGTGATGATCTAAATAGGAAAAGTTAAGGTTCAATAAATAACATGTTTGCATGTCAAACTGATATAGGGTCAATTGTGCTGGTGGCTTTTATTGATTTGATATAAACCTAGGCATACTTAGAAGGATTTTTAAAATACTTATTTTACTTTTTAGGTTATATGTAATTAATAATTTCTGTCTTCACTTTCTTCCCTTCATATCCTTCTATATACCTTTCCCTGCTCCTTTTCAAATTGATAGGGAAGAGCATATCTTAACTCAAATGATTCTTCTGTAAGATTGGCAGATGGTCACATTTAGAGGTTGATTAATGACTAATGTGGGAGTTCCCAGGTCATTGTAGGTAATGATAACCCTGAGAAGGTAGTTTTAACTGGTATAAAAAAGCCAACTGAACAACTCATGGAAAGCAAGCCATTAAGTAGCATCCATCCATGGACTGAGTTTTAACTTCTGCCTTCAGGTTCCCTGTCTTGTGTTCCTGCCCTGCCTTGTTTACATGATAGATTTTAAGCAATAAGGTAATATAAGTCTTTTCCTCTCCAACGTTATTTTGGTAATAGACTTTATTGTAACAATGAAACCATTACTAGGGCATAGAGTTTTTATCAAAATTAATTAATTAATCCAGTAATTCATTTGCTCATTCATTTTGGTTGAAACATAGAACTAAGAAGGTAAATTTCATTTTGGTGTTAATAAATAAAAAATAGTCTCACCCAGCTTTCATACTGGCTATGTCTTTGGTCTGAAGGGACATAGGTCACCTCAACAAGGCCTCTATGTGAACCACATTCTAAATGATAACATAATCTCAGTTTGTGTAAAAATTCCTTCGTGGTTGTTAAGAGGCCAGTCTACAATGCCAGTTCTCTTTTAGTGACTGAAAATCACCATAGATTCCAGTCAGAAAAAGAGACTATTATCTGGGATTTGTCATTCCATATCTTCTAATAGTAATCTGGTCATTATGTGAGCACCATTTTACTTCTGACACTGGTTAAGCCTGGCCATACTATAGGGCAGGAGTTACTAATTTTCTGGCCTTTAGAAAACAGCACCAGAAATGCTCCTCTCCCACTTTGATCACTGACTATGGCAGTGAAACTGAAATTTATAACAAAAAAGCAACTACCTCAGGTCACTGGAGAAACCTGCAAGTCATCATAGCATCCACCATTTCAAAAAATTCACCTTTGCCCAAAGAAGTGGAAGTGGCTCTGTTGCAATCTTTCAGAGGCCACAGTGAAGCAGATTCCTGGAATGGCAATTGCAGTCATTGTGTATCCCCTGATGTGGGTGCTGGAAACTGAATTCTGGTCCTCTCAAAAAAATAGTATTTTTATCATGTAGATACCTTTCTAACCCTAGTCTAAGTGTTTAAATGAATTTTCCCCAATAAAATTATTCCTTGGCAAAGATAGATATGTATAAAGTGGTTTTTAAAATCTTCTAGTTTTAAATGGAGTTATCCTATGAAAGGGAAAGAATACACCCAAACAAACACTGTATACTGCCCAGTAAAATCCCCAGTACCAGAAATGAGTACTGTGAAGCTATCTAACCGATACTGACCTGAGAGCTTCATCCTACTGGCTATTATTCATAATGCTAGAAGATAGTGTGCATGCTACTAGAGGAGGAAAATAATCGTAAGTTTCTTCTAGCCATGAACCCTGTTAGCTACAATAATTACCAGCTCACTCATGAAACAGTGGCATGGATATTGTGAGATTTACTGATCAATTTTTTTTTATTAGATTTAAAGCACCTTCCTCAATATAGAACCTATATGTGACACTGTCAGGGGCCATAGTGAAAACCCACTACTGTAAGTCTTTTAAGTGAACATGGCAATAAAACAACACCTAATGGCAATATCCAGAGCTCCCTGTTCAGTTCTCATGAGAGAAGCTTCCTTATGCCATAGATCCAATTAATGCAGAAAACCACAGAGTCAATGTGCAGAAAACAAAAGGCTTTTATATGCTAAGCTCTAAATGTACTGTCTATATCACATTCTTCTCAAGCCACAGAATCTATGAAGAAGAGAGAACAATACTATTGCAGGGGTCAGAGGTAGTAGATGACTTAAGGGAAAATGTTTCTTAGATACAACAGGACAAGCACACATATGAACTCATGAAGGATGTGACAACATTTGTAAGACCTACACAGATCAAGCCTGACAAGATCTCAGCATGCAGGAATAGAGATGAACATGAAGTTTATCCCTAGATCTGAAGCTATTGGCAATTGAGAGTTTTTAAATTAGAGAAGGCCAGTTTTCTTCAATGGAGTGACACTTGGTATATTAATCACACTCCAGGATAGATCTTACCCCCAGGACTAGTTGGCCAACAAACTGAACTCTGTACTACTAGACTAGATGATGTTTAATATATTTGTGTGTGTGTGTGTGTGTGTGTGTGTGTGTGTACATATAATATATATTATATAATTATATGTATATATGACAGATAGATAAGATAGATAGATAGATAGATAGATAGATAGATAGATAGATAGATAAGCAGACAGAGAACAATCCCATGTATGCAAGTGCCCAGGAAATCCAAACAGGACATTGGATCTCTTGAAAATGTAGCTGCAGGCTGTTGTAAGCCACTTGATGTAGATCATGGAACCAAATTCCAATCTTTGACAAAAACAGCAGGAGTGCTCTTAAGTGCTGATGTAAGCCACCCCTTAAACCTGTGTACTGATATTTCTAATTGGAGTTCATACATGTATCAGACTGACTGTAGTTTTGAGTGAAAGAAGAGGAAAACGAATAAAAATATAGATGTGCTATAAATAAATCACAGTACTCTTTTCTCCAATTTTTACAAATGTTTCCTAGGGTGATTAATACTAACCAGTTATAGAACTCTAATGAGACCTATCAGAAGCTTACCTAGTCAGACTAGCACCTTTCATTTATTGTAACTATCAGTTAAGAATAAACACACTTAATATTTGCATTGAGAAAAAGAATTAGCATCTTCAGTTACTATATTAGGAAGGGTTTCTCTTACTGTGACAAAACAAAAAGAAATTTTACCATAAACAAAAAGAAATTTGAGGAGCAAAATGTTTATTTGGCTTAAGTTTCCACATTGCTATGCATCATTTAAAGAAGTCAGGACAGGAACTCTAACAGGGCATGAACTTGGAGACAGGAGCTGAAGTAGAGACCATGGAGGACTGCTGATTACTGGCATGCTTCCCTAGCTTGCCAAACCTGCTTTCTTATAGAACCCAGGATCACTAGCTCAGGAATGGTACCACACACAATGGTAAGGGCTCTTCCAGTTGATCACAAACTGAGAAAATGACGCATAGATATCAGGGAGGCATTTTGTTTAGTGAAGCTTTTTCCTATCTAATGCCTTTAGCTGTGTCAAGTTGACATAAAAACCAGCCAGTACAACTGACCTCTTGTCAACTTGACATACAAACATATCATTATTAAACCTCCATCCTCTTTTCTAATTCATCCCCAAGATAAGTAACTCTAAATATCCCACAGTCTTTACAAATTCAAACACATTAAAATTTAAAGTCCCTTTTAAATAACTGATCTGTTTTAAAATCCAAAGTTTTTGCAAATTCAAATTCTCTCAAATGTGTAGTCCAGTAAAATACTCTCTTATTTCAAGAGAGAAAAATCAAGGCAGTTACGTCAAATCAAAGCAAACATGAACTCCAGCTGTCCAAAGTCTGAGTAATAGTCATAGTCTCCTGAACTTCTCCAAAGAGCTGGCTTCTCTTGTCCAGATCTATCTTCTGTAGTAGACACTGATGGCCTTCTCAGCTTTAATAGGCTCCACTTGCATGGCCACTGCTGTCCTTGGTGGTCACCCCATGGTACTCATATCTCCAAAACTACTTTGGTCCATTGCTACAATTGAGTTGTATTTCAACAATAGCCTCTGACAGCCTCTCTTCCTTGTGCCAAGCCTCAATTTTTTTGCATGACCACTGGGCTTTCAACTGCCACTGATGCTGCACCTTCACCAAAACTTCTCTTGGCCTCTCAGAATGCCAAGGTTCAATTATTCTCTATGACCCCTTCACATCTACAAAATCAGTACCACCTGGGTGACTCATACATTTACAATTTTGGCGGCCAACAAGAAGTACAACCGTGGCTGTCTCTGGAATACAGCTCCTTTGCAAGATCACTTCCCAGAAGATCTCTTATTAATCACCAGCTAATGTCTTAGCTCCAGCTAACCAACATCAATTGTCCTAGTAATGAAATGGTTTCACTTCAGTGGTGCTAGTTTCTTGTTAATTGTGGTTGACCCTTCAGCTTAGCTGGCAAGAGCAACATAATCTCAATTCAAAATAACAAATGGCTCTGAGAGTCTTTAAATTTCCCTCTGAAATGTCACAAGCAAGGCCTTCATCATCTGTATTACTTTCAACATTCTTATAATTCAAGATTCTAAAAAAATCTCACACTGAGCTCTCAAGACCCAACAGTTTTATAGTTCAAAGTTCCAAAGTCCCTCAAAAATCAACCTCAAAACATGGTCAGGTTGGTGATAACAATACCCAACACGTTGTACCAACTTGTCAACAATTAATAAATATAAGACTATCTTAGTTAGTGTTACTATTGCTTTGATGAAACACAATGACCAAAGCAACTTGGGGATGGAAGGGTTTATTTGACTTATAATTCCATATCAGTGTTCAACGTTGAATGAAGTCAGGACAGGAACTCAATCAGGGAAGGAACCTGGAGTGAAGAGCTAATTCAGAGGCCATGGAGGGGTGCTGCTTACTGGCTTTCTCCATGCGACTTGCTTAGCCTGTTTTCTTATAGGACTCAGGAGCATCAGAACAGAGGTAACATCACTCACAATGGGCTGGGCCCTCTCTCTCCAATCAGAAATTAAGATAATGTCATACAAAGCTTGAGTACAGCTCAATCTTATGAAGGTATTTTCTTAACTGTGGTTCCTTTCTCTTAGATGACTTTATCTTGTGCCAAGTTGACATAAACTATCAAGACATGGTCGACCCCTTGTCAACTTGACATACAAACATATCACTGTTAAGCCAAACCCTTCCTTTCTCATTCTTCCCTAACATTTCACATTAAAAACATAAATAACTTTAAAAGTTTTATAGTCTTTACAAATCCAAATGCATTAAAAGTGCTCTCTTAATCCTCCCCCAAAATATAGACAGGTCTGTCACAACTCCCTACTTGTGGTACCAACTTGTAAACACTCAATAACTCCAAGAATGTCATAGTAGGGGTCACTATTGCTGTGATGAAATACCATGACCAAAGCAACCTGGGGACAAAAGGCTTTACTTGACTTAGAATTCCATATCACTCTTCACTACTGATGGGAGTCAGAACAGGAACTCAACCAGAGCAAGAACCTGGAGGCAGGAGCCAATGGAAAGGCCATGGAGTGGTGCTGCTTACTGACTTGACCTACATGACTTATTCAACCTGTTTTCTTATAGAACCCAGGATCACCAGCCTAGGGATGGCACCACCCACAATAGGCTGGGTTCTTTCACATCATCAACTAATTTAAAATATGTTCTACAGGCTTAAATGGAACCCAGTCTTATCAAGGAACTTTTTAAAAATTGAGGTTCTCTCCTCTCAGATGACTACACTCATATCAGGCTGACATAAAACTATCCAGCACAAAGAAACATTAAGAATAACAAGCCAGGATACTACTTTCAAGTATAGTACATTTCTAATGCAAACTTTAAGTTACAGGATTTCCTGACATATTTACTCTGCTGTCGCTTTATATACAGTAAGATATTTGCCAAGATCTAGCATGGTGATACAAAGGATACATTGATTTGCTGTGATTCATAGCTAGGTATGCATGGTTCTGATTGTACTACAGTCGCAGAGATGCTGCTCCTACAATAGCTTTGATGAACTGCCCTCACCAAGGTTTGAAAAGGTACATCAGTCAAATGGATGTCATTTTGACTGGTTCTTTATCTGACAAGGTGTTTCTGCAAGAAAAAAAAAACTTTACATACAATTTACCTTAGGTAAGTTGACAAAGATGTATTTGTGTAGCAGAAACTAACAGCCAGTCAAAACATCAGTGGGAAAAAGATTCAATATGAGAATTTTGAGGAAAAAAAAAACAGGCTCAATTCATTCTATAACAACTCAGAAGCATGTTACATGAAATCATTCCTCCAATTCATAGTAATTACTCCTTATCATCTAATATGTTGTAAGCTAGGAACAAATAAACCTTCTGATGGGACCCAACACACAAATAAATGTTTGTGAGCTTTAATTTTGAGACTCAATTTTGAATAAAAAATGAAATGTTAAACATTTTATTTCAAAATAATTTTAGACTTTTAGAAAGGTTTCAAGGTGATATAATGTTACTTAATTCTTTATATAAAATTTCTAGTTTATAGCTTAATATTTTGAACTGATTGTCCTACTCTTGTGTCTGGATGAATGAACCATAGGTTTTATACATCCTGGTGTGTAAAACATTTGTAGTAGGAGACTTTGAACAAACAGGGAATTTTCATTTTGGTTGAGAACTATAATTGACTCTGGAACAGAATTCTTTTGGTGGTGCTTTTAAGTCACAATAGTTGGTAAGAGTGATGCTTAATAGTCATGCTATTAATCTTTGGACTTGATCTATTCACTGCTTTTTAAATTTTATCTCCTTTCACTTACAATTGATAAGTATTAAAATAACCCCATGATAATCCAACTTCATTTATTTGGGTTCCTTTGGTTATATTCTAAGACTTGAACTTCAACAGAAGTAGAGACCTTAAACTCTCCTAAGGACTGATTTCAGCTCCACTGCTAAATATTTTTAGGGTCTTAATTCATGAATAGAAAATAGTACACATGATTATGCATGACTACAGGTCATTTAGGATAGACCTCTCTCTGGTGCAAGGCTTTGGTCCCGACTCTGTGTTTTCCTGGTAAGACTAGAAAAGTAAATACCACAATCATTCCTCCTTAGAATATAAACAATCACCCAGAAAGGTGAATATAATCAGGACTTTGCTGAAGTCCATTAAGGAAAAGATACTTCTTCTAGGTCAAAAGAAGGGAATCTGAGTTATACCTCTGGCTCTGGGTAGAGTCAAGACATTTTTTATCTTCCCCAAAGACTAAAAAGTTACAGACTATTGTCTCGTTCTCTCTTAAGAGTTGAATCAGCTGGGCCTGTTAATCACCTGGCTTTGAGACAGAAAGTTTTATTCAATTGAAGACAAGATATGCTGTGGGAGGATTAATCCTCTAATAAGATACTTGATTATCCTTCCTAGAATCCTCTCCCTTGGTGAAGCATCTTCCAGAGATGCCCTCATGCTGCACTGACAAGGAGGCCAACTTTTCTAACTCAGAAAAGGATACCTTTCCCTTTTATTTCTTTCTTTTGGATACTGGCCAAAAACCTAAACATGTTTCTTTCCAACCCTGAGCTTTCTTACTTTGTCTGAAGTCTCCAATCCCTTTTACCGCGTAGCTCCTTGAGGATTTCTGCCATTGAATAAGCTAGCTTTTCTCAGATGCTGACTCGAAAAGTGTATCTTGTTTTCTTCTGTTTCATATCCTTCCTCCTTGCAGCTGCTGCAAATTTTAGCTTGCATGCCCTGCTGCTTTTCTCTAAAACTTGAATAAATTGGCCTTTCAACTTCCATTTTTAGTCTATTAAAAATTCTTTTATTAACAAATATAAGAATTCAAAAGGGAACTCCAATTTTCTCTAGAGTATAGACTGTGCTATATGGTACACATTTGTATTATTTCCAGTCTGTGAATTGTTTGGTAACAAAGCATATTGGCATAAAATTATTGGACACATTTTATTACAGGTGATGCTAAACAACTCAGGGACAAAGCTTACAGCATGAGCTGGATATGATGCAAGATTCTTCCTAATCATGGGTACCTCATTGTGTTTTAATGTTTTACAGTTTAGAGTTTGATTATTAATTTTAATTAAAGTTATATAAAATTCACCCAATAATATTTTAATAAATTACATTAGAGAGTTTTAATATTAACCTTAACATTTTGCACAGAGTTCAAGATTATTATCTAAACTAAATGCATCGAATTTGCCTCATTTGTCTCAAATCCCAATCACTTAAAATGAAAGAAGTTTCACTATAGTTTTTTCCTTAAAAGGCACACACATCGTAGACCTAGAGTGATGTTCCCTGCACCCACATGACACCTCACAACAGTCAGTAACTGATTCCTCTCCAGGCTTCCTGTGGTGCTGAGCATGCAAGCTGCACATAAGCCCATGCAAGCAAAAGATTCACACACATAAAATAAAATTAATAAAGCTTTTGTTCCTTACGGATTTTTATTAGTTTTTTGAGAATTTCACATCATTCTGAGAGAGACTTTTCTTTCTTTCTTTCTTTTTCTTAAATTCACTTTTCATCCCCCCTCCAGGTCACCTCTCCCATAATCCTCCCCTACTACCCTTCTCCTCTGAGCAGGTGGGGGCCACTTGGTATCCTCCCACCCTGGTACATCAAGTCTCAGTGAGGTTAGCCTCATCCTCTTCCACTGAGAAAAGACAAGGCAATCCAGCTGAAAGAAGATACCAGCTGTAAAGGCAACAGCTTTTGTGATAGCCCTCACTCCAATTGTTCAAGACCAAAATGAAGACCAAGCTGCATATCTCCTACATATGTGCAAGGAGGCCTAGGTCCAGCCCTTGTATGTTCTTTGGCTGGTGGTTTGAGTCCTAAGGGTCCAGATTAGGAACCGAATGATGAACAATGCCTGGGCAGAATAAAGCCAGAGGAAACTCTGAAGGAAGTCCATAGCACTACTGAAGTGCAGATCCATCATCTGACCTGGGTATAGGAGCGAAAAACTAAATCGAATAGTGTAGTAGCTGGTTCCCTCCTAAGTTTCCCTCAGGAGAGCCAGAACTCTCGCAAACCCAGCAGTTTTATCTGGTAAAGCAAATACTTAGAGGTCTTGGGGCCAAAACATTTTTTTAAAGATAGTTGACCTGTTTTCTGTTTGTTTGTTTGTGTGTGTGTGTGTGTGTGTGTGTGTGTGTGTGTGCATGAAAAAGAGAGAGACAGAGACAGAGAGACAGAGAGAGACAGAGACAGAGAGACAGAGATAGAGACAGAGTTTTAAACATGAAGAGTTAGCCTGGCAAAGACTTAGATTTCTTGAAGCCTCCTCTCTTTCCTTTATTGATCATACAAGATTATAGAGTAATCTTTCACCAATGAGATGAGATGAAGTCAGCAAACATATTAATGATAAAACATATAAGCCAGATATGCCTTTGTATGTTCCTACCCTGGTTTTGGTGGTGCGTACTTTTTGCAAAGAGAATTGCATTGATGAGAAAGGTTTGTTGTGTATGTGAGATTCATTGTGCACTATGGAAATCACACATTTTTGTTTCTAAGAATAATCACCCCTTCTTAAAAAAAATCTTACAAGTACATATATTTTGAACTTCCACCAGGGTTTATATGCTTAAAGGACACTGACTTTCTTTTTTCAACAGCTACTAATTGTCAATAGCTCCTTGATTAGGGGTGGAATTACTTGCCCATCTCCCATCTCCATGGTGTTATTTTGTCGGCTTGAGGTAGTACAGGTGCCCTGTCTCCAGTGCTGTGAATTCATTTATGTAACTCCTTTGCTGTTTGTATGCACTAAAAACTGGCTCTTATACTCATTTCTTCTCCCTCTCTGCAGTAACTGCTGAACCCTGTGATATAGATATCTTGTTTAAAGATGGGAATCCACAATCTCTCTTTCTCTGCACCTTGACCAGTTTGGATCTGTGTTAGTTACTATCTTAAGAAAAAAAAGACGTGTATCTTAAAATGTAACAGTAGCCGATTATGATAATGGAGATGATAATGAAGAAAAAAAGATCAAAAGAGGAGTAGTGTGAATTTTATTATGAAATATGACTTAGTTGTAGGTATAATTGTTCCTAAATTGTTAAAGCATATACATATGCTGTTATACATAAAGATATATGAGTAATGAAAATTACAATTCTGTAATCAGAATTCTTATATATATATATTTATATATGTATGTATACATATATATAGAAACACATATACATATAAAATATATTATAGTATAATAAAAATACATTTAAGTATATAAACATACACACATATATATTTGAGCTAAAATTTCCTAAAAGTAAATATTGTTTAGGTATTTTTCAAAGTATTAAACTATAATGATTAGATATTGCAAACAAAATATTTCATGTTCCCTTTCTTCATGGAATTTGAAAAATGTGCTCTTAAGATATGTATGAGAATAAAATAGAAAATATTCAAAGTTGGCATAGCTAAGGCCATCAATAAGTTGATTTAAATGGAATCAGAAAGTCCTAAAACTTAGTATATAGCTAAGAAAAAGCACAATAGTCTTAGAAATAACACAGGGGAAACGACAATACTGAGATGCCTGTTTCCATGTCAGTACATATGTAGGCTGGCTCTCCCAGCATCACTCAGTTCCTGTGGCTCCCCTCAGTTCTACCAGCATCACACAGTATCTGTGACTCCTTCTAGCCCATCTCACTCTGCCATCTGTCAGAAACCTTTCCCTCTCAGGGGCTGGGGTTCCACTTCCTTTCTCTGAGTCTGTTCCTTAACAGCCACTGGCTATACTGCTCTCCTGTTCTCTTGGCCCTGGCCAACTGTCTTGGTTGATGGCTTCTGTCTTGTTCTTCTCTAACTCTCCGCTCATGGTCAGTTTTAGTCTGCTGGCCATGTTCAGCCTAGACTCTTATCTCTGCCTGTTTTCAACCTTACAGCTACAAAATGTCTTCATACTTTAGGGGTTGTTATGTCCTCCTCCATTTTATTTTTATTTTTAATTTTTTTTAAGTTCATGAAGTTATGGAGTAGATTCACCTGAGAAAATACTCTTATATATTCTAAGCTTCCTGGGACTTAATTAAAATAGAGGCTTATGTTAGGAATTATCTAAGTACACAATGTGCTCATGATTAACTACTCCATATCTGCAGTTATATATTTTGGGTAATGAAATATAGATGCTTAAACCATTGTAATAAAATAGCTAGTGTTGGGAGCTGAAAAGGATGGTCCAGTAGTTATTTAGATCCTGTTTGTCTTCTCTGCTGTTCTAATTCTGTTTTCTTGTCTTCTATTTTATTAATTCTATTGGTTATATTTTAAAACTGACCTCTCCTATCTTTATATATACCTTATATATTCTTGTCATATTTGTGGTTTGGTTAAAGTAGTACTGAAGAGCCATTTAGGTGAAGCTATTTTTCTTTTTCTTTCTTTTTTCCTTTTTAATCAAACAAATGGAATCTATATGTGAGTGGAGATATACAATTGTATTCTTCCTTATGAGTTAATCCGGTTGGTTGATCAATCTAGGCCAAGAGACCAACCCTCAGGAAAGCTGATTTATTCTCTTAAAAACATGGTAAAGAGATGAGATGATTACTTCTTTTATGAGATATTGTACTTGGCCCTCCTGGTTTTCTGGTGTATCTGTAAATAGAAAAGTATAATTTTCGTTTTCATTTTTAGTAACATTTTCTTCTTTTGGACCCATGACAAAGCCTGTACATGCTTTTGTGGACACTCTAGGTTTTTATATTATGTTTTGATTTGATTTGTCTTCTTCTCCAGCTTTTGCTATGTATCTGCTTGTGAATAAAGAGCTTCCTTTCCTCTTCTCCAAACTCCTCCACTGGGCAGCTGACACGATTTATGTCTCTCCTAGTCTGTGAATTTTCTTTTCAATTTTAAGAAAATTGTACTTAAGTTTCCTTCTGAGACAATTCTTAAGTCTTTTATTATGAGCCTAAAACTCTGACAGGGGACCCCAAATATTCTTGGCAATGTATGACATGCAAAGTGAAGCTCCCCATAATTCTTGAATAATAATACCACTTATCTTCCAAACAAATAATTATTAATATTTTACCATTTAGTGCAAATAATGGTGACGGGGTTACCACTCCATAGGAAATAAGGGTGAGCACCCATGGTGAATTATGAACTAGGTACAGAGTTTGAGAACAAAACAAAGACATTACTTGATCAATTACCTCAAAATCCATAAAACTAGTTGGGAGATAGTGTGGACAATTGTGGCTACAACAACATGTGATCATGATTAATTGCATGAGCAACACATGACTACCTTTCTGGTTAGCCATAAAAAGTCATACAAATGATCTATGTCCCCTCACTGAATGTGTTAGCAGTAGATTCAGACATTGTTTGATTTCAGTCTTTTTCTTAGAGTTGTTTATTTGCTTTCTGTGAAGAGACACAATAATTATGGCAACTTTTATAAAGGAAAGTATTTAGTTAGGGCTGGCTTCCAGTTCATCAGTTTAGTTAATTATAGTCCTAGACGGAAGTATGGTGGCATTCAAGCAGACATGGTGCTGGAGAAGTAGCTTACAGTTCTATATCTGGATACTCAGGCATTAGAAAGAGAATGTGACACTGGTCTGACTTGTGCATTTCCAACTTCAAAACCCAAACCCCTACTGTCACATTTTTTCCAACAAGGCCACACCCACTAATAGTGCCACTCTCTGTGAGCGTTTGCTGGTCATTTTTTTTTTTTTGAGCTATAACAGTCTCCATCCAGTCTCTAACATAAGTCACATAAAACATAATTGGAGAGGAAAGCTTAGGTGCACATCTCTCTGGGACAACCCTTCTCACTCTGAGTTTACTCATTTCACCTTTGTACGTCTATTTTCACTATGCTCATTTCTTGTCCACAGTTCTTAGTTTTTGTGTTACTAGACAATGAATCTGGGAGCCATTGTCTCTTAGTAACTACCAACCTTTCAGCATCCTACCTCCTGATTTTAAGCTCAACATTGGAAAGGAGGGGTATATGCCTCTCAATTTGAAAATTGTGAAGCAATATTCTAGAGACTGAAAACACAAGTAATTGTCACTCAGTTGTTAGAGCATAAGTATGTACAGAAATAGCACGCTTAATGTTCTAAAAAGTCACAGGTTCTTTACAGAAATATGCAAGAAAGGTAGTCTAAAAATATATTACACACTGAAACATTTATCTTTGTCTTAGATTTCATATAAAATGTTAAAGTGAGATTTTGTTTTGTATTTAAGGTAATCTTTGTCTTCATCATTTGCATGTTTTTCCCTCTGGGATTCTAACATTGATCAGAAACCTCACAGCCCTTTGGTTTCACCTTAATCTAATGTGCCTTTTGTTAGTGCTGCATATTGTCCATAAGTAGTAGATAATGTGTGTAATTATAGCACTTTGTTAGCTAGGGCAGAGTGATGCCAAGTTTCAGGAAAAACAGAGAAACAAAGAGAGACACTGACTACAGAGAAGAAAATAAAACACACGTTCACATATACACACACATAGACACACATACATACATACATACACACACAAACACATACACACACGCATACACATGCTCACACAAATAAGCAAAGAAAAATAGTTTTTATTTAGTATGATTGATATCAGATAAATGATCATTCCATTATGCTATTGTGTTGTGGATTGTACATTTAGTGTACAAAAACTTTTTGAAATTATTTTTTTTATTTTTCGAGATTATAATGCAGTTGCATCATTTCCTCATATTTTCCCCCTCTAAACTTTCATTTACTTCTCATTTTTCTCTTTCAAATTCATGAAAAAAAAATCTGTTCCAGCATTCCTGAGGGCTATTTGTGTAACAATGACAATATAATTACCAGATATTTTGTTTTAGGTCTTTCTGGATTTCAAAGGATATGGGTGTTTGGATATAATTCAATTTTATTGTAATTATGCTTGTCATAGTCAACTATTTCACAAGTATTCCATTTTTTTCCTAAGAGAAATAATGATTTCAAGTAAAAGCACAAATCATCCATGTTGGGATCTTATAAGTTTAATTTAAAGATCCCAGAGGATTTTCAGCAACTTTCATATAAACCACCTGCAAGGGCATCTCAACCTTTATGGTGCCTTTGACTCACAATATTAATCATGCTCTCCAGACAGTGGGCATGAGAGCTTAGGAGCAGAAAACTCAGGGGATGAAACAATGATATAAATTGACATTTGTGATTAACTGAGCTTGTCATCTGGAAATTTGCTGTCAGTACTGACCTCGACGTTTGGCTCATGCAGCATTTTTTGTACTCTAGCAAAAATCAGTAGGCATAAGAATGTAAGAAGATGTCTGATCAGTCAAATTATATAAGCTGTCTGTAAACAGGCTTACAAAAATCATCTTACAAAACATTGACTAGGTATTTGGACTCTATATTTAAACACATGTTAAATAATAAACTTTTGTGAATTTTAAATCAACTACTTCTCTTTCTTTCCTTTTGATAGAATCCTTCTCCTAAAAAAATAGCCAATTCCTTTAAATTCTTTCAACTCTATCACATGGCACATAAAACCAGGAATACTTTAAAGCATCACAAAACAAATCAAATCAAAACAAAACAACAACAAAAATAACCACCACCAACAGCAGCAGCAGAATCCCAGAATAAGCCTTATATTTTCCATAATTATTAGCAGAAGTACCTATATAATTGGACAATGGTTTACTAACAATATGTAAAGATATCAATTATATCCTAATACTCTAAATCTATATCATCTAGAATAAATGAAATTGAAATGAGTCTTCCATGGATCATGTAAAGTTAATTAAGACAATCAGGAGTTTAGATTCCAGGATTCATGTTGGGGTGCTCACAAATGCCTATAATTTCAATTCCAAGGGGCCAAATGTCTCCTCTGGCCTCTGAGGGTATCTGCATACATGTGTGTGCATACACACAGAAATACCCATACACATAGGTACATGTACACAAATTCAAATAAAATATAATAACATTTTAATAAACAAATCTGTTCTTGCAGTAACAAAGTTTTAACTTAAATATACATTTATTCTGTTCCTTTAAGATACTAACAGATCATGTTAATCATACTTTAAATTGTGAGACTTTTGCTTTTAATCATAAACAAATAGAATGAAAATGAATCTGAATTTTGCAATCATACATATCCATAAATCAGACAAATAGATCAATGGGTAAGTCAAAATAGGAATATTATAGATGAGTCTATTTTTAAGCGTCTTTTTTATTTATTTTGTTGTTTATTTGTTTTTAGGTGCATGCAGTGTGCATGTGTTTGTGTGCGTGTGTGTGTGTGTTGTGTATACCTCTATCTTATTTCCCTGAAATGAGGTCAATCATAGAACTTATAGCTCATGAATTTTCAGCTGGGCTACAGACCAGAAATCCCTGATATCCTTCCCTCTCTTCTCCTTCTTCTACTTCCACTAGTAGTGCAGTTACAAGTTCACACTGTTATACACTGTGATGCTGGGCTCTTTTAATAGGTGCATGGTGTCCTGTCTCAGATCCTGGTTCTTTCAGAACAAGTGTTTCTTAACCACGGAGTCCTCTTCCTAGCCCTTACATATCTTTTAGATAAGCAAATAAAATGGACAATAAACCCCCAAGCCTATGGTGATTGTGTTGTGAGATCTACACAAGGTAACAATGCTCAGTGTTCTTCATTATCCATTAACTAATGGACCATAACCATAATCCATCAACTAATGCAGTGAAAAGACTGATCACAGGGAAGGAAATCGTGATGTGTTTGTATTAAACAAAAAAAAGTGATTACTTAAATATATAAAACCAGAGGAAATGTCCATGGGACATTTGAGCATGTAAAATCTCCAGGAATGCATTAGAACTTGAAAAGGACTCAAGAATTACGTGACGATGCATTTTTATTTGTCCTTGGGAGTATTTACTAATCTCAGAATCAAGATGTCTGCTTCATTGGATGAAACAATACTAAGTTCAGGAGTAGAACATAAATACATTTCAGTTGCTGGAAATACATGGTAGTGCACCAGTTATTGCCAATTCAGTTTACTAAATGCTATCCAAAATCAATGCATCTGGGGAAACAAATTGTACTTGTTCTGAGATTTGAGGGATTCCAATACTGTTTCTCTTAAGCTGTAGCCCCATAGGCATCATGTAAAATGAAGCACATAATCAGCTTTCAGACTGTATTTGCCTTCATTAATCATCAACAGTAGGCAAATTCTGAGCTTGCAAATTTAGATCCTTTATTGTTGCTTTGTGTTAATGGTTATTGTCATTTATTCCCCTCCAGGTTTAACATTTTCTGCAACTACAGAGCACAGATGGCAGAAAGCCCTCACAGAGATGTAATCAGAAACTGTGAACACGCTGTATTCTAAACACAAGATAAAGGAAAACCATAAATTGCTCCCTAGCCTAGCTAATCAATCAAAATGTTATTACATAAATATCTATAGCAAAGCAGCCATAGATTTGATTTACCACAGGAATCACAGGCTAAGTATATGTTACAACATTGAATATCAATACACAAAATGCTTATATTAGACAATATTATGCAATAATCTCGATATGGCAGGTAATGCTTACATTAATATACTAAATTTCTATAATTTATATTTCTAGTGATAAAAATGCTGAACTAACACTTAGAACATTATCTTAACATTCTCATTTGTAAAATATTAATCTATAAAAAATTTAATTTTCAAGACTATGCCATCAAAAGTCAGAGTTTTATTTGTACCCACATATACTTAAGCATGGAGAGTAGTAATTTATATATAACTGTCGGCTCCTTGCTGGCAGGTCCAGGCAAGAGGAGAGCGGTCCCAATCCCCCTGGGTCTCTCTGGGGCTGAGCGGGACGGTGAGTGTCGATGGGCCAAAGGAAACATACAGGGGCAGGAATCTTGTTGAAGCAGGAACTCAACTTTATTACATCAGCCTCTTGCTTACATAAACTCGGAGGACAGAGAGGGAGATTTTTGATGGTGTGAGATGACATAGGTGGCAGGGAAGGGTGACAGAGGGTATGGGGTGACTGACAGGGCCAATGGCAAAGCTCTACATTAGCAAAGATGGGGCAGAGGCAGGGTCAGACAGGTCTTGCTGAGTCACCCCAATATAGAGGTGATTGAGATAGGTCTCAAAACTCAAGCCAGGCTTAGGTTCATCTACAAGGCTTCAGAAACCCGAGCCAGGCTAGGGTTTGTCCACAAGGCCAAAACCAGGCCTGAAATGAGGCCCAACATAGAATATTATCATATATTTATATTTCCAAGCTTTTCTAATTCATTGTGGAAAAATTAATAACTTTGAAATAAACTTTTCAACCAGGCTAGATTAATGAAAGAGGAAAAATAAATTTTCTAAGGTAATATTTTAATTGACAATATACATTCATAGGGACAGGGAAATATTTGATATGTTTATCTTTTTAAAAAGTAAGTCAAGCTATATAATATGACTATTACCCATCAGCGTACTTTTTATATTGTCCAAGAAAGTTAAATATCTCTTCTATTGGCAATCTTAGATTTTCAGCAGTCACCAGACAATGAAATGTCTTCTGGTAACATTGACACTGTACCATAAACACTTTCTTCACAATTTTAAACATCTTAGCCTCCATCAACTTGAACCACACGTTCTTTCTTATATAGGCTCTGGAAGCAAGGAAAAAGAAACTTTTTAAAATAGCAAACTTTGCACCAGTAAGAAGAGCAAATAAGATCTCATGAGTCTCTGGTTACAAGAGTCAATCATGACATAGGATCACTAGCTAATATCCTTGTCAAGAAAACCAGTCTTAAAACATTTAACCCCCCCATTTCACCCCTACCCCTGCATTTCTTTTACCTGAGGCATCAACTCACTCCAGGATTAGAAACTTCTTTTCCCACTGAGGCCAGACAATGAAATCCATTGCTACATATGTGTTGAGGTAGGAGGCCATGGAGCAGTCCATGTATGCTCTTTGGTTGGTGGCTTAATGGGTGATAGGGGTGGGTACATAGGGGGAGCACATTCTCAGAGGCAAAGGGGAGGATTCGGTGAGGAACTCTTAGAGGAGGTACTGGGAAGGGGGCATTATTTTGAATGTAAATAAATAAAACAATTACACACACACACACACACACACACATACACACACACACACACACACACACACACACACACCATCAAAAACTTCTTCAGGTTCCTTGGCCCTACTGTTAGGCATCTCAGATAAGGTGCATTTGGGAGCTTCCTTTATCCCAGGTCTCTGGAACTTCTTAGAGATTCTCCCTTCTCCCAACCCCAGGCAGCTGCAGACTCTCCTGGGCCACTGTGCCTTCTCTTCTGTCTCTCACTCTCATCCTGTTCCCTCCACTCATTCTCTCCCTTCCTGTCCTCCTATGACTATTTTGTTTCCCCTTCTAAGTGTGATTCAAGCATCCTTGCTTGAGTCTTCCTTCTTATCTAACTTCTTTGGGTCTGTGGGGTGTATCTTGAGTATTCTATACTTTATTGCTAATATTCACTTATCAGTGGATATACTGTGCCTGTCCTTCTGGGTCTGGGTTGCCTCAGGAAAAATATCTTCCTGTATCCAGGCAGGACCCCCAGCGTAAGGATAGGTACACCAACCTACCCACTAAACTTTTGGCCCAAAACATGTCCAGTCTAAAAGAAATGCAGGGATGAAGCAGGAGGAAAGGGCAATCAATAACAGGCCCAATTCAAACCCACCCCATGGGCAAATAAGAATCCTTGACATCATCAACGATACTCTGTAATCTTGCAGTCAGGATCCTAGCATAACTGTCCTCTGGAGGCTATACCTCAAAGCAGACAGAAACAGAAGCAGATATCGACAGCCAAACATTAGATGGAGGTTGGGGGGCACTTATGGAAGAGTTGGGGGAAGGATTGTTGGCCCAGAAGCAGATGAGAATTTCACAAGAAGACTATCAGATTTAACAAACCTGGGCTCCTGGGAGAGCTCCGAATCTGATCCACCAACCAAAGAACTTATACCTGCTGGAACCAGGCCCCAGCACATATGTAGCAGACAGGCAGCTCAGTCTTCATGGGTGCCCTGTCTGGCCTCAGTGAGAGAGAATGTGCCTGATATGCCTAATCTGACAGAGACTTGATAGGCCAGGGTGGAGGGATACCCTGAGGGGATCCCACTTTCTTAGAAGAGAAGGGGAGAGAATGGAAGGAGGGGCTTGGTACAGGAGGAACAGGGAGGGGGACCAGCATTTGTGATGTAAACAAACAAAGTAATTAATTAATTAAAAAACAAACATCAAAAACCTGCTGTTCCATATCACCTTCTCTTGTAAACTTTAGTAGATATTGTGAGGCAGTAGCTGCGGCTCCAGAGTCACAGAACCTGCTAGGCCAGCACAGTAAGTATTTTCCACTGCATGGTGCACACACATGTTTGGAAATGTGAGTTAGTTAGCACTGGTTGAGAAGGGTTTGACATTTTCCTGACCCTGGTTAAAGTGACCATAAATTCTCTGGCTTTCAGCTTCACAGCTATGCCTTTTAATCAGTCTTCATCTCACGAATCCACAAGTTTAGCCACTCCCTCCTATCTTTTGTATATCTTCTTCATGAACTGTAAATGTTACCTTAGTGCATTCTAGAGTGGCCTCAGGAAAACAGGTAACTTTCTTTTTGCAGAACCACATTGTGGATACATTAACATGTAACTTGTGGCCCATAGTATTGTAATTCGTGTCGGACTAGAGCTTATTTAAAGATTGAATTTTCTACGTAGTGTACATCTCAGTGTTCTTTTTGTCTGGAATATGAGACAGGACTTTTGCACTAGACTGAGAATCCTTTTTAAAAGGGAAAAATCAGCAAGAAAAAGCACAGACATGAAAAACAAATGACAGAAAATGGCTCTAGAAATGTTATACTTTCTACATTGTGGACTGCTACTAAAAAACAGACAATGTCAGACAAAACTTCAGCCAGGGATGAATTCACCAGTGACTGCAACTTTTGTCTCTTTGTTATGTCCATTTTGGACAGAATGCAATTTGAGGATAAATTGTATATATTTACATTCTTATTAGGAAAATTACATCTTTGTATCATGTAGGAACTGTATTATATTTCACAAGGAAGCAATAGGGTGCTTGTAAGAAAGCATTAGACATTAAAGGGTATTTATTTGATTCTTGACAAATGAATGTTTATAATTCCAAAAGATGAAGTGGGAGATTATTGTCCTCTGTTCTGACCTGTGTAACAGTAACAACATAGGGTGTTCTCATCTGGGTTTGACTTCTTCCATGCATCTTCATACCTGTAGGATCAATGGTGTTCACAGACCAATAGTGTGTACTTCTTTTCTTCAGTATTGCATCACCTTCTGCGTTCACACTACTCTTTGTTGATTAGCCTACTGAGCAAACATTTAGATTGCTTCTAATTTTCTTTATCTTTTTTGGTACCCCATGTTCATTGGTAAGCTACTTTTCAAAGCGCTTGCATTGCATTTCCAGAAATTGATTTGTAGTGATATTCCTTCTGAGATCCATAGCTCTTAAGCCTCTATGCACTCAGTCATCCCTTCTGCATCATGGCCAGGACAATTGCCTGAGGTGAGTAAGCTTCAAATGTCTTTGCAATAATTTATCTCCTAGAGAGGTGCAACCTCATTGTGCATAATGCAATGACAATGATTGTCGTACAAGTTATTATACTTTCCCCAGCTTCTCCAGGTTCTGGCTTTACATATTTTATTTTATTTGTATATCTTATTTATTTACATTTCAAATGTTATCTGCTTTCCCAGTTTACCCTCTGGAAAACCCCTCTCCCATCCACCATCCCCTTGCTTCTATGAAGGTGCTCCCTCACCCACATACCCACAACCACCTCACAGCCCTGGCCTCACCCTACACTTCACAGGACCAAGGGCCTCTCCTCATACTGATGCCAGGATAAGGCCATCCTCTGCTACATATGCTGCTGGAACCACCTGTCCTTCCATGTGTACTCTTTGGTTGGTGGTTTAGTCCCTGAGAGTTCTGGGGTGGAGGTCTGGTTGGTTGATATTGTTGTTACTTTTTTGACCTAGAATTGTTACTGTCTAAAGGAAATATAGGGACAAAGTGTAGATCAAAGACAAAAGGAAAGGCCAGCCAGAGACTGCCCCACCTAGGGATCCATCACATATACAGTCACCAAACCCAGACACTATTGAGAATGCCAAGAAGTAAATGCTGACAGGAGCCTGATGTAGCTGTCTTTTGAGAGGCTCTGCCAGAACCTGACCAATACAAAGGCAGATGCTTGCAGACAACCACTGAACTGAGCACAGGGTCCCCAATGGAGGAGTTACATATTTTATTTTTAATCATGTACTTACCACAACTTAGAATCACCTGGAAAGACAGCCCTAATGAAAAATTATCTAGAACAGATTGGTCTGTTGAAATACTTTTTTTTTTTTCATTCGAGTTGGAAAGAAGACCTGGTCAAAAATGTGGATGACAGTATTCATTATTCTGTTTAAACAAAACCAAACCAGATCAAACCAAACTGAATGACCCAGAAAAGAAAAAGAAACAAACAAATAAACAAAATGTCCCTTTCAATACAAAAACATTCTAACAGAGAATGGGCCCTCAGAAGAGTAAAGTAGATGTATGAACATTGCAATTTGGGGATATTATGAGAACGTAAATAATGAACCAAAAGAAAAGATTATTAAAATGGAAATATATAGCTGGGAAGCCAGAAATGTGTCAAGTATCTTAATAGAATCCATCACGCAAAGACTCTGCTTTAAATGTGTAGCAGAACTGTGCAATGACCCCATTATAACCACAACAGTCACAAAAGAAAAATGGAGTGGCTCTTTCATCTCTCACTACCATAGCAAGCAAAGTTATTTCCCAGTGAGAATACCACTTTGAAACATCTGATAAGCCTGGAAAGCATAATGCTGTCTAAGGAAGAAAAGAAAGTCTTTTAAATTCTCCACTATTTAATATAAATTTATCCTCTGAATAAAGTAAAGGTCAAATATTGGCTAATTTTGAGTGGCATTTTAGATATATCTCTAAAACTTTCTTTAATAAGATTGAAGTTAATTTTGGGGTAATGAATTTCTGTTGCCTTACAGAGAATTATTCTACCTTTTAAATATAAGTAAATTTTTTATAATTTAGAAAAATAAACACACATATAAGCAATTTGTGATATATATATAGTATCAGCAAACACGTTATTGGTCTTTAATTTTCATTATTATACTATCATTATGAAGCAAGATTGACATTTTTGACCTCCATTCTGTTTCAGTATTTTCTACAGAAACTTACTTGCTTATTCAAGACAATTTGGACTGCATGGAGTGCAGAATGTTTGCTAACTCAAAGCAAATTATAGTTTGCTGATTTTTATAGGGCAACTCAATATAAAATTCATCTATTTCTCAAATTATTATTTCTATCAGAGTTCTGTTTATAAACTTTGTAAACATAACTTTACACATAGTCAACACATCAACTAAAAGTAAAGATTTAATATGAATTTCTTTGATATTACTCACAGTAACATTAAAAGAATAAGCGTCATAATTAAAATCACCCACAAGTTCTGAATATCCTGACTGTGGAAAATTAGCTTTGGTTGATTCTACTTTTAGGAACCAAGACAAGACTTGAAGGTGAGAAAAATTTCATATTTATCAGTATAGTCCTTGAAGCTGTAGTACAATGTGAAGTTTTACAAAACTTGTTAATTTTTCCAGTTTTAAGTTTCATATACAGTGAAGGCTGCATTGCCTAGGTTCTTAAAAGGAAGTGGGATCATTAGAAGGTTTGTTCTAAGCCAGTGTTTCTAGCCTGAAGGGGAGAAGCAATCACTGCAAGCTAATAATAAAACTAGTACTTAAGAGATTAGTTTTCAAGGAATATTTTGCAGACCTAAGATGTTTGCAGACTTTTAATAAGTAGTCAAACTTTTGAGGATGTAGGATACCCTTAGCATATTGAGAGATGCTTATAACTAACAACATTTCTTGCTTCCCCACCTTGATCCTATTTAAAAAGACACATGTAGGATAAGTACAATTTCCCAGGGTTCCTAGCACTTCATTTCTGAAGACTGTTAATAGGGGTTTACTTCTCATACATAAACACATGATTACTGTAGCAGTACAGTTTTAAAACTTACTAAATTTTTAATTATTTTTCTTGATTGTAGCATTTTATTCAGAATTTAGTGTATACTAAATGGCTAGTGGTTTTCCAAATATATAATTTTTATGCAACATTTTCAAATGATTATAGAACCCCTACCATAATATCTTTCCGAGATAGCATCCATCAGGGCACATCTTAGGAAACACCCTCTTAGGAGTATGATTCTAACATATTTGATGAGAAGATGGATGCCATTTCTGTACCACTGATGTAATAATATCCCTACATGTTAAAGCAACTTCCCTTTTAAATAGACTATGTCGAGATTTGCATCATCTATTAAGACACTATTAATCAATTGGACTAAATCTTAGTTCATTTGTAACATTAATGCCTAATAAATCCTAGCCCTAGATACTCTTCTTAATTTTTAATTATAATAGTCTATATTCTGAGAAAATATTGTGAAAAGTCATTATTGTCTCACTTTATAAATTAAAACACTGAGGTACAATTAGTACACCTTTATTAAAATTAGAGATTTATTAGTTTGCTGGCCTGAGAATCAACTCCAGTTGCCCGAAACACACTTAAGCCATGTGCTGTTCTTATTGCCTATACTGTTTTATGCCATTAGACATATTATATTTCTCAATTTAGAAGTAAATTGTCCAAATAGCACTGACAATATCAGTACATAATCTCAGCACTTATGTTTGCATTACTTATGGAAAGAAGCAGTTATCATAAAGATATCTTAATTATAATTCTACAGAAGACATTAGTATTTCAGCTAATTAAACTGTGATGGTAGACTTGGTACTTGAATGCTACTAGTTAGAATATATGTCCTTTTAAAAGAAAATATCTAATCTTTGGGAAATGATCACATTGTTAAATGCACATTACTCTTTGTGCACATTGTCCTGAATAGAAGAAGAAGATGATTGGATGTGGGTCAAAGGATCTAAAATTATAATTAGAAGAAAGGAAAGTTGTACAGTGTCCAAAAGAGACACATACATAGAGACAGAAATGATATGAGACTGAGGTTATAGTTCGGATTGAAAGTGTCATCCCTAAAGGCTTGTGTATTGAAAGCATGATCCCCAGATACTAGTGCTATTGAGAGATGATTGGAACATATGACTATTATTATCAGTTAACTGATCTACCGAGAAAGCAGACTTTTAGGGTATGGGGGGTCTTGGTTGGAGGGAGGGAGTCATTAAGAAGTTGTCTTTGCAGGCTTTTGTCACAGGCTGATTTTCTGGCTCCCTACTTGCAGGAACCCATTGGGTGAACAGCTTTCTTTCCCCCTGCCATATCTGTCATTATTCCTTGCCTTAGGAAATTCCTGAACTCCATCAAGCCAGAAAGCGATTGAATGAAACCCCTGAACATTTAAGGCAAAATAAACTTCCACTTTACATTACATTGCTCAGGGATTTTGCCATAGCAACAGAAAGCATACCGGAGCTTGAGTTATAGGGGAAGGGAATACAACGAAGAGTGGAGGAAAAGACATTGTTATTAATTTACTATTAACCATATGGAGTCCCTTAGGGACCATAACAATACTCTAAGATCAACTGTGAAGATGGTTTCACAATTTGTCAAAGAAATAATTTAAAAAAAAACCCATGATGTTCTACAATTTAAATGTGTGAGTTGCATGAAATGTGAATTATATCCCAATAATTATATTCATTGCTTTTTAAAGACACTTTAAAAATGTCCCTGGACAATGAATCCTTCCAAGATAAACTGATTGGCAGGATCAGATTTTAATTACCTCATGATCATTTATAATTACCTCATGAATTTTCACATGGAAATTTTATATTCCTCAACAGATAGTAAGCTGTCTTAGGGTAATAATTTCATTTATTTATTTTAGTTTTATTCAGAAATTCTTGCTGAAATGAATAAACCATGGTAAATAAACTCACATTCTTGTCATTCAAGTTAGAAGTCATAGTCAGAGATGAAAACTGATGGAAACAACCAGAGATGAGATTTGACATAGAACACTTGTCTTGAATTAACACAACCTTGGAGTTGATCTGTTATACAGTAAAATGAAGACAATTGAGCAGTTAAAACAGAACAAATCAAGAACAAGAACAGTGTTGTCCTTTAGTACTTAGTAGTGGCTCAGTGGGTGTTTAATTTTGAAATTAATTTTAGCCGATAGTAATTTATAAATTTATATTTATCCTTGGACTAATGCAAAAACTTTGCCAGGTACAACTCATTTGATTAGTGGAACTTCTGAAAAAAAAATTTAAATTATGCTAATCTTACACTAAGGTTTAAAAAGCTACTTGAATGATTAAATTTGAGGATAGCTAATGCATTAACAGCTTGGGTTTTTTAAAATAGAAACTAACCAATAGAAACTTCCATTATAAAGATAAAGGCTTATACAATATGAGGTAAATCCTGTCATATTTGTTAATAATAAGAGGCCATGGGCTATACATGAGCTATACAGATAGATCTTAACTGTCTTTCCTTCCTTATCATATATTTTTTCTATTGTTTGTTTCCTTAGGGTTGAAGATTTCAACAGACTGTGCCATTCCTTCTCTCAGTCTCTCTCTCTGTCTCTCTGTCTGTGTTCCTCTCTCTCTCTCTCTCTCTCTCTCTCTCTCTCTCTCTCTCTCGCTCCTTCCCTCTTCCGTCTCATTCTGTCTCACTCTCTCTCTGCCTCTGGCATCTCAATATGTAATGTCTCAAGTCCTGTTCCTCTGCCATGATTTCTTGCCTTCTGTCATCCTCCTTACATGATGGTTATGGACTCTAACCCTGTGAAACTGTAAGCCCCACATAAACTTTCCTATAAGTTGCCTTGTTCATGATGTCTTATCACAGTAACAGAAAAGTAGCTAAGATAGCAACTGCCATAGAAAAAGAAAGGGACCGGGGAGGAGGGCAGAGGAGACATGGTTAAAGTGATGGGAAATATATTCAGAGACCTTTATATGTATATATGAGAGTGTCATAATGAACTTCATTATTTTGCAAAATTAATGCACATGAAAGTAGCTAATTTAAAATATGACTTAAATATCTGTTTACATGCATTGCTGCCTTTAATTGGATTTTAAGTGTTGAAACTTAAAATAAGTTAGATAATGTACAACTAAAATGCCACCTCTTTTGTCTTACTGAACTAGAACAGCTTTAATGACTGTGTACAGAGGTCATTTTAAGCTTATATAGTCTGTATGAATCACTGCTTTTGAAAAATCAGCTTTTCATTCTTAATATCCTTAATCATAATGACCATAGTAAAGATTAAATATTCCTTCCCCTTAAAATAAAAACTAAGAGCAGGAATAGTTTCTTTAGACTAATCGATACTATGTTGAGATGATTTTATTACCTATCCAACTCAATCTTTTCCATTACTGAATGACTGTGGAATTTCAATCTTTGTGTGACATAATAGTTTTCATCTGGTTAATCATAAGAATGTTAAAGGCTACTTGAAGGAGTAGAGGATATAACCTTGATTTCCACTTGGGCAGACCAAGTAGGCTATGGTTATGGTGGCCCTGAAATTCTCCAGATGTTTTTAATGAGAGCTATTAATTTTCTATCCTCTAATGGCATTAACTGTTCAATAGAGAACACGAAGGAAATGCCCTCTGAGAGAGAAGATTCAAAGTCATCTAGTACAAGAGCAGATTTATTTCTGTAACTTAAAAAAGAAGCCTAGAGCTATTATGGTGATTGTGTCTGTGGAAACAATTGGACATTTTTCAAAAGAAATGAGAAATTCTGTACCCTACCTTTAGATAATGCAAAAATTAATCATTTTCATATCTCCTGTGAAACATGATGTAAATTGTTCTTTGTGAACAAAAATGCAGCAACAAGTGGGCTTTCGATTACTATGTAGGAGAAACAGACTAAGCGGCTGAAATGTTTTGAAGCTTTCTCAGTTGTAACTATTTGTGCTATAAGATAAATACTCTTAACAAGCTACTGATACAAATGATTTTAGACAAACTTTTTCCATTCTACATTCTTCTCTAACTAAATTAAATCTATATTTATAGCCCTTACATTTATTTTCTACCTATTATGTCTTACATGAACTACCCCTTAAAATAAAGTTATTTATGGAATTATTGTTAAGCGTGAATATATAAAACATAACAAGTTGATATTTTTATCTTAATTTGGCTTGTTTCATGTTGAATGATATCCTTCAGATTTACTCATACTGATACAGATATTTGAATAGTATTCAACTGTACATTATTGCTCATGGGTGTGTACTTATTTTGAATTTGGATATTTCTTTTAATGAATTTTCTGTGGAAGACACATGGTTGGAGGCTTTTTTCTAGGCCTACAGGTTTCCAATATTTTGACAAATACCTGGTAGCAAAATTTCTGGATTATATGAGAGTCCTATCTCTAGTTTTGAGACCCACCATATTGGTTTCCATAGCAATCACATTGATTTACACTCCCTTTGACAGTAAATGAGATTTTTCTTGCGTCTCTAACTTTACTGGGACTGGTTAGTTAGTTTGCTATGTTTTCATTTTACTAATGTCATTATAGATAGGATGAAGTGATATTGCATTCTAGTTTTGATTTACATTACACCAATCCTTAATTATGTTAGATTTCTTTCAATATAGATAGTGACAATTTTAATGTTCTGTTTCAAATTTCATAAAGTCTGGCTATATTGCATATTTGCTTATGAAGTATTATGTAGTAAGTGAAGAGGATGCCATATGAACTCTGTGTGGTAGCAAAGATACATTTCCTCTAATCAGGAATTCTCTTTCACTATTAAATCTAGTTAGAACATCTATATTTAGCTTACATCTATTAGGAAACAGTATTTTCTCACTTATAAAATGTACATTCATAGAACAAGACTACTAAACCTCCTGCTACAAGTTAGAAAACAAACAAACTATAGAACTAAGGTATTTGGTCTGACTACAATGGGGTTCAGACAACTTTTGTTCAGGAATGATACTCTGTAAGATTAACACTGCAAAGATCGTTATTCCCAAAGGAACTCACTGAGAGAAGTTTGTTTCAAAGAGTTTAGGGACGAAAGCCCCAAAGGCTGGAATGAGCTTATTTAACTAGTAAGGGAAACCTGCATAGTTATAGCACAAGCAACAGCCTGAGAGTTCAGAGACACAGAAGAGTCAGAAGAGGTGAAGGGAGGCACTGCAGGTCATTCTTAGCAGAGTGCAATCCCAAGCAGAAGTTGTGTAAGGGGTAGAATTGCCAGGCTTTTAACACTAAGGTTGTTATGTGAAGAATAGATTACATGAAGAAGCTGCAGCATTAAGGAAATCACAAAAAGACAGGAGGTTTTATTTTATTTTGTAGTTTCCAGGTAAGAAAAAATGTAAAGCCATCAAACAGACATACATCAAAGGAAAACAGAAATAAGTTTATAAATATCATTCCATAGGAAGACCAGCATTCTCCACCACCCTGGACCCCTGAGATCTCTCAGACCCTGAGCCACCAACCAGGCAGTGTATACGAGCTGGTCTGATCCCCCTGACACATATATGGCAGACGACTGCTTTGTCTGGCCTTAGTGGGAGAAGATGAGCCTAACACTTGAGAGACTTGAGGCCCCTGAGAGTAGGGAGGACTGGAGGGCAGGGGTGATGGGTGGTGGTGATATTCTTTTGGAGACAAGGGAAGGAGGAATGGTATGAGAAACTGTGGGAGCATGGACTGGAAGGGAGGTAATGACTGGACTGTGAAAACATAAAATAGAAAATATGTAACACTTTACTTCATACACACTTATTTTTTTAATACACATCTATATTCCTCATACAAAGGGAAGAGAAACTTTGTTTCATAAAAGTAATATGGTAGTTTATGCTTATTAATTGAATAATAAAATCATAATATTTTGTTGATTTTCATAAGAAAAATTGTATTATTTAATTATCTTCTGTGCATTATGAGTTCACATAGGCATTCATATATGTATTTTATGCACATGAACACGAATTAACTGAAATTTCTATTGGCTAGAGAATAATAATCTAAATTTTTATAATGGAAATAGTGATTATCATACCCAACAAATAATTTTTTAGTGGGAAACAGAAATCCTTATATCAGATGGAATACAGAGAGCTTCCTAACTTATTAGATGCATGATATAGTTCACTATGAAAAATTATCATCTTATTAAATGACTATCGAACCAACATTGCTTTTCTGTGGTCATTTCAAATTATGCTAACTTTATTGTGTTATTATTTTATCAGAGCTACTTAAAATAAAGGAAACGCAAGTTCTAAAAACCTAGTTACTTACTAAGACGCCATACTTTTTAAAAGTTTATTTTCTTGACTTTGGAGTGTTTTTCAAGCAAAATAATAACTGATTATGCACTCCATTTCTTTTTTGTGAGGATAAAACTTGCTACTTACTATCAAATTGTATTCTATCCTTTTACAGACATTGAAAGAACAATTGGAGGGCATCCAGTTTTTCTCACTCATAGGCACAATCATTGTCTATTTCTAGTATTGCGTCTACTACCCTCATCCAGGCCAGACAATGACGTCACTGGAGCTCAATAAAATCACCTGTCCCTGGGTTTCTTTTTATGTAAACCAAGAACAGTATTTGCTACAAGAAATAGTTTCCTCCTTACAGCATATAGAGTGTGCTCCCATGATATTCTACAAACAAAAACGATATTGTTTGTCTTTCACTTTAACTTGCTAGTTCCTCCTGTTAACCAAATCTTCTGTGACCACTGTCCCTATCCTCATTTTCAGCTGTACACATAATGTTGGGAGGTTTTTGTTTTTTTGTTTATTTTTATGACATTTCATTTTAATGGAAAATAAACAACCAAATCGAAATCTCCATCATTTATGTCTCTGAGTTCCAATTCAATAGCTTATTGTAATGTAAGGCTATTCTTTTACCCCCACAGCATAATACATTGACAAGTTAAGAAGAAATAAGAAATCTTATTTCAAAATCTTAAATATTGATATGGCTTGTCTTTATTAAAAAGGAACACATTGATGATTAATATGGTTTAGCTTCTAAAAAATACCAATTTTGAGATACATAAGCTATGAAGTAGTATATTTTCTCTATGTACTTTAAAATGCAACAAAAATATAATGGATTGGTGGGCTCAAAAGTACTGAAGTTCAATATTGTTTATATACTGTTTGTAAGAGTTGTTTCAACACAGTGAAATACATCACTTTTCAATATAACATTTAATGAAAACTAATAAAATACATAGTAAAAATAAAAAATGATAGTTATCTCCTGTTAAACCACTCTTATGTGTTTTTATGCCAATCACTGACCCAGGCATTAGAATACTATTTTCTAAAAGGGATTGTGATAACAGTAAAAACATGCTACTTATGCATTCAAGAAGATGGATGCATTTCACAAAGGAATTTTAGTGATACATAAGCCTATACATTGTGTACATCCATGAATAGTCTGAAACACAGCCCAATTACCAGCAAGTATTATAATGATATAAATAAAAATAATGTTTATAGACTGGAAAAAGACTCAGGAACCTCCTAGGATGTTGGAAATATCTTTCTCTTATCTAGATAGCTTTGCATACATGATGAAAATATTATTGAGCTATTTACTAAAGAATTTTGAGATCTATGTTACTATGTTTGAGCTAATCCTCATCCCCATTAAAAATGAAAGCAGATTAATGTGAGAAAAATTTGTACTCCAGTCTTCAGAAATAAAAAATGAATGTTGATGAACTAGTAAAAAAAAAATGTTGACTCTTTTTTGTTTTGTTTTTTGATTTCTTCAATTTTTTTTGAAACAGAGTTTTACTATGTAAGTCTGGCTGTCCTGGAACTCACTCTTGTAGATCAGGCTGGCCTTGTTCTCACAGACATCTCCCTGCTTCTACCTCATGAATGCTGGGATTAAAGGTGTGTATCACTCTGCCCAGTAAACTTGTTGATTTTTGTGTTGAAGTTTTATGGAGAATTGACAGCAGTGTGCTAAGTTCACTGAAGGACACAACATGTAGGAGAGGGAAAAACAAGGGAAACCTTTCCACATTCTCCTTATCCTTTCTCTAGAACCATTTTTCTCCTCAGCTATATAGTACATGATAAAGACCTCTGAAAGATCCTTATCAATAGGACCAGGATAAGGATCTTAGGAGGAATCTTTCCCTGCCACTTGCTACTCTGATGGCTCATGCTTTATCATTCCCCTCTGTATCCCCATTTTCACCTGCCTCCTTCACTCTTTATCTTTCCATGTCCTCTTCTGTCTCTTATAAGGACACTTGCATTGGGCTTATAACCAACTCTAGATCATATGATCTCATTTTGATTTTTCCTCTACTGATGCATGTTTCCAAATAAATAGATATTCTAGGGCTAGTTGTGGTAGAATAATTCTTTATAATGCCTGGATTGCTTTGAGGGATAAATTTGGCTTCTGTGACTTGCCTACTGGAGCAGGAGCCAAAGATAGGGGGCAGGTAGACATGAGAACACCAGGGATGCTACATCTGAGACACTGTAGTGTTCTCAACCTTAAAACATTCATCCTGCAGAGTCTCATGTTAGGAGTAGAGCACTCTGAGCCTCCAAAGTATTATCTCTAAAAGCAATAGTATATTTTTTATTTAAAGTGAAAAATGAGGTTGTTAGCAAAACAGCCACTCTCATGCATTTCCAGTAATAAACAGGTTCAAGTTATGGTGAAAGTAATTTGATATAACAAGGGCATTAAAACTGTTAGTACCTTTAAGGCAGTAGTACATCTGTTACAGTTTAATTTTTGACATATGGAAACTAGACAATATTTAGAGTGGAAATATATTATAATATCAAATTGATTGTAAGCAGTAGAAATGAAGGAAAATGGTGAAGCAGTGTGCTGTGTAGAAGTAGATCTGGAGCATGTGGGCATACATGTGCTTATCAAAGGAATTTATTGGCATCAGGAAAGCATTATGAAAATATTGGGTGTCTAGAAGCATGATAAATTATATTTGGCACACACATAGGTGCTTACATTGAACTAGGAGGAGTCCTGGAAGCTGTGGCTAAGTGTCGTTATGTTTAAACCCAGTGCCTTAACCAAGTGATTTTAAATAGTGTGATCCTCTTGATCATCTCTGATGTAATTTCTGGCTTCTTTTTGGAGAAAATATTTAACAGTTTTTAATTATAATCACAGTTCCTCCCTTCTTCCACATAAATATCTACTATGGACTTTTTATATTCTAGAAGCCAGTTTGGTCATGGCTGAACAAACCTTCCTTTACCATTTGTGTCTCCTGGATTAACTTATGTCATCTAGGATGGTGACTGCACTGCTGAGCCATCTTGCAGGCCCTGGATTTCATTTATGTCATATGCCAATTTTAACTTGGATCTACTCTATTCATAAATAAGTTGCATTTGTGGACTGTAAACAAAGACAATATGCTGAAATGTTATTCTCCTTTTATTTTCATATATATATATACATATATGCATATAAGAGACATTCTTTATAGTAACAAACACTGGACATAATTTTATTATATTTAACATATAAAAGTTATCAAATTCTTTTACCAATAAAGTTATTCTATTATTTAGTTATTATATGCATACTTTTTGAAAATTTTTTATCATTGGTTTTCAGTTACTTTCTACCAGATATGGCACAGTTATGCAGTAACAACTGCATATCAACTATGTTCCCTGTTTGTCCTCTTTGAATGGCATATGCCTCACAAGTATTTTGGGGAATATTTGGATTGAGAATACAAAATTATCAACCTTTCAATATAAGTGATAACCTTAATGTTCTTTTTGGACTTGACTGATACAACAGAACTAAATGTTGAGGTTTCCACATCCCAGAACTAAAGGAATTACAACATTTAATAGTAAGTTCAAGTCAAGCCTCAGCATTTCATCTTGTGGTTGAATGCTTCCATGTGACATTTGGAGTTCGGCTTAGATCCCAGAGAAATTCTTGTTTGAATCTGTATAGTAACTTCAAGAGAGATTAAGTTACAAAAATATCCTAAAACAAGGACCTATTATGTGAGAAAGGATAAATGCTAGTGATTTGTAGGTTTAAATATGTCTATGACCATGAAAATAATGAGATAAGATTGTTTTTTCAGAATACTTCTTAGTTTTTAGTTAAGACTGAAAATAGTGTGCCTAGAAATTATTCTGATGAATCTCATGAATGGGAGTCTCTTTTAACACTAATGACTAAGGAAAAAAGTCATGTAGAAAATTCTATCCACAACAAGGTGTCAAACATTCTTTTAGATCTTGAGTGTCTATTAGGGGATAATAGAGAGATTTACAGTTTGGTCAGATTTTAGTGAACATGATGCAATCCTGAGAGAAAGAGGCAATGCTAAAGGAAAGTTAATTTGAGAATCTAGAAAGGTCAAATGGCTGATTGGTCAGTAGTGCTTCACTGAATCACTAAAGTTTCAGCTTTGATCGAAAACAAAATAAATGTCAAGTCACAACATGGCCCTATGTAGCAGGTGTAGCCCAGTAAAGGTCCAAAACCAGGGTCAACATCTTCAATATCCTAGAAACACAAAGATCTTTGAAGTAAGTTAAGTCACAAGTTAGTGGCTGGAGCTGAGTGAGTTAAAAAGAAATGAAAAGATAAAATGACATGTGAAGGCTATTGCAGAGAAAAGTAAGTGTTTTATAAAGGAACTCTAAACAATTGAATATTTTGAGCTAGTAGTGGCATAGAGAATTTTGAATTCTCAATTGGGTGTTCCTATTACATCTGCCTCCTGATTTTAGATTATAGGTTTTTTTTTTCACAATACCAACTTTAAATTTTATTTTATTTTTTATATAGGGATTTACTTTGTAACTCAAGCTAGCTTTGAACTCCTGACAATCTTCCTGCCTCACAATTTCAAGTACAGAAAATTTTATACTGCGCAAGAATTGAAAGTATATTGAATTTCTTGGATTATTGCAGTGACCTAACCAAAGGGAACTGTTACATCATTTGAATGATAGCTGTGAATAAGGAATAAATGTAGCTTTTGACATAGAGTCCTTAAAATTTGCAAAAAATTTACATAAGCTCTATAAATATGGTGTAAGAGTGTGAAAATATTCTTTGAATTAGTGTATAATTTTGATATGGATTGTAAGAACAGAATCCAAAAATAACTGGGTTTGGTTCTTTAAAGGCTATGTGGGTAATTATTCTATTTACTAAAAATTATACAGAACTATGCACAGTTTCTTAATCTTAGTGTCTTATAGTTCTTGTCTTGTTCCTCCTAACTTTCAGTGAGAGAAATACCATAATTAAGAAGCTGTTCTTTGAGTTCAGCTTCAGAGATGGTTTGTGACTGGATGCTTAAAAGGATTTCATATTTTTAATTAGATCATAATTTGCATCAAGGTATACAAATTAGGTATAAACTGTTACTAAAAGTCTTGTCTGGAACTAATTTAATTCTATAAACCAGAAGACTCTCACCAAACATTGTTTTCTATAATTTATGTGTGAAATGCAGAAATGCAAACTTTTGAATTAAATGATATTTTCCTGAACCAATAAACATGTTTTGATCCCTGAACAAATAGATGAATTTGAAAATGATATGACTGAGGAAATTGACGTATTTACTTTGATTTGACCACTAGACTATGTGTATAAGTTTATACATGTGTGAAATATTAATAGGATTCATAAATATTATAATGTTGTGTTAATTAAAAAACTGACCCCCAGGTAATCTATATATAACTAAAAAGTAATGGGAAACATATTTATGCATAGTATTTATTTTTTGAGTGATTTTAAGTGTGTAAGTAAGTCTGACAAAATGGTTCCACAAATCATATATTTCAGACACACACAAAAAATTGTAAAATCATAATGATATTTACTATAAAGGAAAGAGAAGAAATTATATATAGAAGAATTAATATCATTAATTCTTTCAACACAATAAAACTAGAGTAATAATCTTGAATAAATGAAGAACATGAAAAATAATACCTTCATTTAAAATGTTGGGTATTTTTGTGTTATAGTTCTTATTTATTATAGAAATATTAAATATGACTGTTAAGGAACTAAGGAAGTATTTCTCTGGATATAGTAAAAAATGGTCTAGAGAGGTATAAATTAAATTTTTTTCTCTTTTCGTTTTAGCTGTCCTCCAAAAATCACTGAAAATGTCATTATTTTCTTACTATTTTATTTTTTTTGTGTGCATCTGAAATTTAGCATTCATGGAATCATTTTGGCAGACTTACGTTTCTCTTTGTAGTTGATTTAAGATAGGAGCAATTGCTCTCATCTTTTCCAAAGCCTTCAAAGAACTCCTGAGGGAAGTCAAAGTAACTCATAGATGTGTGGCTTTTTTTCCATATTATAAGAATATATATTTGTTTAAATGGGTCAGAGCACACAGATACACTGTGTAACAACTTGGCCTTCCCCCCACATGATTTTGTGAAAAATATGAACAGCATTATAAGTACACAGTAAAAAAAATCAGAGCTCAAACAAATATTTAAATGTTTCAGTGAAAAGCAAACTAAGTTTTTAATGAGGAATTGAGGCAGCAATTCAATAGTCTTGGAATAGAAACAGATGTTGTAGTAGGAAAAAAAAGACCCAACTTAAGGAGGAGAAAAAACTCCTGTCTTCTGTTTTTCTTATAAGCATTTATTTTCATCAAAGTACCACTCTTTTCAAGAGTCAACCTTTCTCTACTAGCAGAGTGAAGGATTTGTTTTTTTTGTGCAGGTGGAATTGGTGCTATGCATTTTTACAGATTCACTGCTGAGGCTAAAGATACAGGATACATTTTTCAATATTTTGATTTTATTAATCATTTCAGTATGAACAAATGACCCGACTATGAGTAAACACCATTAAAAAGAAGATAGCAGATATATTATGACCTTGCATTCTTTAAACCCACATATCAGGCAACCTATACCCGCTGGTGCAATATTGGCATAATCACTATGTGGATAACTGTCTACTGATTGTATCTGAGGCTTACATCACTGGAGGGAATACATGCCTCATACTGTCAAAGTCCATGGTTGATGAAGTCATAGGACCCAAAGGAGAACTTAACTACTCTTGGTTTGCTAAACTCATATGGTGTCAAACTGAATACTGATGTTTGTATCCATAGAGCAGTGCTGGTCTCAGTCTTGATCAAAAAACTTCTCTGTGCAGTAACCAACAATGAATGCACAGACTCGTGACTACTCAAGGTGCTAAGAGTATGTAGACTACTAAGTGCAGAATTCTAAACAAAATACTTACAAAGTCTCCTCTAAGGCTCAGGGACCATCACCAAATAGGGACTGAACAGAATGCAAGGAAAACATTGGAAGGAGATGGGCCACCAAGTGCTTTCCGCTGGTTATGAAGACGCTCTTGCAATCATGAACTTACAGCAGCTATGTTTTTCTGAACTGGACTGGATGAAGTTAAGGCTTCTCAACCCTTCAGCCTTGGATTTGGGAGAGAGAATATTATAGATAAAATCACCATCTCATGTATATCACATAGAGTAGAGATAAACACAGAAAAGAGAAAGACTGAAGAATAAATATTGAACATGAGAAAAATGATATATTGAGAAAGCTGACAAAAATACAATAGAATTTCAATGTATATGTCCCTTGAAATAACTGGACTAGTATGATTCAAACATTTAATGAATTTTATCTCATGTCATTTTACAGGAAAACAAACTAGAAACAAAATTCTCAGAAAAAAAAGATATACTTACAACAAAGACTCTACAAGGCAAATTAATTGATCAAAATTTTGTGATTGTAGAGAGTTTGAATGTTGCAGATTCAAAGCCAAATTAACTTGAGCTGACTTTAGTCCTAGTAGTAAATGTTCATTGTCGGCATCTGCTCTGATCTAGTTCCTTGTGACTATCAGTACAACCTTTGGAAACATATTAACTTAGGAGACCATGTCTACCAAGCTAGAATTAGGAATCTCAATGGTTAGCATCTGCAACCTGAGAAGGTATCAACAAACAGGGAGAATTGTGGCTATTACAAGAGAATGGAACCCCTTGTCCAGAAGTCTAAGTAAAATCTCTTCTAGATGAGAAACGGGAATTCTAACACAGTTAACTGTGTAAGGCCTTTCTCCTCTCACTGCTAAGCATATGCTGTAAGCCTCTTGTGTAAGACTAGTGGTTCTGGGTTTATTATACTTAATCAGATTATAATTTCATTCAAGGAAACTCTGGAGAAACTTTATATTCTCAATTAATCAAGAGAGCTAAAAGAGAAGATTTCCTAGCAATCTTTGATCACCACTAAGATGTTATACATGTCTAAAGCTGAAATATCTCACTCTTTCCTACCCAAATGTAGCAATGCCGTATCCTTTTCTTGATCAGCTTTCTTTCTTAACCCTGTGCTTGCAATAGAGGTTCAAGTGTTGTTTTGCAAACTCCGTTTTAAAGAACTTAATTTCATTTATTTACATTTCAGCCATTGCTCCCCTCCTGTTCTCTCTTCCCACAGTTCCTCATTCTATTCCTCCTTCCCCTTGCCTCTGAGAGAGGGTGCTCCCCTCCCCACATACACCAGGCACCCCCTTCCCTGGAGGCTTAGCATCTTCTCTCACTGAGGCCAGATTAGGCAGTCCTCTTCTATGTATGAGCAGCCCCTGTATGCTGCCTGGATGCTGGCTCAGTCTCTGGGAGCTCCCAAGGGTCCTGGTTTGTTGAAACTGCTGGTCTTCTTAGGGAAAATTTTATTCTTTTGTTGAACAATTTTTTTTCATATTTTAATGGAACTACAGATGGGTTTCATTCTGGTTAGTTCTGGAATTGTGGTCACACCTAAACTGAGTCCCCTCGCCATTAAGGGAAATCCTTAAACTGTGGAGGGCGAAACTGTAGCCCCTCACTTCTGATAAGCTTACAGGAGATTCTTCAACATTTCTTGATCCTATTTTCTGATGTTTCTACCACTCTATTAGAAAAGTGCTTTGATCTTGATGTATTACTTTCTATATTATTCGATATCTATAAAAATGTCATTATGCTACTAATATATTAGAACATATTATTTGTGAAGGTAGAATCCCATTCCTAACAGGCCATTCGAATTTGACTCAAAAATAAACTTTTATTTTCTGCTTCTTTAAGGTGTAATCTCTTTTACATTGACAGTAGTGATTATTCCAGATTATCTTAGTGTTCAAACCTGTCATAAAATTATTTCAAAATAATACAAAGATTCAAACACGCCTTCAGAAGCTTCAGTTATTGAAAACTGTCATAACTGTTTCAGCACATTCTTTGCACATTTAATAAATGTCATATTTCCATTAAGCAAAGAAAGTCAAAGAAATATCATTTTCCTTAACCTATTAAACAGCAAGTTCCAGTTGACAAAAGTAACAAGCACACTTCATGTTCATTAGGTAAACTTTCTATGACATGTAGTTTGCATACTGTGCTGGGTAGAAACACAGTGGGGGTGTGTCTGCCTGTGTGTAGCAGATGAACTGCACACACAGTGAACGGTGAAGCCTTAAATTACATCTCCCTTAATCCTATTCTAAATTAGGAAACACTAAAACCGACATGCCCTTCCTCAGCGGAATAGCATTGATAGGATTGTTCTATTCTGGGCATTCACAGACACCATATTCCATACCAAGAATAAACTCTATGCAAAATGCCATATTTCCAAGTTTGGAACATGACTGGGCTGACTCCAGATAACCAGTAGTTCCTTGCTGTCAGCACAATCAGTGGGGGTGCCAGCCGGGAGCACTGCAGCTACTTAACAGCATGAGTGTTTCCAGAGAAGAACATATTCTGAAGTGAGATATTTTAGTTCAACATTCTGCAGAATTTACCTCACAATATAGGCAAAGCTAAAGGTTGGTTGTAAAGGCTGATAAATAAAAACTCGTAAGGTGATCGATTGTTGAACCTTTCCCTATCTGACTAATATTAATTTCACTAATTAAAACCACTTTGTCAAAAAAAGCCACATTTCAGATGGTGGAGCTTGGATGTTTCCTTCTGCCCCAAACAGAAATTAACCTTTGAGTATAAACAAGTGTTGTTTCTATTTTATCCGACACACTGTTTGAAATGTAGAACATATTTTAACAATACACATACTGATTAGAGTACCTATTCGAGGTAACTACCAAGAAATGTATTTTACATTTAGTGCACTGTATCGTGATCTAATACAATATTTTGTGTTTTATTTTTTGAGAATGTAATTTACTTTACAAGGTTTCTTCCTACTCTTTTGTATCTCCAAACCTTTTCATATGATCCATCCCTGCTCTCTTTCAAATTCATGGTCTCTTTTTTTTTTTCACTAAAGGTTATGGTTATGGCATGGATTATCTATTTGTTTATACATATACATTCCATTCCTAATTATAATCTGTTGTATCCATATGATGTACTTGTATGACTGTTTCAGGGCAGACCACTTGGTCCTGGACAACCAGTTGGTATGCTGTACCCTGGGAAGGACCACCTCTCCCACTCCCAACTTTCCTCAGATTCCTACAGTTCTTTGTGTAGAGTTGAGGCCTTGTGTCTTTTCCCTGTCCAGTTTGATGTGATAGTTGATGTAGTCCTTGTTTAGTTCCTATTTGAACAAGCATGTTAGTGAAGCTTTATGAGATAACTTTTAATGATATTAGGAGATGTGATGACCCTCTGGCTCTTAAAATCTTTCCATTCTCTCTTCTATTTTGTTGAGCCTTAGGTGGGAAAGTGTTTTGTAGATATATCCAAACACATTTTTAATACTTGAGTAAATTTAATTGTATAGGTATAAAGACTCACTGCATTCATTGAAAGCGGTACAGAATGAACAATGAAATCTCATATAATAAAGCTATGAATATTATAACTTCTTCAGATAAGTAGAAAAAAATGTTTAGAAAGTCAAAATTTAATATTAACAGAACAAAAATACACACTTCTTATCTGTTTTAAAAGAAATTCTGCTTTCTTTTGTATTTTATTAATTAGTTAATTAATTAATTCATATATTTTTATGTTGCTCTGTTATTTGAGACAGGGATTGATGTACTAAGGCTGGCTTATTATTCATTTAAATTTACTTTTGAATTTTCTGGTTTTTAACTTCTTATTGCTGACCTGATAGGCATGTGCCATTACACTTTGCAGTAACATTTTTTTTCTAAGACAACTTAATTGGTTTGATAAAAAGTATTATTGTATATTTACAAAAGTTAACTCAGGTGAAACAAAGTAAAAGTAGAGGAGATAAAGAAAAAAGGTTTGGTGGCTAGTAGGATGGTTACGTGGGTAAAGTCACTTGTAGCCAAGTCTGAGAACCTGAGTTGAAAATCCTAGGGCCCATCTGGAGGAAAGGACTGGTGTTTGCAATTCTATTCTGACCTCCACATATGTCCAATGATGTGCCTTCCACACAACACACCAGACAAACAAAAATGTGTTTAAAGTCTAAAATTTAAGTTTTGCTCCATTTAATTTGATGTTGGCTATTGGCTTGCTTTATATTGCTTTTATTATGCTTAGGTATCTGCATTTAATCCCTGATTTTTTCAAGACTTATCATGAAGAAATGTTGGATTTTGTCAAAAGTTTTTTCAGCATCAAGTGAGATGATCATGTGCTTTTCTTTTTCTCTCATGATGGTTTATATGGTAGATTACTTTGATGGATTTTCATATGTTGACCCATCCCTGCATCTCTGGAATGAAGACTACTTGAGTATGGTAGACAATGTTTCTGATATATTCCTTTTGTTCTGATGTATTCTTGAATTTGTTTTGTTAGTATTTTTGTATCAATGTTCATAAGGGAAATTCTTTTCCTTTGTTGAGTCTTTGTATGGTTTCAGGGTGACTATGGCTTCATAAAATTAATTTGGTAATGTTTCTTCTGTTTCTGTTTTGCAGACTAATTTGAGGAGTATAGGTATGTGGGACTGTGCACCACAGATGACACAGTGCCCCCCCTTTTTTTAAAAAGTAAAGGTGAGGAGATATGGGACTGTGTGTAAGGGTATCTTTATTCTTGGCTGGACATAGGCCTGGAACCCCTGAGACTCCAAGGGAGAAACAGCGGGTGTTCGGCCACGTCCCCAGAACCCAGGGTCCTGACACACAGTCTAGTCTCCACAGACCTACATTGTTCAGTCATGTAGGCCATTACAGCCCCTCCCGACGTGCACAGGTAGAGGGTGTGACTATAGGCCTCAGGCCCTAGAGAGATTTACATACTAATGAAGGCCAGAGGATGGAGCCAATTAAGCATTCCCTAGACCTTTTCCCTTTCTCCCTCCTTATTTAACTCATGTCTGCCCTGAGTTTCAGGAGGGGGGGGGGTACATCCAGATCCATTTACCATCCACCATGAAAATAAACCCTTTTGGAACCAAGGACTTTCTTCTGTCTTTGTGGCCTGCCACCATCAAAGCCTCCAGCCTTTAGAATTCCAGAACATTCTCCTGTATGTGGGACCCACTGGCATGGAAAGTCTCCAGGACTCTGCTGCAGCCATTTTTCCCACATTGGTGTTAGCTCTTCTTTAAAAGTCTGGTAGAAGTCTGTACTAAAATCATCTGGCCATGGACTTTCTTTTTGCTTTTTAATTTAATTCTGCTTCTATTTCCTTATGAATTATAAATCTATTGAGATTGTTTCTTGGATCTTAATTTAACTTTGGTAAGTGAGATACTTAAAGCAATTACATCGAAATCAGAGAAAACACAAGGCTGTCCACTTCAATAGCTATTCAATACAGTACTTGAAGTTTTAGCTAGAGAGGTAAGATATTTAAAAGAGATTAAGAAGATACAAATTGCAAAGAAATAAGTCAAAGTGTCACAATGCACAGATGATATCATAGTATGCATAGCTGAGCCCTAAATTCTACCAGGACACTCTTACAGCTGACAAACACTTTCAGCAAAGTGGCCAGATACAAACTAACTAAAAAAATCAATAGCCCTCCTATATACAAATAATAAACGATCTGAGGAAGAGTATAGGGAAACAACTCCCTTCACAATGGCCATAAATAATATAAAATATTTTGAGATGACCCTAACCAAGGAAGTGAAAAACCTGTATGACAAGAACATCAAGTATTTCAAGGAAGAAACTGAAGAAGATATTAGAAAATAGAAAGAACTCCCTTGCTTATAGATCAGCAGAATTGACACAATAAAATTGGCCATCTTACCAAAAACAATCTACAAATTCAATGCAATTCCCATCAAAATGCCAGCACAATTCTTTACATATTTTAAAAAATACTCAACTTCTTATGAAAAACCAAAAATCTCTGGATATCTAAAACAATCCTGTACAATAAAAGAATTTTTAGAGGTATTACCATTCCTGATTTTAAGTTGTAGTACAGAGCAATAGTAAAAAAAAAAAAAAGATATTGGCATAAAAAAGACAGACTGATCAACGGACTTGAATGAAAGACAGAGAAATAAACTGACATACCTATGAACACTTAATTTTTGATAAAGGTGCCAAAACTACACAATGGAAAAAAAGTAAGCATTTTCAAAAAATGTTTCTCTTCTAATTGGATGTCTGCATGTTGAAAAATGCAGATCTATTTCTATTACCCTACTCAAAACTCAAGTCCAAGTGATTCAAAGACCTCAAAGTAAAATCAGGTACACAAACCCTGATAGACGAGAAAATGGAGATAACATTTAATATGTTGGCACAGAAGATAATTTTCTGAATAGAATACCAATAGTTCAGACACTAAAATCAACAATAAATTTGGAACTCATCAAATTGAATATTTCCATAATAGTATTTGCAGAAGTAACTTTTATTCACCTGATATAATTATCATCTCAGAGGCTTAGTACTGAATAAGCCCACACTTTCTAGTTCTTTCTGAACTTTGGCTGGCTGGTTCAAATCAACTGTTCTGACTCAAACTCCTGTCCAAGCTGACTGATTCAATTAGGCTTCTCTCTGCTTCTCATTGAATTGCTAAGCTGGGCCTCAAACTAAGTCTGCCAATTTGTTTTAAGTTTCTGGCTCTTTCTCATTCCCTAGCTCTTTTTGTTTTCACCAGCAACATCTCTATTGAACTGTCCTGGTAAAACTGCCTCCTCCTTCTCCTCCTCCTTCTCCCTCACCCCGTTACTCTCTGTGTCTGTCTGTCTTTGTCTCTGTCTCCCTCTGTACTTCTCTCTTGCGTTATCTATTTTTCTTATGCTGTGGTATAAATTGGGAATTTTTTATCTCTGACTCATTCTCTCAGATCTTTATCTGATTTGTCACATTTTCTGCTCCTCAATTAAATGTTACTTTCAAACAAGTGTGCTTCCCTCTGTAAACTAACTTTAATTTCACTTTTTCAGATTAAATGTGTATACTAAGGATGTGTCTGTATTCCAGCCAGATCATACTTTGATCCATTACCAAAGCAGCCATGTTGGTGGATTAAAATTTCTTACAAGAATTGATGCCAACAATGGTATACTGTTGGCAAAGCAAAAATGTGTTTATTTTCTCTGCTGTTTAAAGAGTTAAAAGAGAAGAAATATTATTTTCTGGAAATTTCTGAGAGTCCCAGCAGAGGCATTTTTTGATCCCAGAAATATTAGGAAATATTCTTCTCTTGAAGTTTTTAGGCCCTTTAATAAATAAGGTTAGGACTGTACACACACACACACACACACACACACACACACATACACACAGTTTGAAAGGGGGAAAACATTCAAATAGAGACTCAGGTCTACTTAGTAGAGTTTGAAGGGAAAAAAAAGAGAAGTAAAAAACTATAAATCTCAAAACTACCTGGACAAGCAGAATAGAAAGGATAAGCTGACATGGAGATCAAACAGCTGGCATCAAGTAGCCAGCATGTAAAAGAAAGAGGGAGAGAGAATGAAAAAACAAGAGAACCAAACAAACAAAAAATGAAAAACAAAACCAAAAAAACAAGAACAGTGGAGTTTTAGAAAGGTAAACAGATCCAACTGAAACTCTTCCTGACTCCTCTGGACTTGAATAGAAGGTGAGGACTTAAGGATGAAAAAGTAATGTCAATCTGTCTTCCTAGGCATGGGCCACTAGCCAGGCCCCAGACTGGATTAAACTTTAACGGATACATGTATGGACAGCACGTCTCAGTCTAGAGAGGTTTTTATTTTTTACAGAATTACTTTTAAAAATATAAAACCTACATTTTAAGTCAATATTTACATCAGACAGTACTGAAACCAATAGATAGTGATTTTCATTACTGATTTCACTTTTTAATTTTTTTGTTACAACGTGTCCCAATCTCAACTTTTTAATTTTTTGCATATGGTGTTGAGTTTGAACAATGTGAATCTTGAATATTTTAGTATAATTTTGAAGTCATTAACTCCTTATTTTCTTCTTATAATGGATTTTGTTGAAGTGTCAGTAACTGTTGTTACACATTGTACTTAAGGATAAGTGTAGTCCTCACCCCTCATATGGAAAAATTTTCTTTCCAACAGAAGGGAATCATGACAGAAAGCATAACCAATCATATACAGAATTGTGGAACCTATTTTCAGTTGACACATCTACAACAAAACCCCTACATCTGAGGCTCAGTGATTATTTTGAAGAAGTTATATGGAAAGATTACAAGAGACAGAGGACCAGGGAGTTTGCTGCAAGATTATGTCTTCTACAGATGTTGGAATCCACTCCCATAAATTCTCATCAACATGACTTCTTAAACACGATTGGAACAGAACAGCAGTAAATGTACTTAATATTTTTTTAGGAGATTCAAGATGTGGTTTCATTTGAAAAATATATTACAGGAAGTCCTCAAAATATTACTGATGTGACATTGGAAGGATTTGAAAGGGTTTCTTCTTTTCAAAACCCAATTACAGGAAGACACTGCTGCAACAGTATTGGTAGGTAAAGTCTAATTTAATGTGGTTAGTTTGTGAGGGCTCCATTATTTGAATATGTTTATGCTTCTATATTAAAGCTGGTGGGACTGACTTTGTTCTTCTGATATCCTACCATGTGAGAACATACTTTGTTTCATCTGTGCAGGTCACAGTCATAAGCCTCGCCATATACAATAATAATGAACATGTTCAAACTTAAATAACGAACTGCTCAGCCTTCAAAATTATCTTCAAAAAGATCTCTGTTCTTTGTCAATTTCCTAATATATGACATTCTGTTATGGTAGCCTCTATGAACTAGGGCAGATTGTCGAGTTCATAGATTTTACATTTCATTCTGTAGTGTTTGAGGATTCATGTAGTAGCTTATTTTATGTGTATGGGAAGCACATCATAAATACACTTGTAAATTCATATTTTTTGTAATATACATAGATGGTCTGGATGAATGCCCATTAAATCATGATAGAGACTGGAAGACTAAAGAGCCTTGAAACAATTAACAAACATTCCTCACAAACTGCTATTTAAACTTACTCTCCTAACTCTGCAGTTGGTGAAAGAAGTACATACTTACAATAGAATGATCAGTATTTTTTGTTGTTGTTTTAGATTTTATTTTTTTAAAATTTTTATGTGTATGACTGTTTCACTTCCATTTCCATTTCCTTTTCCAGAAAAGGACCCCAGATATCCTGGAATTGGATTTATAGATTGTTTGAGTCAACATGTGCCTGCTGGGAATTGAAACTATGACAGAGTTCCTTGGCAAGAGCAGCAAGTGCTTTTAATTGCTGACTCCTGAGGCTTTACTTGGTGGGTTTATTTGTTTGTTTGTTTTTATGTTTTCTTTTACTTTTTAATTTTTTATTTATTTTTTAAATCTTTTTTTACAGTCCATACTTTTACTTTACCCCCCTCCTGGTCTACCATTTGACTGTTCCACATCCCACACCTCCTCTTCGTCGCCCCCGCCCCCATCCCCATCTTCAAGAGGATGACCAACTCCCCAGCCCACATCCTACCAGACCTCCCCACTCCATGGGGGCCCAAGTCTCTTGAGGGTTAGGAGCATCTTCTCTGACAGTGTCTATACCTGGCAGTCCTCTGCTGTATATGTGTTAGGGGCCTTGTATCAGCTGGTGTTTGATGCCTGGTTGGTGGCTCAGTGTCTGAGAGATCCTGGGGGCCCAGGATATTTGGGACTGTTGGTCTTCTTATAGGATCACCTTACTCCTCAGCTTCATGGGACAGTCATGATAGGCCCCTGTTTGTAAGCACACCATAGCATCAGTAATAGTGTCAGGCTTTCGGGTCTCCCCCTGAGCTGAATCTGAATTTGGGTCTGTCACTGGATCTCCCTTCCCTCAGTCTCTTCTCCATTTTTGTTTCTGCAGTTCTTTCAGACAGGAAAAATTCTGGGTCAGAGTTTTTGACTGTGGGATGGCAACTCTATCTCTTCACTTGATGCCCTGTCTTTCTACTGGAGGTGGATTACAAGTTCCCTCTCCCCACTGCAGAGCATTTTGTCTAAGGTCCCTCCCTTTGAGTCTTGAGAGTTTCTCACCTTCCTGGTCTCTGGTACATTCTATAGGGTCCCCTCATTGTCATTGTTTCTTAAGAGATTTTTAGACAGCTGAACTTTGTGTCTAGGACCACTGCCTTTTGCACAGGCTTAAATGAAATAAAGAAATGTGTTGATGGTTAAAGAAAAGGATTTATAAAAATCCCCAGGGATTATCAGGGAAGACATGCCCTTAACATCTTAATGAAGAAGAGTTCATAGATATGCAAGGCAAAACATACTCTGATATTTTTAAATAGAAAAATAATGTTTACAAGAAGAGGTAGTTGACATTTTACCTTTCACTTTTGACTTGTACAAAAACCATACACTAACTTGAAAAGCAGCATTTTCTCTTCCATGCATGAGAGTTGATTGATTTTCAACAAACTGTCTTTAATGAAATCAACACTAATTTTCTTTTCTTAGACTATTTACCTGCCAAAGTGAAGAAACCTCTATCAAATGATTTCCCTTTTATTCTAAGCAGAGAAATATACTGCACAATGTCAGTGTGGAAAGAAATATAAAAAGCAAGTATTATCAACTGAGAGGCATTGGTTGAATCAGAATTCATTGGCTAGCCTGATCTCCCTAGTTATATATCGACTATAAATTCATTCACACAAATGCCATAGGATATATATATATATATATATATATATATATATACACACACACACACACATACACACACACACACACATATATGTATGTGTATGTATGTGTATATTATCTTACCTTTGGAATGAATTAGGGCCTAGGATATGTGAGAGCCAATGAAACAAGAGTTGAAATCACTTCTTCAGACAAGAATACAATAACGATCATACAATGGGCACTAATAATATTAGAAACATTCAAAAATATGTACATATATGGAAATTTGCACATGCAGATGCACATTTTTATATAGAGGAAGATGTAATATGTATCTAGAGCCCACAACATTAAATGGGCACATATTATTATACAGTGCAAAAGTACTACTTACATATTCACTGCATATATGTATAGTATATGTACATATATTGTATGCCTACATACATATGCTTTATACATGTTGTATACACTAGAACACATATGTTTAGAAATAAAGCTAGATTAATTTTAGTTTTGATCACTTATATTTCTATTAACTTTTATTTTAATATGAAGTTATTGTTTAATGATTTTAAGCATTCTAAATATATATTTCATAATCTCTCTCTTAATACATCATGAGTTATCAAATTAAAAATAAACATTATGAACTTTTTAGGAAATATGTTATTAATTGCATGTGTGTGAGAATTATATGTTTACTCAATTCTCTGTTAAGTAGTTTATAAATGACTTGTGTAGCATGAATTTCAGTGAATTCACAGAATTAAATACAAACTTCTTCAGTCACATTCCCATATAGAGCTAGTCCCGGCTAGTTTTTCCAGAAATAGAAACATGGTAAAAAATATATAGTTGCAGGAGTTTGTGGAGGGAGAAATTACATTTTTGGAATGGAAATTTGATTTTCAAATGAATGTTAAAATCCTTGCTATGACAGATGGACACAGCAGCTCAGAGCAGGCCCCTGCTGTCTCTTTCCCACTCTTGGCTGCCTTAGGAAGGCGTCAGACCTTAAAGCAGCAATAGACCCTTAGGAGGCAAGGGATAATGCATACCTTAAATAGCTATAAGCAGTATGAGCCCAACAATTAATATGCACCTTCTGATTCTTAACTAGCAATTTGCCTGAAAGTTATGTCAACTGTTAAAAAAAAAAGTTGGATAGACTAACGTCACAAGAAAAACTTTCCTGTAGCTTTTATACCTGTATTCCATCTTAGAACAGACTTCCTACACTTTGCTTTCTATTTTTATCTATAATACTTTCTCTTTTGTTATGTGATAACTTCTAAAAACAATGATATGTATAATGTCACACACCAGAATGAAATTATCATTACAAAAAGGTTGCATACAGTATTACTTCGATATTTCTGGCAAATAAAAGCAATGAAGTATTGAGAAATGTTTTATATTTTGTTTTCTCCTTTTGTATCATATTCACGACCTATAACATATTTATAAGAATACTGACATATTGTTTTCATTTCTGAACTGCATCTTAACAATTTAAAAATGGTTTTCCCATTAAGAGAAGAAAAACCAGAATAATACAAACCATGATTTAAAATATTTCTAGAGAAACTAAGAGGTGTTAATAGGAAGGACTGTCAGCCTGGTACTATAAATCTAGCTTACCACTCATTGCTGGTGAAAACATAAGAAGAGAACTTACTACTGCTCTCTTAGTACACCAGTAGTGTTTCTAACTGCATCCTTACTATATATCTTGATACTCATCCCTCACCAAAGAAGCCTCCTTTTGCAAAGCTACAACTGGTCAATATGCAGAGAACAACAGACTGTGTGGTGCCCAGCCCCAAATCAATATTTGTAAGGATTTAGTTTTATCTTATGTTTATGATTGTTGGCTTGCATGACTGTATGTGTATCAAGTGCATGAGTGGTCACGCTGAAAGGCAGAGAAGGTAATGGATAGCATGGAATTGGATTTACAGGTGGTTTTGAGTTGCTATATAGGTGCTAGAAACCAAATCCTGTCCTCTGGTCAACCTGGGAACCAAACTACGTCTTCTAGTCAACCCTTGCCAACTGGTGCTCTTAATCATTCCAAATCCATGCTTTCAACATTTTAATATTATTGAATTATAACATAATGTAATCAGAGAAGAAACTTAAAACACAGCACAAAACATATAGGTAGTATATACATAGTGTATGTATATTCAAACCATCTGATATCATGTACAGACATGGATCAGTTCTACATAAGTGGATCAAGAACTAAATATTACAGTTAGTCTTTAATTGGATAACATATTAAACAAAGTGAATATGTAAATACAAATACAGGTGTTGGCTATACTCTCTATTCTCTTCCTCACAGGGGACATTTGTAACACTCTGACCAGTAGGGAGGCATGGAGTACACTTTGGTTCCAGTTTAGAGGATGACACTCTATGGTATTTTCTAGGAAGCATCAGGCATACTGAACTAGGAGAATGTGTTTAATATAAAAGCAGGTTTCAAATTAATTTAATCACAGGGAAAATGGTCATAAAAGAGGCTTGCAGAGTTAGCACATTGTCAGGCAATCCAAAGTAAGCATCTCTTCCTTTTCCAAAAATGTTGAGATAGGTGAAGAGTGTTGCAAATCACCAGGTATAACCTATAGTATCATCAATACTCTCCAATTCTGCACTTCCAGGTAAAGAATATAATAGTTTAGGTACTTCCAGCATTATACAGTATATAATAGTTTAGTTTATATTCATAGTTTTATAATAAAATATTAAAGTATGAATTTTTACTTTATCTTATGTCAATCCAATGTATAACACAAAAGGCTAAAGTCACTTGTTTCCTTTCACTTGTATATTTCTGTTCCTAATTCAGAGGTCAGTTTTCAATCCAAACTAATAAAAACTTCAAAAATATTTGTAAATCTGCTAGTAATTTTAATGTGGCTTTAATTTTTTATTTTGTTTTTATGTGTATAAATGTTTGGCTTTTAAGTATGTCTGTTTACCAAATGCTTGCCTGATACTAGCAGAGGCTAGAAATTGTCATCAAATCTCCTGGAGCTCGAGTTACAGATGTAAGTTGCCATGTGAGTGCTGAAAGTTGAGATTCTCTTTTTTGGAAGAACAACCATTTCTTTTTTTTTTTTTTTTGACCACTGGGCCCATCCATAATTATCATAGGATTCATAAGAAAATGCAGCATAGCCTGTATGCAATGGCATACCATTCTGCTGCCATGGAGAGAATGGAACCTTCACATTCATGATGTCAGATGAATTAGGGGAAATGGCATCAAGGGAAGCAACAGTGGCCTAGAGAGACTAACACTGTGCTGCTCTGCAGCTAGGTACTATGAAGACCTGTAGAATTAAAGAGAAGAGCAGTGCCCTGGGTGTTAGAGGCAAAGGAGAAGGGATTTGGCTGAAGAACAAAATATTACAATCAGATTGTGAAAGTAGATTTACAAATGACACTTTTAAAAAGATATACTAAAAAAGATTTTATACATTCTCATTAAAATGTTCACTTTGAGAAAAATATTGTTATTAGTTAATTAGATTTAGCAACTTCATAATGTCTGCTTATACAAAATATCATATTGTGCATAATAAACTTGAAAATAGCATACATCCTTTAAAAATAAATTTAAATATTTAGTGATAAGGAATGTTCCTCAGTCATAGAAGGCATTCTCCTTTTCTCTAAGTAAAAGTGTGTGTGTGTGTGTGTGTGTGTGTGTGTTACACACAGAGAAAAGAGACACAGATAGACACAGAGAGAGACACAGAGCAAGAGACACAGAGCAAGAGACAGTGTACATTAAGGAACACAAATTCATAATAACTATTAAATTAATTATGCATCCAAGTATTACCAATTCACTTTATTTTTAAATAGCTGTGTACAGAAACTCCTCTTAAACCAAGATGTAATATTTGATTGCTAAAGCACTGTCAATGCATTCAACATTAGTCCAGTTGCTTTAAGAGTGAGCCAAAATTAAGCAATCAACATAATAGTGTAATAGATACTAATTGTAACTCTTTTAGTATGTGTTATTTTCCTGACAGGATTCAGCAGCAAAACAAACCCTCAAAAAAGTAAAATGAGCTAAGAGGGCAGCTAAACAAATAGTATCTTCAAGGGGTACCCATTTGTCAGCCATTAGCAGGAGGTAAACAGATGCCAAGTAATCTGGGATTCCTCCTATCTTCTTCAGGAGCCTGCAAGCAAAAGTGTTCAAGTAAAAATCTATCCTGGAAACAAAGAGCAGAGTCAGCACTGACAGCCACGTTAGTCAACTTATCAGGTAACGACGAAATCCCTGAGTGTATGAATTTACGGAAGGTTTCTAAATTTATTGTGGTGAATAGAAGAGATCCCAGTGGCCAAATCCAATCTAATTAGGATAACAACATTTTTCCTCCTTCACTGCCAGCTTTCGTATGAAAAATTGCGTCTTCTCAAACTCAGTCAATTTCAGAATGTTTGCTGGCTGAGTTTGCCCGGCAGGAGGCTAAAGGATCCATTATGCTGACAGATGCTCAGCTTTAAGATTGTGTGGAATTTAAATGACTTGCATTTTCTCTGAGCAGCCATTTAAATTGAATTACTGTGAAAATAAAATCAAACTTTGCTTTGAAAATTCTTACCTCTTAAATAATGTCTTTAAATAGCTGTAGATATTAATGATAATTTCTTCTTGTGTTAAAAGCTGAGTTCAAATTTTAAGTATGTATTCGTAAGGTTTTTTTAGGGGGGAGTGTTAATATATTTCACAACTATGTATTTCACATAGTTATGACAGATATGTATTTTTGGTTACTGTTATGGTCAGAGGAGGAGTGTCAGCAGCTGTTATATACAGTTAATTTTTCATAGGGCTAATATTACTTAGTTTCTGATGTTTAGACATTGAGAGGTCAAGATTATGTACCCAGATTTTTTTCTTCTAGCACAGAGGACAGGAAAATAAGGTCTTCTTTCACTATGTACACCACACAAATACATGTAAGTTACTTCTGTGTTCTCAGCAAAATGATGTCTATACTTTTGCATAGTATAGCCTTTTAAGACAGAACATGAGTTATATGCCTAGTCATATTGTAAATTGTTAGGCTGTGTTTGGTTGATATCTCTGGGAGACCTGGTCTTTTTGCATGGGAAATGGAGGAGGGATGGATCAGGAGAGAAGAGGTGGTAGGGAGGGATTGCGCATATGACAAAATGGGTAACATCTAAATTATGAAAGATTGAGCTAATAAGATATTAAGTGGTTATATAAGCATTATGAGATGATGCTTTATGATAAATATTTGATGTTAAAACTTGCCTCCTAGAAAGGAGTGTTAACAAAGGTCACGTTCAAGCACTAGATTTAAGATAATATGTAATTTTTGGATATTTTATTTAATTATTAGATTTAATGTTTTTACTTTTTAATAAATTGTCACATAATTTTCCCCTTGGTTTTCTGACTCTATCCTTTCCCAATAAATTGTCACATAATTTTCCCCTTGCCCTTCTGACTCTATCCTTTCCCATATTCCCAAATAAGTAGCCTTTTCTTATTTAACTACTGTTGTCACACACACATATATATGTATAAATATATTATATAAAACCTGCTAAATCCTTTGAATCTTCCTTCTATTATACCTTTCAGGGTTGACAACTTGAGAGTGGATAGCCAGTTAGGGTATCATCCCTAGGGAAGAATAATTCTCACTCTTCAGCAGCTTTCTGCTTGTAGACCGTTATGTAGGGTTGGATCCCATGGTTCCCTTCATCGTGTTCATATTCCAGCTGGTGTTGTCATGTTGCGCTCTTATTTAGATTATCATATTGCTGGGATTTTGTGGAGCTGGTTTCCCTCTCATATTTACAAGACACTTTTTTTTTTTTTACTAGAGTATTGTTAGGATGTAGAAGAAATTTTAGGAAGTAGGCTATCATGAGAGGTCTTCAGCTGGTTACTCGCATGCTTTCAAAGAGAATACTGGAAGTCCAGACAAGCTTGCTAGCTGATGAACTGAGCAGTTTTGCTCTGCCACATGCTTCTGTTGAGATTTGCCTCATCATGCCAAAAAAAAAAATACAATCATCATGTTAGTTTCTCAAATATTGTATTATTATAATGTGAAGAATAATTAATAACATCAGACAATTCCAAATGTAAGTCTATAAGTAAAGTTGAATATAAACTTATGAATTGAACATCTTTTGTAGTTTTATTTGGGCTCATTATTTTTCTAAGGTGTTATTATATGAGTATTTCAGTTGCTATAAGCATAACTCTATTTAAAGAGAATAATGGTTATATCCCAGTACCTATTTTATATATTTTAAAATAAAGTAATTAAATATTCTTTTTTAGCCTAAAGGCTTTGGTGTGCATAAATCAATGTGCCTAACATTTATATCATTTGGATGTATTTTTAAAAATAATATTTATATACTTTGGGAAAGCAACACTCAAACTCGATGCCTTGTTGTATCAGTATATGTCTTCTATGGATACATAGTGTGTCAATGATCTTTGGTATCATTTATACTTCCTTCTTTGGAGAGTATTGACTTGACAGAATGTGAAGTTTCAGTTCCTGATGAACAACAACTCAGAAAATGAAAACAAGTACAAGCATCTCTTCAGTAGCTCACAGCAATTTGATGAAGCAAATTAAATGTTTAAGCCTTCGTGTCACTGTTGGAACCAACAAGCTCTTGATTAGCTACAGATCACAAGCATAGCACACACAAAAATGTGATGACATGGGGAAGAGCACTGTTTGATGTTTCGATGGCTTTAATTTATGGTGATAAAACCATAAGACAAAGAAAAAGGGATAGGAAAATCAAAGTCCACTCACTTGTTTGTGATAGAGGATTGGGGTTTGGAAATATTAGTGAAGAAAGTAACTGCCCAGGAGCATTTGTACAAAGCATTATTTAAGGGTACAAACAAAATTTCTTTTATTAATTGAAGTAAATACTGAGATGCTTTATACTAAAACAAAGGATTCTGGAGTTACACGTTACTTAATGCAAATACAATAGAAACCAGCAGGCAAAGGTTAATTTACCTAAATAATCACATGATTGTCTTGTGAAAATGCATGCTTTTTAAATTCTAAACTACTGGATTTGGGATACATACCATAAGTTTTCAATAGTTTATAAAATGTTTTCTGCCATAAAAATCCATGTTTGGTAAGATAATTTTATATTTAATGTTCTATGTAAGTGCTTATTTTAACCTAATATAGCTGGATTAAAGAAACTTGAACAATTAACTTCAGAAACATACATTATGGGAGATATGTATTATACATGTTATCGGTATTTGGGAAGTTCAATGAAATTTTTTCTTAAATTATGATGAATACCTACAAAACTGTCACTAAGGAAAGTAGAATGACTGACATGAAAGATTTACTCAGTACCAGACATAGATTATTTAAAAAAGAGCCTCTATCATAGAAATATTAGTAATAAACTTCCAAAAAGAATTAAGCAGGGTAATAAGTTTTATCTAAAGGTATCCCAGGACACTGATCTACTATTGGATATCAAACTTATCTATATATTACATAGCCTGCATCAGCTATTACTTAAGAGCACACCAAACTTTAGTTTTCTTTTAGGATATATAACTGTATAAAATCAATGGACTGACAATTATACAAAAATTAGTCTGACAGGTACATATTTATATGATTGAAAATAAATAGCTTAGCACATCAGCTTGTTTGAGAGAATTGTAATTAGTTATGTGGATCTATATTGACATGTTTTACAGTATCAAGGTTTCTGGATGTGCAAGCTGGAGAAAAACAGTCTGAGGTTTGATAATTTAACAAAGTAATGAACCTGAGAGTTCTGCTGGTGCGTGGCATGCTTGAATGAGTGCCTTGTTTAAGAAAGGTTCTTTGTTATTTTTAATTAGTTTTGGTTTAAATTTACAGACCAATTTAAGAATTGCACCAAAATTTTATAAAGTACCAAAGAATATTTTGATGAAAGCTATTCTCATATGTCAGTAGTTTAGAAAGATTAACTGGGAAATGACAGCCTTGAGGTGAACGTGAGGGTAGATTTCCATGACAGTGGCAGAGGATAAGCAAAATGATTGCTTCTGTAATGTGACCACATAGTCCCAGGAATGCTGAGCATCCTTGGAGAGTTGGCTTCAGTCTTCAGCACTGAAAAGAATACAAAGGAAAGACATTACTCCTGAAAATAGCACCTTTGCTCCTGTGCACTCATTTATGGAACACTAGAGAATGCCATTTTCTTTTGTGCTTTCATGAACTCAGCATCTCTATTTGCATTGAGTCTTGGGATAGTTTTAGTTAATGGCTGAACTTTTATCAGCACATTAAAGTAACTCATAATCAAATAGATTATCCACAAGTTGTAAAAAATTTTTAAAAAAGACCAAAAAATATAGACCAAATCCATAAGAAATGTTAAATTTATTTTTTAGCACACCCTCAAATTTCCAATTAAAACTTTAAAAATAATCTAACAGCAGGCATGAATTGTATAATAAAGAAAATGATGTAGGCATTTCTAGAGGGCTTGCAATTACTGCATGTTGAGGTACCCTATTTAAAGCTAAATGTCTCTTAAAAGTAATTATTTTTATTTTTGAAATTATAATTTACATCACTTTTCCTTCTTTTTCTCTCCTCCAAACACTCTTATATACCCTCTTTGACTATTTCAAATTATATATATAATATGTATATGTACATATACACATATTATATATTTATATAAAAATTTTAAATATAACCATGTCAGTCTTATTACTTTTATATGACCATTTGTCATTGGATTACCAATTGATGTCTCTGAAGAAGACAGTTTCTCCTGTTCTCCATTTTACTTAACTGCTTTTATAAAGTTCTTTGTGTAGAGTTGAAATCTCCTGGGTTTTCTCCTGTCTATTTCTGCTTGTCCATTGGTTCAGCTCATGTTTAGGTAGTCATGATGATGAGACTTTACAAATGTAACTTTTGCCATTCCTAGGAGACTCAATCTCACATCAAAATCCCTGATTGTCTATCTTTTCCTGTCTTTTTGTTTTCTCTTGTGTAGTGTTCTCTGAGTGAGAATGTTTTATAAACACATTCATTGGGACTGGGCTCCAAACTCTGCACTTTATTGATTGTAGTTTTGTAATCATGTCCTTCTATTACAAAGAGGAGTTTTTTTGATGAGGGCTGAGGACTATATGTATCTGTCAGCATAAGGATAAATAATCAGATTGTATAGAAGTTTAGTAAAGTGGCAGTTGTAGGTTCTCTTCCAAGATCCATGATTTCATTGGCTTTAATAGTTGACTAGGTTTCCAGCACCAGGCATGATTCTATCTTGTTGAAAAGGTCTTAACTTCAATTAAAGAACTGTTAGATCCCACCAAACTTTGCATGGCATTAAATAAGCAACTAAAAAAAATTGCAATGTCAATGCATATAATCAACATTTCATTATTGTGCTATATGATTTCATGTTAAATTCATTTTCTTGAAAATTAAAAATTTTTAAATAACTATGTCTCCTTTATCCATCATTTGACCTAACAATCTGCCTGTAAAACAGAAGAATGTGATGACCTGAATCAAAAGCTACTTAGTAATATTTTTGACTCCATTGTTTGTATTTCATGTCTTAGAATTTTAGAGTACAGAACCAGGATGTTTGGTCAAGTGATGAGAACTTTCCATATGAAAAAAAATTCAACCATACTTCACAAGTCTTTTAGTAACTATATTTGCACCAAATACTTTGTTTTCTATTGGCTGTTTTTTTCTCATATTTAGTGATTCTTTAAATTAGGTATGGTGTTCTTTAGTTACTCACCATAATTTAAGGACAAATTTCATTGAAGCTTCCAAGTACAAACACTAAAAAATTAAGATTTAAAGGTAGTGTTTCTTAGAAAATTCTCTTTACCTCAGTGACTTCTCCAAGCATGTCCCATCATCTGAAGGACCCTGAAGAGTGTGGTGGACAGTTGTGTCTCTTTTCTTCTTCCCCTTCTGTCTTCTCCACCTCCCAGCTACTCTTCCCCAAACCTTTCCCATCACCCCCTCAAGTTGATAGCTCTTTATTGTGATTATAAAGTGTATGTTTGTGTATGTGCGTTCACAAGTATGTAAATAGTTCCTGGTGAATCTCTGATTTTGTTGATATGCATTGAAGGGTGATACCCTGCACTGGGCAACCAATAAGAAGGCTTATTCACTGGGAGTCTAATTCTCATGAGATTTAAAAAAAAATAAGTATATGAATTATAGTTTATCTAAAGATTACAAAGTTTCTAAATAGCAATCACAAAAACTTTACTCATCTTGAGCATCTAAGAGACAGCTGAATACAACCAATAACAACAGAACACACAGGCAAAGCTTGTGTGTTTCATTGAGCAATTTTGAATTCTTGAGAGATAATCCACAGGTAATTTTAAACGAGAATTTCCTTCAAATTTAGTAAAATATCACACACAATTTTATCAGTATGATGAATTATCTTAATTATGAATATGTGTTTTACATACTGAGCATGTGTTTAATTTTTTAAGGAAAAATATTAAATAAATACATTACAGTAATGAATCTGTTGCTTTTTTAAAAGATGGAATGTCCTCTGTTCATGGTGATAGTACCATACTAGAAATGTCAAACTGTTTCTATAGATGTCTTACTTGAGTTTTAAATTGCATATTTTTTTGGAGGACAAGATTATATTTGCTGCTTGCCTACACCGCTGTGGCATCTCATTTCTCGGGCTGCCACTCGCATGTGATGTAGAAGCGAAGCACACTAGCGGCATACCTGCTGCTGACAGCTGTGCTTCTCTGTGCCGCTCTCACAGTGACATCTGCACAGTCGCTGCTCCATCCACTCACCAATTAATGCAATCAGGAAGCTGCACAATTCCCACAGCACAAATCACTGAGAATTTTAGCTTTTACCTGTCTTTTCATTGCCTAAAATTCAGCGCGTGCTCTTCACACACTCTGTATATCTGCATAAATTTCCATATTACACCCAAGAGGAGTTGCATTTCTGTCAACTTCCCCGAGGGGGTGAATATAAATGGCATTTCCTTATTAAAATTATCTCTAAGTGTTTGTTAAAGTATGTTTTTAATCTAGAATAAATTAATTTAGTTTCCTAGCAATATCCTGAATACTAGATGGACTTAAAGTTCCAGAAATTATTAGCATAGTTGCTCTGCTTTGTGACTGATAGCATTGTATATATGTAGAAACATATATTTATCGGTAATAGGTAAAATATTAACTGCACGATAATAATATAATTGCTAACTCAGTTGTATCCGTGAATATAAACTCATGGAAGTTTAGAGAAAATTGGGCAAATTTATTTTTCTAATAGACATTAGATTTTTTAAACCTTCTAATAGAATAGTAAGTTGATCAATAATGACATGCTATGACTTCTGTTTTATAATCTTGTCAAAAGAGCAATTTTTGTCAAAATCATCAAAAGAACGGTTAGTATTTTAAACTTGTAAGAAATGTTTTAAGTACATATTCCATTTTAATTTGTACTAACATTGCAAAATAGTATATTTCTACAGGTATCCTAATAACGTTTAATGCTGATACCATGTTTTTGATTCTTTTATGTTTATTCATTCCATTTTTTTACTGCCAGTGTTTCTACTGTGTCACTTCACCTTACTTGTGTAAAAGTACTCTAGGGCATTTTTCTATACCCATGGCATTTCTTCATATGAGCACTTGTCTAGTTAATTTGCCTGATAACTGAATAACTCTTAGGAATATTTCCATTCAAAATTATAGATTCTTGTTTCTTGTGTCAGAACTCTTTAAGACTCTTCTCTTTCTCCCAGACTTTGGATGTATGATATTAACTTAGCTTTAGTATATGTTTTACTGTCACAGACAATTCACACTTCCCAGAAAAAGCTTTCATTGAGTTCATGGAAACTCAGAGAAGATGCAGAATGGCCTAAACACAGACTGACACTGAGCTTCTGTTCTTTCCAAATAATGCTAACAAATAATATACATGTTAGAATAAAGACAATAAATAGGATAAAAGAAAACTGAGTGGTAGAGTATACAACAGTGCTGTGAGTCTAAGCAATGAAAATAGTTGGCATATATTTAACAAAGACAAAAGATGCCCATCTAAGAAATGTTAATCTGTGAAGATATAAATAGTTTATCACTACCAAATTTAGTTTATTCTCTATAACAGATACATATTATTACAGCCTATATAGTATTAGCATTGAATATTCATGTCAATGCTAAATAATAATAGCCAAAAATTAAACATATATTATAAAAGACTAGAACATTCTGTAGCCAAGACTATCACATAAACACATCAAAATTAAACACATATTAAATGCAAAATTAAACACACACACATGCCTCTATAATTGTTTTGTACAAAGTTTTATTATTGATTATTCAATCACGTTTTGTTAATCTTTATATTTAATAAATGTGGCGTTTCTAATTTCTGAATAAATATGTTTGCTTTTCAAATTATTGGGTTCTATATTAATTTGGAAAATATGTCTTCATATTAATTTGAATGCTTTTATTTATTGTTGCAAGATTTGTACTCAGTACTTGTGCTTTGCTAGGCAAATCATTTCTACAGTCATACATGTCCTCTGGTCTTGACTCTTCTTTTGATAACAAAACTAACTTCTTTGTTTTTTCATCTCTCTCCCATTTCTCAGTATTTTTCATTTTAATGATTAGTAAATAATAAGTAATTAAAATGAAAACAAAGAAATTTGTATAATTTATGAAACAGTTGGCTGGTAGCCAGTACATTGGAAGCAAGAAACTGAATTCACATGATTTCATTATGAAGAAACTGTAGATACAAATACCTTCACCAAGTTTCTAAGTGAATGAAGTAACATAATAAGCCCTTCCATGATTTTCAAGCATCTACTAACTCTTAAAAATATTATTTAAGAATTTTCTTATACCCTCTTGCTATACAACATTAAGAATATAAATTATATATAGTTTGTTGTACAATTGCCAACATATGAGTAAATATATTATGACCATGTAAAGATAAAGCAAGAGAAGTGAAGCTTGCTGGGATGTGGGTTTTATGAGATTGAAAGAGACTGTATTTATTATACAATAGAATTTTTAAAATGTATTAATAGCTTGTGGTTTAAATTACCATATATTCATGCACAGGTTTAGGCTTTTTGATAAAATTATGTAACATATCCTTGGTTATATAATTTTGTACTCTACATTGTGGTAGTAATAAGAAATTAATGAAACATTAGAAATAACTCCAAAAAGAAGAGAGAAGATTATTAGAGAATAGGCAGTATTAAATCGATGGTACAATTGATTTAAGGCTGGAATGAATGGCTGTCAATAATTTTTATAACACTGCCACATTATGGATGCTGACATAAGTTTTATTCTAATGCAGGATTGAGTTACAAACAGCTTGTAATTGTGTAACAAGGATTGAATATATTGCTTTCATTCTATTCTTAAATTGCATTGAGGTAATAATGAACTCTGAATAGCTAGGTTTGGTTTCAGGTAAGTATTCATATATATGTATGTCTTCAAATATGGATTTTTCACCTATAGTAGCACAGAAATAATTAGCTTGACAGTGTAGAAGTGTAGAAGAGATGTGGAAGTGTAGACAATAACAACAAATGATTAGTATTATAAGAGAAAGAGCTTAAAGGATAATTTCTGTCAAGTCAGTACACTTCAGTAAGAATAAGATAAAATCTGCAGACATTCCAAGTGTATAGATAAAATTCTCTGAGGTGCTATTAATAAAGTATCGCCAAATCCTTTTCTTATAAGTTAATAAAAACATTCATTTGGGTCATAGGTTTTTTGCTATAGTGTACACATTTTATTTGGAACTATTGAGATTCAGGGTAAAAGATCTGAAAATAAAAAGATAATACTAAATAACATTGTAGTCACTTATTCACAAGATAGATTATTATGCTATTAATATTAATAATCTACTTTGTAAATCTGACATTGTACCCTGAGAATGGTACCAATTTAAAGCACTATTAAAATAATGTTTATTTATTTATGATTGTTATAAATATACTCATCTATATATACATATGCATATATACATATATGTATACATATGTGTATATGTATGTGTGTATTTATCTGTATACACATATATGTATGTATAGGCACATATATATTTATATTTATATAAATTTGTGTCTGTGTGTAGGTATAGAGTGTGATGAAGAAATGCAGTGAGCATGAATAAAGACAATGTGATGGCATAAGCATGTAAATGTCATAGGAAAAACAATTTCATTCCAACAACAGTAATTATTTATTTATTCATTTATTTATTTTACAGTTGACTTATTCACCAGATCACACTGAAGACATTTAACTTCCATCTCATACACTACAGACTTCAAGTGTAGTCATTTTTTATGATTCTATTCATCGTAGTTTGCATATTATTAGCCAGCATAATTAACACAGAAAAGAAATAAGAATCACACCAATTAGAATAAATGTCATGAAACTGTCAGCATTTTCAGCTAGGGAAGGTAAAGAAAGAAGACTGCAAAGAATGCGCGTCAAAAATACAAATGGCCAGGAAGTTAGAATTTGTTTTCAAGATGCAGATGAACACTAGTAAAAGGAATCATATTTTATATACTAGCAGTGAGCATGTGTAACACCATACCACTTAAAAGTTACATCTGAGTTGATACTATATTATTCATTAAGATATTAACTTTAACCATCTGTTTGAGGATAAACAATACATGTTGAATTACTGATAGAGCACTAGAAATGTCATTTTACATGAAGACTTTCACTTCTTACCATACTAACTCCTTCTCATAATCTACATTCCTCCTAGTCAGTGCACTGGCCACTTTTATGTCAATTTGACATATGTAGAATTATTTGAAATGAGGGAATCACAATTTAAAAGATGCCCCCAGCAGAACAGCCTGCAGTACGTTTCCTTGATTGAGGATGAATATGTGAGGGCACAGCTCACTTTGGCTGTGCCATCCCTGGGAAGGTGGTCCTTGGTGTGATAAGAAAACAAGCTGAGCAAGTCTTTGTGAATAAGCAAGAGAGCATCATCAGCTTGTATGTGTCACCAGGTACCTAGCTGCCTTGCTCAACTTCCTGTCCTTACTTCTTTAGTGCTGGCCTATGATGGACCTGTAAATTGAGATAAACCTTTTGCTTTCCGAGAAGCTTTCGACCATACAAACCCTAAGACTGTGCTAATGGTACTTTGCACAAGACTTGTGTTATGGAACATTGTTGTAAATGTGACAGTTTTTTTTCTGTCTCCTTTTTTGAAATTAGAGTATGGTTTCTCAAAAATTACCAGTAAAGAAAATGTACTGCAACAACAGAGTTTTAAATTGCTCCAAAACAAAATGTCAGTATGTCCTATATGACAGGAAATCTGTCAGAATGATTTTGGTCTTGTACTGAATGTCTGCCTAAGAGCTCATTGTATGTCAGTAATGACCTCTATTTGCTGTTGGATGTTTAAGAATAATTTCAAGTGAATATTTTTATGAAAAGGAATACTCAGCACACCACAAGTCACAATTATTATAAAGCTTAACAGATTAATGTAGTAATTAACTACTTAAATTATACTACTGATTATTTGCAGATAAGACCCAAGATTACATGTGACTTTATCGACTAACTAATGTCAGTATCTTTATCATTGTTATATTATATACATATATATATATATATATATATGTATATCATTTTATCAATATAGTATAATATAATTGAAAATTGTACAAATGCTTATCTTTTGGAGGTTGAAAACATAGATATATTATTTAGTTTCTTATATAAGCACATATATGACTATTTTTGTCATAGGTTTAATTATCTTTTTCTTAGATACAGGTTACAAATCATGATAATTTTTTCTATAATCTTTGTATCCATATACAGAAACTCCTAAGATCAGAGCACACACAAATTTATTGCCTTAAGGTCATTTCATTCTTAGTGTTAGGGTGAATTACAGAGTCACTAAGCTATGAAACACCCAGCACATGACTAGGGACAGAAATATTAATGGAGATAGGTTAATAAATGCCACTTCCTCACAACAAAGGCTGACAAAGAATTAAAAAAGAGACTCTGTATCAAAAAACATCCTCTAGCTCTGGATTATACATATATAATATATCCAGCTGCAGGTGATACTTTTACCTCACTGTTAATAAAAATTAATGTGCTGAATTATTTTAAGATATGCCACATACATATTTTATTTCCTGTTTGCCTACTTCATCTTTTGTTTGAAAAAATATCAAACTAGGGCCATATTTAAATGAGGATTTGCTGCCCACATGTACTTCTACAGTCATGACCCACATGGCCATTTATTACATGTCTTTGCTCTTTGAATAATTCCAAGGAATTTTGAAATGAAAATGATTTTATTCAAGCTTTAACAAAATAAAATGTAATACATGAAACAAAACCATCACATCAAATTTGCACAACACAAACCAACAGAAGGAAAAAAACACAAGTGAATGCTAGAGCAAAGAAATAATTTCAGGCAGGAATCTAAATCTTAGGCTACAACAAAGAAATAATTTCAGGCAGGAATAAAAATCTTAAGCTGGAACAAAGAAGTAGGACTCAAGCATGAAAATGACTTTGGGCTAGGACAGGGAAGTAGGCTCAGATATTTTGGTCAACCTGATAAGCCCTTAGAAACAGTGATCATGGGAGTAATCATGGGACTTTGTTTATTGCCTTGTTTGTTCTTTGATTTTTTTGTGTTTATAGCCTTGCTTGTTCTTTGACTATTTGTGTTTATTGTCTTGCTTGTTCCTTGACTATTTGTATCTATTGCATTTTTAGTTCTTCAAACTAGAACTGACCTTAATACCTGCATGTAATCAAAATGGCATAAAATCAAAAAGGAGGAGGAGGAGTGGAATAGGATGTTTATGGGGGGGATGAACATGGAAAAGAAGATAACATCTGAAATGTAAATAAATAAAATATCCAATAAAAAAATTAGTGACTCACTAGTTCACAGACTCAGGAGTCCCATAATAGTACTAAATTAAAAGCTGTAACATATATGTGGGAGACATGGTGCAGACCTGTGTAGTCTCTGTGCTTGTGCCTTCAGTTTCTCTGAGTCCTTATGAACTTTACTCAGTTGTTTTACAGGACCTTTTTCTCCCAGCGTTCTCCATTCCATTTGGCTTCCACACTCTTTCTCCTCTCCTCTCCTCTCCTCTCCTCCTCTCCTAGGCTTTGCAGGGAGAAATTTGATGAAGAGCATTCATTCAAACTTGTGTGTTCCAGGTTTCCTCTCTCTGTCCCTGTTCCTGTCCCTATCGTTCTCTCCCTCTTTCTGTCTGTCTCTATCTCTCTCTAGACATAATGTCTGGCATGGGTCTCTATATTTGTTCCTTTAGGAAAAAGTCTCCTCAATGATGCCTATGTAAGGCACTGATCTATGAATATAGCTGAATATCTTTAGAGGTCATTTTATTGTTACTTTTGTTTTTTTCAGACCAGTAGTGTTTGGTTTTATGGCTCTGGGCTATCTAGTCTCTGGGACTCGGTCACCCAAGAAGTGTCAGAATGGGTTCTGTGTTGTGGAATTTACCTTAAGTCAAATAAGATATTGTTTGTTTACTCCCACAAGCTTTGTTCTACAGTTGTACTAGCATGTTTTCCAGGCAAAACAGTTTGAAAATCCAAAGTTTTGTGGGTGAGTTGGTTTTTATGCTCCTCATTTGGTAACCTGTACAGTACCATTCCATACCACAGACATGAGAACACTGGAGCAAAGCTTCTATGTAAGCACTATCTCTATCTCTCCATATTCAGTGAGTTCTGTGGATTTTGTCTTTAGCAATGGGGCACTGCTGTCAGTTTGTGGAATGTGATCTATTGTCTTGACAGTAGCCTAGATTTATTGGGTATTTCCATGGAATCCCTTTGGCCAGCAACTCAGTTGAGTATAACCCAGTCCCAGTACTGGAAGCTTGATTGGTGAAAATAGATGTTAAGCTGGGTCCCATCTCCCTCTTTTCTTTTGAAACTTCATTGGGTTTTCCTTCACATAAAATATTTCCACTGCTTTAGGTTTCCTTACAGCCCCTCAAGTGCCTTTCAATTCTAGCTGTCTCTTCTCACATTCTCTCTCTCAGTCCCATCTTCTTTCCCTTCCCAACCTCAACTTCTTGTTAATCCCCACCCTATGGTCCCAATCCAGCCATAAATTTATTATATTTTCCCCTCTCATGAGATATGTGCTTCCCCCAGTCTATTCCTCTATGTATAACCTTATTCGGTCTAGAGATTGTAGCTTGTTTATCATTTGTTTAATGACTAATATGTACATATAGACAAAGGCTCCATAAAGACACCAGGTAGACCACTCTATGTTCAATGAGATGTGTAGGTGCAGTCCTGGTAATGAGGCCCCACTTTCAGTTGGCAGGTTGTGCTAACTAGCATCAACCTATGTCATCAAGAGATCTCCATGAAACCCTCTCTGGCAAGAACTCAACAACAACAACAAAAAACATCCCAGTCCCACCACAGGGATGCTTTGCCTTGCTCCAAGAGATAGGCACTTGAGAATGTATCCACCACTACTAAGAGTCCTAATAGATTACAAGAACTTTCCATTGTATTAGAATTCCACACTGCCCACCAAATGTCACCAATTCTAGCAGATTCCCCCACACACTTTCCATCCCAGTAACTCACCCACCCATGAACTGTCCCTCTCTTGTCTCCACACCAGCACCAAGTCTATCCACAAAATATATTCTATTTTTCTTTCCCAGAGAGATCCATGCATCCTCATTAGACCTGTCCTTTTTATCTCTTAACTCTCTGAGTTAAGAATTGTAGCTTTACGATTTGATTTAAAAAAAATAAAAATAAATAAATTTTAAAAAAAGAATTGTAACTTGGCTATCATTTACTTACTGGCTAATATCTACTTATAAGTGTCATTTTAGATCTGGGGTACCTCAATCAGGATTATTTCTTTTCTATTTCCTTCCATTTGTCTACAAATTTCTTTAATGGCTGAGTAATATTTCATTGTATATATATACCACATTTTCTTTATCCACTGTGTTGAGTGACTTCTATGTTGTTTCCAGTTACTGGATATTATGAGTAAAACACAATGGAAATGCTTAAGCAAGTTCTTTCTGGTAGGATGGAGTATCTATCCTTTGGCTATATGCCCAAAATGGTATAGCTGAGTCATGGGATAGATTGCTTGCCAACTTTCTGAGGAATAACTATATTGATGTCCATAGCAGCTGTACAAGTTTGCACTCCCACCAGAAAGGGAGTACTGCTTCACTTACTCCACAGCCTCACCAGCATGAGCTATTACTTATGTTATTGATCTTAGCTATTCTGACAAGTAAAAGATGGGATCACAAATTAGTTTTGATTTGCATTTCCTTGATGGGTAAGGATGAATATTTCTTTAAGTGCTTCTCAGTCATTTGGGTTTCCCCTAATGAAAATTCTGTTTAAAAATTTATCTCATTTATAAATTGGATTATTCGGGTTTTGATATCTACTCTCTTGAATTCTTCATATACTTTGGATATTAGTCCTCTGTAGAATGTGGACTTGGTAAAAATATTTTCCCATTTTGTAGGCTGTTGCTTTGTCCAAATGATGGTGTCAGTGGCCTTGCAACTGCTTTCAGTTCCATGAAGTCACATTTATTAATTATTGATCTTGCCATCTTCTTTAACAATATTCTGATCAGACTGGCACAGCCTTCTCCTATGCCAAGGATTCAAGGCTATACTCTGACTCTTTTTGTTTCAAGTTCAGTGTATCTGGTTTTATGTTGAGGCTTTTGATCCAGTTGGAGTGGAGTATTTTGCAGATGATGAGTATGAATATATCTTCATTCTCCTACATGAAGACATCTATTTTGTCCAACATAACTTTTGGAAGATGCTGTCTTTTTTTTTCCAGTGTGCGTTTCTGCATTCTTTATTAAAAATCAGCTGTGTATGGGGATGTGGATTTATGTACAGGTCTTCAGTTCGATTCCATTGATCAACATGTCTTTTTTTATCCCAATACCTTGCTGTTTTTATTATTATAGCTTTGAGGACTGTGTTAGAAATACTGTATATTTGTATACATGTGTATGTGTGTGCGTTTCCATATGGAACTGAGAACTACTATATCAAAGTCTGTAAGAATTATCTTGGAATTTTGATGAGAATTGTTCTGAATCTGTGATTGGTATTCATTGGATGGCTACAAAAATCAATGTGATAAAAGTCCTGGAGAAATTAAGGAGACAGGGTACATATCTAAAAATAATAAAGGCAGTTTACAGCAAGCCTGTTGCCAACATCAGCTTAAAAGGAAATTAAAAGCAATTCCACAAAGATCAGAAACAAGATAAAATTGTCTACCTTTTCCAGTTCTTTACAATATAATATTTGAAATCTAAGATAAAGGATTAAGATAAATGAAAGGGACTGGAGGGATACCAATTTTAAAGGCATAATTTATTTGCAGATGATTTGATAGTATTCATAACTGATCCTAGAAATATCACTGGGGAACTCCTACAGGTGATAAACCATTTCAGCACACTTGTAGCTGGTTGCAAAATTGACTCTTAAAACTCAATAGCTCCCCTATATACAAGTGATCCGAGAGAGAAATCATGAAGAAAAACACTTTTCACAATAGACTCAAATAATATCAAGTATGTTGGAGTATCTCTAGCCAAGCAAAACTTCAAGCCTTTGAAGAAACATACTGAAGAAAATAAAGAATACAGACTGATCTCTCATGCTCATGGATCAGTGGAATTTTATTCAATTTTAAGAAATTAAAGATTAAAATTAATAAGTACTTAGAGAAACTGTATAAATTATTTGAATTTAATTATCATATTCTGAATACAACAGTTTAACAGTGCATTAATTTTCATTATTAATTTATAAATTGTTTAATATAGATAAGTAAGTATGGTTTTAAAATTCAACATTGTATTATTTACTAAAATATTAAGATGATTTTATTTAGAAATTGAGATATCTACCGAAGAATTTATGGAATGCTTTCTATTTATAAGATGCTTTATCATTTAAGTTACATTGTGTTTGTAATGAAGGAATCAACATAGACACCTAAAAACAAAAGGTGGATTGCCACAGAGAAATAATAAATTACATACATGTTATTAGTAAGTATTTCATTTAATCTTAAACTCTTGTCAATAATAGACAAAATTATTTTCCTCTGATTTTTTAGTTGTATATAGCTTTAAGATTAGACCTATTCACAGTAGAGTTATTCTTCTTACAGAATGTATAGACAAGGGTGTACTGATCTAAGGGAAAGAAAAACATAAAGAAGATATTTCATAATGGTAAAAATCTCCAAGGGTTGTAGAAATACATGCATGTGTGAAAGAAAGTTTGTAAAACATGTAGGGCTATTGAACTCTGATAAACTATGAATATGAATGAGACATGATACAATATTTTCATGTTTATAATTACTGTGCTGACATGAACGTAAATAATCAAGATGAACCCAACAAACCAGACACCCATTAAAAAGATGATGAGAAGGAGCAGATGTTCCACAAAGACGAAGTACTGACCTTTATCAAACAGTCAGCACTGCATGCATATACAGGCATTTAGCAATATATAAGAAGAACAGGTTGTATTTATATATTTAGTAATATTTAAGTATACACACACTGAGAATATGCATGTGTATGTAGCAACAATTAAAGAGAGGAAATGTACTTGAAAGAGTGTCAGAGGTCAGCATGTATATGGGAGGATTTTGAATGAGGGAATGGATGGAGAAATGAAGTAGTTATAATATCGAAAATTATTTTAAAATATATTGGAATCATATTCAGAAACACAATTGCAAATGTAAATCTAGAGAAGTACTTGGATGGAGAGTGGATTTTTTTAAATTATGGATTAAGATGTAGTCCATGAAGGAGAACATTTGATTGCAGTATAAACATATTACTCAGAATCTGAATGCTTTGAAGTGCTCTCAAGTGCTCACAATTTTGTAAATTACTGACTGTGAACAAAGCAACACAATGAATCATACAAGTGCATCCTGATGCTATCTCCTCTTTTCAATTTGCTACTATCTTGAATTAAAGAAATTATGGTTTTAGACAAACATGGTTGTTTCCCATGATTCTCCATGTATTTAAGTGCTAGAAGTTTAAAGTCTTCTGTTGCCTATATTGTCATCTCAGGCATCGGTGGGTTTCCACAGGAATTAAAGTAATGGTCATAAGAAATATGAAAGGAGAAAATGAAAATGCCCTTTGGATACGCAAGATGTATTCATGGAACTGGGAACAATCTCTACCTTGCTCTATCCCTCCCAGTCACCAAGAAGGGATTAAAACATTTATTTATTTTACAATATTGCTAGTAGAATAAGGAGGTACAAAGCCATAAAATAAGTGAAACAATACTTTTGGTAGGAAATTTATAGAAATCAATTTTTTTTCTGGATAGACTGTTCTGATCCAAGTCAAATTTTATCAGATTTGTATACTTTAAATTAAAGTCTATTTTTATCTGATACAATAAAACATTATTAATTTTTCTTAATTTTCTAGTTAGTAAAGTGGTATTCTTAAGAGCATATATTATCTAAAATGTTTTGTAAATGCTCATTTTAACTCAGATAAGGTAAGTAAGTATTTGATTTCCTTTTGAATTTTTTAATGAGATTTCTTTTACCTACATATATTTAAAGGATATTATTTAGGTTAGAGTAGGATTTTTTTCCAGTGGACATTTACAACTGAGTATCTTGTATGAATTTATTTATATGGTATTGTGATAACTCAAAACTAAATGGGATATGTTAATACAAGAATCTATTTGATGAGCATGATCAAATGGCCTCTGTATAGAACAATATGGTGATAGAATTGACTACTTTTCATTTTAGTGGAGGCATGATCCTTTTAGAATCTTCAAATTCTTTGGTACTCTGTAGTTCAAGTCATTTGGGAGCTATTGTGGATCAGTATCTAAGCAACAGATTTAAAGTCCAGAGGCTATTCTGTATTTCCTCTGCCAATAAGTTAGCATGAGATAGTGGGCAAACCATTTAACCTCCCAATTCCACTATCCATCATCTTTTCTACAGAGAGGTAATACAGCTTATTTCTAACAGTTCAGTGAAATACCTCTTAAAAATATGCCTCAAGAGCAACGGAGGGGGAAAAAAGAGTTCTGCTCTATTGTCGTGAAGCAAAATCAGATGCTCTTGCTTTTTCATATGGTGTGCAAACCATTAGAGGCAATATTTCATAGAGGAGAAATATTCCAATACCATGCTCCATGGTCTCCAAAATAACCACTTATAATGTTCTGATATTCCATCAAGTACCAAATTATGGAAAAAATCATAACAGAATAATTTTTAAAGCCCTTGATGCTTAATGGTGATATATGGGGTCTGTTTAACTGCCTTCATATGTGAAAATTGTTGCTGGTGGGGGATGCAGAGTAACAGTCTTTTTGAATTATGTGACATGTCACTATAGACATCAGATGCCTTTGTTTACTTTCTATTAAAGCTTTAGATTTGTCTATGTTTCTTATAAGATTGCCTGTTCAACTTGGAAATAAATAAATAGGAAAGTATGAGAATGCCAGAAACTTACTTCAATATTTTCCTATAGATTCTAACCATCGATAGCAATGATGTGGAAGTTAACAATACAAACTTGATGGGTCTGGAGATAAGAGAATGATATGGGTGATTAGGATGTCTCTTTCTATTTGATGATTAACTCACAATTTTTATTTTTATTTTTATACTTGTTTAGTTTTTCCTAAGATGCTGCCAAGCGAATGAAAATACTAGGGTACGTAGACAGACAGAATGTAATTTTCCATTTGAAATTTAGCCAGATCATTTCAAGCACCAGAGAAAGTGGCTGCCTCTTCAATTATTAAAATCCTCTAGAATCATATTACTGTATACATCTTCTAGAATTTGAGCACATTTTAATGACTACCATTAGTTGCTGCTGAGGCAGTGTGTCAACAGAGAGGGAATCTAAATGGAATGAGACAACGGAGCAGAAATCAAGGCCTCCCATAAACAAAGGCCTTACAAGATTAACACCAAACAATGAAAAGCTTGCATGCACTTTGGAATTCACTCTGGAGAGCTCTGAAGCCAGCATTTCAAAATGTCTGATGCTTTTCTTATTATTTATCACTAGTAACTCATTTATTATTAACTTTGATTTATAATGACTTATGTTTTATGTTTAAATGAGAAGGAACAATCTATAATAATACATAAGGTTATAATGCCAAAAGAATTACAATTCACTTAAAAATACTTAAAAAAGAAAAGCACAGTCTTTGATTGTATGGTATTCAATACATAACTCTACAATTGGCAAGATAATGCTAATTACTTGGATATGATAAATTATTTCTTTCCCTTTGTTATATATTCTCCACACAAATTACATATAAGCCCTATCATCTTACTTCAGGCTATTATCTGTTATCATTACTTCATACAATCATGTGGGTCATGCCCTGCTGTCTCTCTTCAGAGATATACCATCAGCTTAGAACATTTTCTCTGAGACAATGATTACTTAGTCCTTCTTATATCTACACTCTTTTTTATTCCTTTCTTCATCCTAGAAGTTTGAAAAATTTTAAACTCGAGCTAAGTATCAAAGTTTCTGAGGACATCATGGGATAGATCAGCAGACAGGAATTTGCTGTCAAGCTTACTACCTGAGTTCTCTCTCTCTCTCTCTCTCTCTCTCTCTCTCTCTCTCTCTGTCTCTCTCTCTCTGTCTCTCTCTCTCTGTCTCTCTCTCTCCCTTCTTTTCTCCCTTTCTTTCCCTCTGTCTGTCTCCCTACTCCCTCCCTTCCTCTCTTAATATGCTCCTTTCCTTCCTCCCCTCCTCCTTCCCTCTGTGTGTGTCTCTCAAAATAAAGGTAATAGTTCAATGTAAACATAAATGAAAATAAAGTTAATGAGGGTCATCACTAAAGAATTAAAATGAGGCAGTGCACTTGAGTGACGCCATTCTCCACATTCTGCTGTGAGAAATGCTTCACACTTAAGGGATTAACCAGGACTGTAATGTGTCCTGGTCTGTGTTTAAAGCCTGTGCCTTAAGGAAGGGTTTCATCAAATTTATAGAAGAGAAGCAAATCATCTTTATAGTAGAGCTGTTCATATGAAATCTGGAATGTATCTAAAATCAGAAAAGTTATTTCTCCCTTTCTGCAGTATGCTGATAATATTCTAGTGCTTTACATTGTTATTATTATTATTATTATTATTATCATTAAAAAGAATAAATGGCTTGTCAAATCCCATACATCAGAGTCCACTTGCTTAATTCTGACATGCAAGCTTATGAAATTCCACTATATTTTATGTACTCCAGTTACTCTGAAGATAACAATATTGTAAAATATTCTGAATATACTTCATTTTTTATGGCTTATTGAGCAGTCCACCTAAGAATTTTTATTTATTTTCTTTGAAGCTTATAGATACTCTCAAAGAAGTGACAATTTTTCATGTTAAATTTTATGTTTCTAGACCTTTGGCAGTGACCCTGCCAAATACAGTGTTCATATCCTAGAAAATAATATATCAGCCTGGAAATGTACTCACTTTATAAAGCCAAGGGTTTTCAAATTGAGACAGACACCTCACTGTATGCAGTTTTATTGGGGATCTCAGGCTCTGAGAAATGTTTGTAGCCAGATGGAAGATTATGAGATGTAAAAAATATAATCACAGCATCTGAATTGTGACACAAAATGAGTGATTGAGACATCTATAATTCTGTGTCTCTTGAACCCCTCTGTAACTTTTCCTGGAAGAGTTCTTAATCCAACATCTCTTGCAGCATGTAAGTTGTTTCTGTTTACATTGAAAGTTTCTGTAATGTTATTTTAGATTCATATTAAATTATTTTCTGTCTACTTCATTATTGTAGTGAGCTAGAGACCCTCAGACTTCTACAACAGGCCAAATAGTAAATATTTTAGAATTTACTTGTCACCCTCTTCCCTCCATGCTCTGTTCTTACATATTTTTCAAGGCATATAAGGAAAGTAAATAAATTCTAGTTTCACAAGTAAAAGACAAATAGGCCAAAAGCTGAATCTGACCTTTTCAATACTGTGAAATTTCTCCCCAGGTTCCCTTTAATGTGAAGTTTTTACAGTGTTCTATCTTCTGGGTTGTCTTTTCCCTCTTTTCAGTTTCCACATTTGCTCTCTCTGGTGTCACATGGTTGCATTTTATGAATGTCTAGAGGAGTGGTGTCATCCATCTCTTTAGGATCAGCACTTTCTTCTGTATCTCCCCTTCAGCTGCGTTTTAATTGCACTTTTTAAACAGCATGGGTCACTTTATATTTCTTCGCTATATACTCATCTCTCCAAGTCAATTTCCTCAGACTATTATCTATTTTTGAAGCTGCCAAGCTACTTAACACTGAAAGAGAAGTCAGCACACCAGCTATCTTCTCTGACTGTGGACTAACTATTTAGCAGCATATGAAATGGCTAACAACTGACCTACTCTGGCAGTAGTAATATGGTTGGTCATTGATTGTGATGTACATCTGTTAGTCAAACGGTGATAGTGAGTGGCAGTGAGGTTTATACTTGGTCAATTAGTCGCACTTGATACAGGATGATCATGAAAGTAAAAGAAAAACGTTGGGGCATTATTATTTTTATATCAATATTATATATTGAAACTAGTATTTTGTGATTTAAATTATTGTACACCAATAGTATAAATTGTCCTTATGGTTCACTTTCTATACACTCATTTTTCATGCCCATCAAAAATGATTTTGTTTCCTTCTAGATTCTTTTCACAATTTAATATATGTGAATCTATTAGGCCAGCAAGAATTCATTATACATTACACATTTAATACACCAACAAGAATTCATTATACATTACACAATTTAATACACCTTTAATACACATTCATTACACATATATTCCTGGTGCTTTTCTGATATCTAATTTTTTATTTATTTTATAAATGAAACAAAATGGAATTCAGTTTTGTGTTCTTATCTATGCTTGCCTTTGATTTGTCAAGGAGTTAGACATGGAGAAGCCAAGGATACTTTAACAGTAGCTCAAGACCAATAAAAGCATTCCTTTGTGATCAAACAGCCTGGCCATGAGTTAGCCTCTTTCTAGATATCAAGAAATGTTTCTAGCTATGAGGTATATACTGTACAAATTTTGTATTCCCCAAGCAATCAAACATCAGTAAAGTACCATTGACTGCCAGTTTGCCCACTTGTTAACAGGAGACTTTTCAAAAAGGTTATGGTAAGAGATATGTTAAGAAGTATTTGAGAGGGGACGATCAGTCATCAGCCTCAGAGATACCCTATAGGTACCATAAATACACACAAAGCCAACGTATACAATCCCTGTTGTAATAAATATGACTCTTTGAGTCTCCTTACTTTTTGGTATTGAATTCTTTATTCAACCAATGAGGAACATAATATAGGTGTGTGATAAATCATGCCAGGTGAGCACTTACTATTCCTACTAGCTCTTTTCACTGGACATAAATTCTTGCAGATTCTTCAAAATCTGCATGTATAAAGTAATTCATTTATGCCATGACTCTCCAGTATGCACTGTTAACAAAAAGATGTTATGGATGTTGACTTCTTTTTTCCCTTCGGGTTTTTTTTTCTGTTTAAAGCAAATATCTTTGCTTCTTTTGCATCTGTATGGAAAATATGCATTTTATAAAATTCTTTAAAGTTTTGTCTAATAATTTAATCTGTTGTGAAATATAGATTGGGAAAAAGATATTCATGATTACAAAATTATATCTAACATATACAGAACTTGAAGTATATTTTACAAATTCATAACTAACTGTTTCTTGTATGTTAGTAAGTCAGACAGGGAAATCCTGAAGTTTTTTTTAATTTCATAAAGATATTGTGGGTATCTATTATTGAGTAGTATATTGTCAAATATATAAGCCTATGTGGGATCTTACACAAACCTCCACAACTGTAGTCAGATATTGTAAATTTAAAATAAACCGTCTTTTCCCCTAAGTTGCTTTGTAATAGGGCATCTCATCAAAACAACAGAAAAGAAACTAGAATAGGGTCTTGTATCTTAATTTTACTTTGAGTCAGTTTATACATTGGTTAGTATCAGAAAAAAAGAAGTAAAGACCAATTTTAATACTCATAAAGCATCTGCTATAAATTGAAATTCTATATTACGCAGTATTGAAATATCATTTTTGCTTTCAAAAATGCCATTACATCTGTTTTGTCAGCATAATGTGAAAAGAAGATGTAATTTAGCCATAAAAAATCGCTATAGTGGCTTGTGGTTATTAAATATGAAAATCATCAATCAGTTTGGAAAGAAATTTAAACTTATCTTCCAATTAATATGCATGTCATACTCATGTTAATGTCTTTATCTTTCTCATAAAATAATTTTGGGAAATTGCAATGTTTAGTAAATTGCATTATAAGGTGCTGGAATATAATACAGAAACTGAAATAAATATTTATTTTAGGACCTTTTTATTTTCTTTCTTATTTTCACATAAATCTTTGGAGCACTACTAGATACAATCTTTTTAAAGAGTTTCTATTTTCCAGTTGTTTATTTGTTTCATTGTCAGGTATTCATCATTCCTAAGTAAGCTACTCTATATACTAACACCTGGTGTGTGTGTGTGCATGTATGTGCATGTGTGGTGTTTGAATTTACTTTAGCTTTAAGTATGTACTCCAATAATTGTTGAATTTATAGTACCTGTTTTCTTCCAATTTCTGTTGTATACAAAGATTATACAAGAACTATATTGTAACTCTAATACTTGACTTTAAATTTTTGTTTAAAAATTCTGTATATGTCAGACTCTGGCAGTGCCTCTCAGGAGACAGGTATATCAGGCTCCTGTCCACATGCACTTCCAGACATCCACAAGAAACAATGATCACTGGAGTACTCACACAATTGGGTTTAATGCCTTGCTTGTTCTTTGACTATTTGTATTTATTGTCTTGCTTGTTCCTTGACTATTTGCATCTATTGTATTGCTAGATCCTCAACCTAGAACTGACCTTAATACATCCATGTAATTAAAATGGTATAAAAGCAAAAAGGAGAAGGGGGTGGGATAGGGGGTTCTAGGGAAGGAAAAATGGGAAAGGAGATAACATCTGAAATGTAAATAAATAAAATATCCAATAAAAAAGAAAAAAAAGTCCAAAGTCTGGAATTATACAGTTCTATGTTCAAATACATTTTTTTTTTGTCTGCTTGCTCTGTTTCTCACAGCCTCACCAGAAATGGATTATAACTTCTGACACTTTCAAGTGAATGGAATTTTTTTAAGTGAATGGAATTGGTTTCACTTAAAAATGGAAAGTGGAAATATATTGCTTTTTCATGAAAAAACATATCTCTTTTAGTTTTCATTTTACATGAAAGAAATAAATAGGCATTCCCTTCAGGTGATACATCTATATACTTATGAATGCTTAATTTCCTTTGACAACCAATTTGCTTCTGAAATATTCCAATCTCTATGTAATAACCAGAAAATGTAATTGTTACAGTTTAGTACAAGTAGCTGAGCACATTAAATAGTAAACTACTTTGACACTTTGGGGTTTTGTTTTCCAAAATAATGATCTCCAGAACAACAGTTTTTGACATTCACAATAAATGAAGAAAATAAGACTTTTTTTATTTCACATATATTTTTTTCTATGGTCTAAAGTCTCTGAATTTTGTATATTAACTTCATTGCCTTCACAAAAATAGGCATCATAAACTTAAAAGAAATTGCTATATATGAGAGATGAGGAAATACTTCATAATGCAGTAGTCCTAGCATCAGGAATGTGATGAGGATGTCCCAATGTGCACAATTAGGCTTCCAGGCTTGATGCCAGAAATAATAAGGAATTCTGATTAATTCTTCTAATTTTTAAAGCAACTAATGCAATGCCATTTTCTACTTTGGGCTTGTTTTCTATCTGTACCTGTTTTATCGATTTTTGACAAAGATATAAAAGGATTTGTGTATGTTTGTGATGTGCTATGATAGTTTAAATGTCAGTTAAATCAATAACCCATGACAGAGTTTTAGAATAGAAGCCACTTCGAGGTCTAATGCTTCCATCAATATAAATTTTCAACTGACATGAAAATGAACAGAAATTACATCTTTGTACCAAGGAGTAGACTCCTATGGATTACACCATGGCTGAGGAGTATTTATAATCGGCATGTCTCATCACTTCACCAGGTAATTGTTGCCTGATTACATGCTAGGAAATATTAAAATAAGCAAAGAGAATGTAGAGAAATGATAATCGTTAAAAAGAACGGAAAGCTGCTCATTTTATTCTAGGGCTTATTGATTCTGCACACTAGCTGTCTCAAGCATTATTGAAAGGCAGATGCATACATTCAATTTTTGTTGTCAAATAAACTTCCATTTCTAAAAGGTTGTTATGGACAAGGAATGTGAAACATTGACAGACAATGTAGTATTATTTTGTCAGTCTTTGCACATAGCATGTTCCTGCTAGTGTGCAATATCAAGCGAGATGAGAAAGGATACTTCATATTCGTCAAAGGAAAAATCCACCAAGAGAAAGTCTTAATTCTGACCATCTATGCCCCAAATACAAGGGCACCCACATTCATAAAAGAAACTTTACTAAAGCTAAAAGCAAACATTGAACACACAATCATAGTGGGAGACTTCAACACCCCACTCTCACTAACGGACAGATCACTGAAACAGAAATTGAACAGAGACATAGTGAAACTAATAGAGATTATGAACCAAGTGGATTTAACAGATATATACAGAACATTTTGCCCTAAAACAAACAAATAAACAAACAAACAAACAAACAAAAATACACCTTCTTCTCTTCACCTTGTGGTATCTTCTCCAAAATTGACCATATAATCAGTCACAAAACAAGCCTCAACCAAAACAAGATGATTGAAATTATCCCATGCATCCTATCTGATGGCCATGGCCTAAGGTCGATCTTCAATAATGACAAAAATAACATAAACCCACATACTCATGGAAACTGAACAATTCTCTACTCAATGATAACTTGGTCAGAGAAGAAATAAAGAAATAAATTAAAGACTTTCTGTAATTCAAAGAAAATGATGACACAACATACCTAAACTTATGGGACACAGTGAAAGCAGTGCTAAGAGGAAAATTCATAGCACTAAGTGCCCTGGTAAAGAAATTAGAGAGATCCTACACTAGCAACTTAACAACACACTTGAGAACTCTAGAACAAAAGGAAGCAAACACACCCAAGAGTATTAGAAGGCAAGAAATAGTCAAACTCAGGAAAGAAATCAAACAAAATGAAAGAAAGAGAATAATACAAAGAATTAAGAAAACTCAAAGTTGGTTTGTTAAGAGAACCAATCAGATCAATAAACCTCAAATTAAACTATCTAAAGGGCCCTGAGGCAGTATCCAAATTAACAAAATCAGAAATGAATAGGGAGACATAACAACAAAAATGGAGGAAATTAAAAAAATCATCAGATCCTACTACAAAAGCCTATACTCAACAAAAATGGAAAATCTAGGTGAAATGGATGATTTTCTAGACAGATGCCACATACCAAAGTTAAATAAAGAGCAGGTAAACTATCTAAACAGCCTATATCCCCTAAAAAAAAAAAAAAATAGGAGTCATTAAAAACCTCTCAACCAAAAAAAAAAAAAAAAGCCCAAGGCAAGACAGATTTAGAGCAGAATACTACCAGACCTTCAAAGACAACATAATACCTACATTCCTCAAACTATTGTTAAAATAGAAACAGAAAGAATACAATCTAATTCATTCTATGAAGCCACAATTTTTAATACCTAAGCCTCACAAGGATGTAACAAAAACAAGAACTTCAGACCAATTTTGCTTATGAATATCAATGCAAAAATGCTCCAAATTCTTGCAAACTGAATCCAAGAACACATCAAAACCATCATTCACCTTGATCAAGTAGGCTTCATTCCAAGGAGGCAAGGTAGGTTAACCATATGAAAATCCATTAACATAATCTACAACATAAAAAAGCTCAAAGAATAAATCACATGATCATCTCCTGAGATGCTGAAAAAGCATTTGATAAAATACAACACGCCTTTATGTTAAAGGCATTGGAGGGAACAGGAATTCAAGGTCCATATCTAAATCTAATAAAAGAAGTTTACTGCAAACTGACAACTAATATCAAATTAAATGAAGATATAATTGAAGCAATGCCAATAAAATCAGGGACAAGACAAGGATGCCCACTTCTCCATATCTATTCAATATAGTAGTCAACATCTATCTAGAAAAATAAGACAATAAAAAGAGATCAAGGGGATGCAAATTGGCAAAGTAAAAGGTATTACTATTTGCAGATGATATGGTAGTATGCATCAGTACCCCCAAAAATTTTACTGGAGAAATTCTATAGCTGATAAATAATTTTAGCAAAGTGGCTGAATATAAAATTTACTCAAATAAATCAACAGCTTTCCTTTATTCAAATGATAAACAGGCTGAGAAAGAAATTAGAGAAACAACTCCCTTTACAATAGCCAAAAATAACATAAACTATCTTGAAGTAACGCTAACCAAACAAGTGAACAGTCTGTATGAAAATGACTTCAAGTCTCTCAAGAAAGAAATCAAAGCAGATATCGGAAAATGGAGAGATCTCCCATGCTTTTGGATTTGCAGAGTGAGCATAGTGAACATGGCTATCCTCACCAAAGGTAATCTACAGATTCAATGAAATCCTGTTGAAAATTCCAACACAATTCTTCAAAATAAGGAAAGTGCAATTCTCAAATCCTTCTGGAAGAGCCAAAATACCCAGAAATGTGAAAACAATTCTTAACAATGAAAGAACCTCTGGGGAATCACCATCCCTGACCTCAAGCTATACTACAGAGCAATGGTGATAAAAATAACTGCATGTTATTGATACAGAACAGACATGTTTACCAATGGAATAGAATTGAAGACTCAGAAACAAAGCCACACACTTACAGACACAATTTATGACAAAGAAGCCAAAAATATACAACAGAAAAAAGAAAGCATCTTCAATAAATGATGCTGGTCTAACTGGCAATCTGTATGTAGAAAAAGAAAATAGGTCCATATTTGTCACCTTGCACAAAGCTCAAGTTCAAGTGGATCAAGAACGTCAACACAAAACCAGATACAATGAATCTAATAGAAGAGAAAGTGGGAAAGAGCTTTGAACTCACTGGCACAGTGGGACATTTCCTAAACAGAAGTCCAATGGCTCAAGCTCTAAGATCAAGAGTTGATAAATGGGACCTCATGAAACTGGAAAGCTTCTTTAAGGCAATGGATATAGTCAATAGAACAATTTGACAACCTATAAATTGGGTGAAAAAAGTCTTCACATCCAATAGAGGGCTGATATCCAAAATATATAAAGAACTCAAGAAGCAACACCAAAAATCTAAACAATCAAATAAAAAAATGAGATAAGAACTAAATCTAGAATTCACAAGAGAGAAATTTTGAGTGGCTGAGAAACACCTAAAGAAATGTACAAAGTCTTTAGTGATCAGAGAAACATGAATCAAAACGACCCTGAGATTCCACCTTACACCAATTAGAATGACTAAGATAAAAACTTAAGGTGACAACACATTTTGACAAGGATGTGGAGAAAGAAGAACACTCCTCCATTGCTGGTGAGATTGCAAACTGGTACAACCACTCTAAAAATCAATCTGGTCGTTCCTCAGAAAATTAGAAATAGATCTACCTGAAGACTCAACAATACCACTTTTGGGGTTATACCCAAAAGATGCCCCACCATGCCACAGGAGCATGTGTTCCACTAGGTTCATATCAGCCTTGTTTGTGATAGCCGGAAGCCAGAAACAACCCAGATGTCCCACGACACCACTTTATGGTAATGAATTTGACTGACAGTGAGCATCTGGAGATAGCCCTATCTTATCACTAGCCAGGATTAATGTGATAATTCAAAGTAGAGCTTTTCCTAAATTGATTCACTTTTACTCCATTGTAAAAACTTGAAAGTCAAATCATTATGGTAGGAATATTTCTGAAGATATATGTTTTCCAAATATGTTTCTTTCAATACAAATTCTTCTCCAGGAAAATTAAGTTTATTGCATAATCTTTCATATGGAAAAGACAAAGGAAATTTTCTCTCTCTCCTACAGCCATAGTTTTTTTCATTAAGTATGTGAGATTATAGTATGGCTTTGGTGCAGTTTATCCTGAATGATTGCATCCCCCCACCCATCTGCATGTGTGTGTGTGTGTGTGTGTGTGTGTGTGTGAAGGTGTTGGTGTACTGTTCTACTCGCAGTAACTACTATAAATGGTTTCCTATTTGATGCTTTGGAAGCTTGCTGAGATCTTTGAGACTGAAAATAAACTAGGGCAGTAAACAGGAAGCAAAATATGTGCTGCATGTTAGGTGGATTGAAGGTTGCCTTTGCTTGCATCTTTATTTTCTATTAATTTTATGGTTATACAAAATATTTTGTTTTTTATAACTTTCAGTACACTAGCTAGGGCATTAAAGTTGATGTAAATACAATTTTTCTGCATTGATCACTTAGTTGGTACCAAATTCTGTCAAATAAACATAATGAACTTTAATATCTGCAGTACCATGCAGTTAGGAAGCCAAACCAGGAGTCTACAAGTCTGAGAAAAGTGTAAGGAATAATGCAATATTTGATAACACACACACACACACACACACACACACACACACACGCATGCATGTGTATATATTTACAAACAGTCCCTTCTTTCTTTACCCTGTTCCTCTAATTTAGATCTTTCATGCTGGTTTAGAAATTATTACCAATGAGCTCCTCATAGACAAATTGTTTGAATCCTTTTCTGAACCATACTTCACATCTTTGTAATCCTTTCTCTCATTTTCCTGTTCCATGGTCTGACTTGTCCATTCATGTGGAAATCTTAGAGCAAAGGCAGGCCAGAGCTTATCGGTGTGTACATTCAATGAATGTTCATTTGTTGTACACTTAATTGCACCATCGATATCAGTTAATACTACCAATCAGGTATGAAATATTCCCTTGCATACTTACCATCATTGAGGTTCATTATCAACTCTACCATATTTAGAATTATCTAAGAAACAGACTGCTAGGAATTTATTGATGGTGAATTCAGAATTAATTGACTTGGGAAGCTCTAGATCGAAAGAGTGACAACACCTTCTACACTAGAGTCACAGAGTAGATAACAATGGGGAGGAAAATGTCAGATGATAGCCAACACTCATCTCTCTGCTGCATGTTTTTCTAGTTGTATGCAAACTGATTCATCCTCCTGCCAACACAGCTACCAAACATTCATAGCATCCCCACTATTATGGACAGTACCATCAAAAGGGAGGCAAAATGAACACATGCTTTCTCTAAATTATTTCTGTCAGGGACTTGGGAAGCAATGAGGAAAGTTTCCCCCTGACTAAATGGCTATCTTTCTCTATTATTACTGTTCACACATTGGGGAATTTATGGTCTATTTATCTAAAATGATTCTCTTTCCTCAGCACACTCTGCTCTCGAGTGTTAAAGGCTCCATGTTTATTTTTAGAATACTGGTTTGAGAAATCCAGAGAATTCTTCAGCGCATGGTTCCTGCCATTGTCAGAACTGAATATAATGGGATATTTTGTTCATTTTCAGACTGAATGTAACAGAAGAAATATGGAAAGTAAATGGATAGTATATTGTGAATTAAACTAAATCAGAGAAGTTCTGATGGAACAAGGGGCAATTAAAAAAAAAAGCCAAAACCAAACCAAACCAAGCCAAACCAAGCCAAGCCAAACTAAACCAAACCAAACCAAACCAAACCAAACCAAACCAAACCAAACCAA
>NW_021604594.1:2317261-2357331 GCF_004785775.1 Grammomys surdaster
AAACCAAACCAAACCAAACCAAACCAAACCAAACCAAACCAAACCAAACCAAACCAAACCAAAACAAAAACACTGTAGGATTGGACAGTATGTGCATCAATGAACAGTAGAAAAAATCTGGTCCAGTCTGTGCATCATCAGACACACCCTCCTGTCTTCAGTGAAATTTTCTTTACATGTAACCATTTTGATCATGTTGCTGTTTATGAAATCAGTTTGTGTATATATAGTTCTCACTTACAGGTTTTAAATATGTACTCTAATTTTTTATTAATTATTTTATTTATTTACATTCCAAATGTTGCCCTCCTTCCTTGTCCCCACTCCACGAGTTCTTTACTCAGTTTCCCATCCTCTTTGCTTCTAAGAGGGTGCTCCCCCACTCATCTACCCACTCCCACCTCACCCAGCTAGCATCCCTCTCACCTTGGGCATCAAGTTCTTCAAGATTAATACCATTTTTGCCCAATGAGGCCAGACAAGGCAGTTTTCTGCTACATATATAGCAGGGGCCATAGGCCAGCCTATGTGTGCTCTTTGGTTGGTAGCTTAGCCTCTGGGAGCTCTGAGGAGTCAGGGTTAGTTGATACTGTTGATATTCCTATGGGGTTGCAATCCGCTTCAGCTATTCCAATTCTTCCTGTAACTCTTTCATAGTGGTTCTCAACCTCAGTTCAATGGTTTGCTATAAGTATCTGCATCTGTCTCAGTCAGCTGCTAGTAGAGCCTCTCAATGGACACCCATGCTCCTGTCTGCAAGCACAACATGGCATCAGTAACAGTGTGGGGATCTGGTGCCTACATATGGGTTGGATCCTATGTTCAGCCAGTCTCTGTATGGCCTTTCCTTTAGTCTGTGTTCTATTTTGTCCTTTAGACAGAAACAATTCTGGGTCAAGAATAGTGAAGATGGGTGGGTGGCACCATGTCTCAAATAGAGGCCATTTCTATCTACTGAAGGTGGTCTCTTTAGATTCTATCTCCCCATTGTTGGGCATTTCAGCTAAGGTCATCCCCGCTGGGTCCTGGGCCTCTCACATCCCTGGTGTCTAGGACTTTCTACAGGTCCCCCCGACCCTCTGCCACACTGCTGCATTTTCTATTCATTCTCCTGGCCCTCTGTGATTCTCTCTTGTCCTCACCACCATACATGATGTACTATAATTTTTAAAAGTACTTTGAGTTTCATTCCAGCTTTTGTCAAATTCTGAATATTGTACACTGTCAGAATACAAAAAAATCACATAATAAAATTGTTGTTTCATGTAGCTTCAGTTACAGACTCAATTTGAAAAAATAATATATAAATTTAGAAGGAATAGCAGCAAACATTACTGATTTTTAAACAGACTTGCGATATATTGACAATGAGATCAGATTTTATTTTCAAATTAAAAAGTATACATGTCATATTTCATCACCAAATAAATTGTTTTCAAGATATGTTTTGATAAGTACTTTTAACATATTTTATTTTTAGTATTATTTTGCATGCATGAATGTATGTATGCATGCACAAAATATGTATGTAATATGTATATATATAAGTGTAAGGAGTCTAAAACAGGATGTGTATCCATGAACCTTAGTTATGGATGGATTTGAGATGCCATGTAGTTGTTTGCAAAAGTGTTTGCAATCAAGTTTTGTTCAAGAGAAACAAGTATTCCTAACTTGTTACTCCTAATAAATAATTGTTTAATGATTTATTTATTTATTTATGTATTTATTATTTATTTATTTAATGTATATGAATACACTGTTTCTCTCTTCAGACACACTTCAAGAGGCCATCATATCCCATTACAGGTGGTTGTGAGCCATCATGTAGTTGCTGGGAATTGAACTTAGGAAGCATAGTCAGCACTCCTAACCATCTCTCCAGCCCTGCTAATATTAATTTTAATTACAATTTGTCCTTCTAGTAGTAATTTCTAAGTCCCACAATAGTTAAACAATACGTTCTCCATATAGTAAATATAATTATTGTAGTGCAATTTCATATATTGCAAGGCATTAAAGTAAGTTCATGATAAATGTTAAAAAAAGATTTATATTTAGAAATGATTGATAGTTCCTTGAGAGTTGAAGATACGCTTCAGTGGTTATGGGTACTTGTTCTTTCAGAGTTCCAAAGTCCAGTTGCCAAACCCCACATTGAGTGGCTAACTGACTGTAATGCCAAACTTTGGAAATCTAATGCCCTCTTATGGCATAAAATAGAACTCATACTCATGTTCATATATGCTTGCACACACACACAATCACACAAACACACAGATAAATACACATGCACATAAATAAAAGAAAAATATGTAAAATAATAATAAGTTTCACAGTTTTAGATTAAAAGATTTTATCAAAAGTTATTATATTTATATATAGTAAAAATTGTGTCTATCTGTGAATCTCACCTGCTCTTATGAGATATATGCTTATCTATTACTATTTCACTCTTACATCTAAGGAACTGAGAATATCTTTCATCGGAGAGCTATGTGAAATTAATGCATTTGGAAACTAGTCACAGCATAAGAGGCTTGAGAATTTCTGTTATTGTAGCTGGTTTTGTATATAAAGGCATTAGTAAATATTCTCTAATGTGCTCAGTTTTGTACTGATAGATATATTTGACTTTTATTGCCAAGCACAACTTTCACACAACACTGTGAACATTGAGAAGTTAAACTGGTACCTATGTGCTGCCTTCATGTTTTAGTCTCCTTGGGGAGGGAAGGCAATTTTCAGGTTATCATGTGGACAGCAACCCAGCCACAAAAATCTTTCACCTACTATCTGTCCTATTTGGAAAATATGTTGAGGCAATGGTGGAATAAAACTTGTGTGAGTAGCCAATCAAAGTCTGATTTTACATAAGGCCCACTCCATGAGAAAGCACCTGTATCTAAAACTGCTTTGGTAACCAAGAACTAGAGACTACAAAGCCCAGAAACTTAGGGTAAAAACAAACACAACTGGTTTGAAAGATCAATAAATTGATTCCAAATCCTATTCTGCTATGTTTACACATCAGTTCCTTATCTAGTGAGAGTCAGAGAACATTCTTCAGGCAGCAGATGGAAAAAGATGCAGAGACTCACAGCCAGACATCAATGAAGAAAAGATATGAACTGGAATTCTTCATTAAATTTCTCTCCTCAAAGCTCAGGGAATCCTGGGGAAGAGGAGGCAGAAAGACTGTCAAGAGTCAGATAGGTTGGAAGATACCAGCAAATCATGACCTTGTGAATCAACTAACAAGGCACATACAAGCTCACAGACTGAAAGAGCAAGCACTGGGCCTACATGGGTCTGCACCAGATCCTCCATGTCTACATATTACAGCTATTACCATAATGTTTTCAAGGGACTCCTGACTGTGAAAGTAATTGGGATTCTGATCTTTGTGCTCTGAGAGTTCTGTGAACTTTTCTTCTTCTTGAATTGTCATGTCCAACTTCCATGAATGTTTTGCTTCATCTTTTATTTTATTTTGTCGTGTTTGTTTGTTATCTTTAAGAATCCTGTTCTTTTCTAATTTTAGACAGAAAGGAAGTGGATCAGAAAGGAAGAGTCAGTGGGGAAAGACTGGGAGGAATACAGAAAGGAGAAACTATAGTCAGGATATATTATGTGAGAAAAATTTTTATTTTCAATCATAATATAAGAAATTAATCAAATCTCTAATTGAGCTAATTTTCTTAGGTAATGACTGCTTGATGTATTTTCAATGTTCAATGGGAACCTCTAGGTTTCCTTGCATTGTTTATGCCAAAAAACTTTTTCAAGTAATATAAAATAATATAGACACACTCAAGTGCATGTTTAACATTTTTTTCCACAGGCCACCTCTATTTGAAATATCATTTGTACTTTTATTGGTTATGACTTAACATTCATGTAGTATTTCTGACTGACATGTAATTGATATGAACAATTACAAGTATTTATTCTATTACTCTCACCGTGTGCATGCATGCATGAAAGCACACACATGCACATACCCACAGACTTCCTCCCCCCACATAGAGAGAGACAGAGAAAGTGAGAGAAAGAGAAAAAGAGATACTCACACCTCAAAAGACTTCCAGAAGATATTTAATTAATGTCATATCTATTACTTTATACAGAATTAGAAGACCATGTCTTAACCGGATGTTTCTTTTTATTACTTACCCTAAAATAATTGTCAGTCACTCCAATTACTTGAAAAATTTTATAGGAGTAACAGTTAATAAATTAGTTTAGTTGGAGAGTTTCAAAGTAAAATGTGGTCTAAGTGAATTTCATTTTTATAAGATCTGTCATGAAACCATATTCTTGTTTAAAACTAAGGGAGCACTAGACAATCATCAGGATGCCCAACAATGAAATGAAAAGCAATGCCAAGTGTTGGTGTAGGTATGATAGAAACGTAAAATGATCATTCACTCTAAGAAGCAAGAACTTTTTATAAAGGTAAGTTGATAACAACTCAATAGTTCATCAACTTGATTCTTAACGATATTTTTCTCCATGCCAACATAAACACTGATTGCAAACTTCACACAGCAGACTTATACAGAATAATCTAGAAATAAAAATGACCCAGATGTCTGTGAACTGATGAATAGATTGTGCTATGTCTATAAGATGAATGATACTGTGCAAGTAAGGAGAATGAGCAAATACATGCAGCAGTGTGGAGAAATCTTAAGGAACACATGCTAAAAGTCCTCTCTGAATGTATTTGCATAAGATTTCAGGAAATATAAAGCATTAATGACAGGATATGAATCAGTAATTTTGAGGGCTGCAGAGTAGAGAAGAGCTTGAAGGAACTGTACTCTGCCAGAATGCAGAAAATCTGTATTTCAACCAAGGTATCTTCACAGCAAGATGTACCTTTAGAATCATCAAAACATACTCTTTTTTTAAAAAAATTATTCATTTTTTAAAATCAAATTGTAATTTTTACTTATTCACACAGGGGTTATAAACACAAAAAGGCAGGATGTGGGGAAGGGGATGACACTGGAGTACAGATATCTTTCAGAACAGGGTATCTGCTGGGTAAAGTTTCAGGGGACAGGTCGCTATGGCTCTGCCTATGATTCACTTGTCCTTATCTAAGTTGGTACTATCGGCCAAAGCTACCTATTTACAAGGTCTATGACTACTGAGGCTGGTAAATTTCCACAATAGCTTATAGCCAACTGCTTCAATGTTTTTTTCCACAGAGACCCAAGACTTTGTGTTAGCATGCATGTATGACAGGCCTATTGCTGATTTTAGGCCTACAGCTGATTTTAGGCCTTCTTTACAAGCAGGGCTGTGCCTGACATCTCCTCCCTTCTCTAAGTATAGAAGGGTTGTGGCGATTCTAATCTGGCGAAGACATGGATAGAGGCCTGACCTCTAGTAATTGAACTTGACTTTGTAATTGCTCCGGTCCCCCTGTCCTTGTCCAGTGAGGCATGAGGGCCATACCCATCCTTATGTCTTTTTCCTGGAGAGGGGATACTTTTGACATCAACCCCTATGCAGTCAGACTTGTCCCTCAGGGAAAACAAAGAGATATTTATAACTTTTATTTATATTCCCTTGCAGTGCTTAGCCTCGCAACCTATGCAAGAATTCAGATCACCAGTCAGAGGGGGTTCTGGGTGGTCCCTCTCTGCTTGGTCTAGGGGCAGAAGTCCCCTCTTTTAGGTTGGGTGGAGATGGGTTTTGGGAATACCCTGAATAGAGTAACAGTCTCATCTTGAGTTTCGTGGTCCTCCATAGCTAACTTATGATAATGTATCTGAATAGGTTTTGCTACCAAATTATCTATCTGTTGTTTCACAAAGTTAGTCAGCTTATTTAAGGCTCAGGGACCAAAAGAAATAAGCAAAAATAACCCAATTAATGGTCCCAAAATGGGAGGAAGTAGGAAAAATGGAGAGGTTGAAAACCAATTCTTGTACCAGCTCTCATCTTTCTCTTTCTCTCTCTGTCTTTTCTCAGGGCCTTCTCTGACCTTTTTCATGCCCTCTTTAACCATCCCTGTCTGGTCTATGTAAAAGCAACATTCTTCTTTAAGGGCTGTACACAGTCTTTTCTATTGTAAAAGAGTAAATCAAGTCCAATAAAGTCCTTTGTAATTTTGGAAGTCTCTTCAGACAGCGAAACGAGGGATTTCTTCAGTTTAGTGATGTCAGTCCCTTGCTGTTTGATGTCCTTGTCAATGGCCCATTGAAGATCTGAGTAGTATAAGTTTGGAGGCCAGCATTTGGATTAGAACTTCTAATAGCAGACATCACAGGTGGTTCATTTTTACCTGGAAAGAAAAAAGAAGGTAATTCTCGGGAAGATTTCTCTTCCCTGGATGTTAATTGATATTCATCTTATTTATAGTTGGGCCTTGCTTTGTGGGGTTATCTATTTATTTCATTAATCTTTTTGGCAGTCATTTAGCTGTGCCTTCTGTGGTATCAAACAGGCATATCAATCCTCGACCCCATAAGAGAACTGGGTCTGGGCCATTCCCTTAGAATGGGTCCTTCCACATAACTGTGGCATAGTTTTTATTGGTCTCAGTGATGCCAGAGGCAGTCAGCAGCAGATTCGCCATGAACTTTTAGCAAAACATACTCTTAAAATTTGAATATTATTGGGTATAAATTAACATTCAGTGAAACTGAGGGAACATGAAGGGATAAGCTAAGTATTGTTGCTGTAGGCTTAAATGAATAGATATCTATACAATTATTTTTGGTAGTATTTGACATATGTGGTCTTTTTTAATATAGATATATTTATTTTTCAGTCATAATATACTTACATCATTTTCAACCTTTCATTTTCTCCTTTCTTGTCCTCTGATGAAATTTATCACCTCTTTTTATTTAGTTGTGGTCACATGAACACACACATACACACACACACACAGACACACACACACACTTAAATACATAAAAACAACCTGTTCAGTTTGTATAATGTTGCCTGTATGCACATAATGCTAGGGAGGAACACTTGGTATTAGATAACAAACTGGAGAGGTTCTTTTTTGGGTAAGACCACTTCTCTTCCTCTCTCTAGACTCCCTAGTTCTTCATAGTTCCTTATCAAAAGTAGAACAGTCATTATTTTAAATGACTTCATTTTTAGTTACCTTTATCATATTCATCTTATTTTCTGTAGGTTAATATTATTGATCTGGAATTATCCTAAAAATCAAGTAAAAATACAACTTGGACCCTTTCCAAGCAAGATATAAAACACCTGATGGACGACACCATTGCTTTGTAATCATGTACTAGAGGTTGGAGGTAGATGACTTGTAGGTATTTTTCACTGGGGTGATAAGTTAGTATTTTAGTATATTAAAGAAAGTTAGGATTTTGTGATAAATTCTACTAAGTCAGGTTGGATTATATCTTAACATGTGTTATGTTTAGGGTTAGGGTTAACACTGATTTTTTTTTTATAAACTCTTATTATGACCAGAGTTTTAGCACCTATAGAACAACAGTTACTTTGAGCTCAAACTAAAGACACTCTTTCATATTTCTATTATGCAACCTTCTACATGTTTGAAAAAATAGAATTATCTTAAGTCTTGACTGATACAGCTTCATGCTCTTTTTGTGGATGCTGTTTCTGATCATTTTTAAAAAGTATTGAGCTGTTTCTGGTAACAATGATAATGCGTTCTTTAAAATTCAAATCTCCATTTGGCATCTGTTGTCTGCAGCTCTCCATTTTTTTCAAAGAAGTAGGCATTAATAGTTGATTTCTGATTTAACAGATGTAATTCTGGCTTTATTTATGTGAAAAGTGATTTGAAAAACATCCTCTGATATCCTATTCTGTGGACTTTTCTGGAACTAAGAAACGTTGCATCTATGTTGGTGATTCATTATTATTTCAGTGTAAATTCTTAATTTGAAATACCAAATAACTTATAGTCAAATCATATACTAAGGATTTTTTATACCATTTCCAAATCCACACTACATTCTCATGACTCTTATAATCTTACCATTTTACACTCAGAGAATGAATTATGTACTGAACTTCCAAATCCTTCAATCAGTTGATAATTATATTTGTGGTGCACACATGATAGCTAGTTCTATTAAAATAATTCGAGGCACATAGTTATGTTAAAGAAACTAGTAGGAAAATATAAGCTATGATTAAAGGCCAGATCAAAACATAATCATTTTGAAAATATTTCAGTATTATATACCAACAATGAACAAATATTTTTATTTCAAAATTAAAACAATTGCATTGTTGATCTTATCTTGTGATATGTTGTGATGATATTTTTCTGTTTATTTTTCAGCTCCTAATTATCCTTTGCAACTTTTTCTTTTAAATTTAAAGCTTGAAACATTTATGATTTCTCAGTGATTTTCAAATAGCACCCCTGGCCCTAGCTAATATATCACATTGTATGCTGAGTATCTTAAAAAGAAAAAAAAAAGTCGATTTGTACAAAGAGAATGTACAAAACACTGTTACTTAACAACTGCAGATAAAAGGGTTCCTTGAGAGTGGTTTTCTTAAAATTCATAGGTTCCCAGAGAACACTTTAGCAAATAAAAAATGTATTTCAGTCGAATGTGTTTCTAAATTTTATTGTCTTTTCTTCTTTCAAGAATGAGTCTCAGATTTGCTTAGATATAAATAGATAAAATACTGACTATGTAATCCCTCAAAGACTGAGGGAGTATTTGAGACTTATTTCTCAAAGGGCATTTTCTCTATGTAGTCTTAACATTCTATAAATGGAGTCAAATATATAAGTTACTTCTTAAAACTCATCTTGTGTCTCTGTGTAGGTGTACATGAGAAAGATAAGTTGCCACCAGTTGAGTAATTCTAAGTTAATATTTTAAGTATATAACAGGTCTTTAGAACATATATTTTTAGATAGAATGTTAAAGAAATATTAAATAGCATTTATGTGGATTTTATAATATGAATAATTATGTTGAACGATCTTCATTTTATAATTTTTACTTTCCTGATTAAATGAAGGAAAATGATCAGGTTTACATTATTACATTAAAACTAGGTAACTTCTATTAAGAAAGGGTGGATATGACTTCAAATCTAACTTAAGTTTCCATTGAGATTAATTTTATATTAAAAATATTAGTTTCCATGAATAGTGGGATTATAAAGTATTTCTAAATGAATATATTTCAATAAAACACTAATTAATACAAATCATATAAATCAAAGTCATGTTCTTTATACTACTTTTGTTTTTATAGTTTATACATTAAGTCAAAAATTAGTACATGTGATGCAGGTTAAAGAAATCTGTTCACTATCTGATTTCTGTAAATGCACCAGCTTTAGGGAAGAACCATCAGTATGATGAGAGGAAATGAAACACTAACAGAGGTTGTTGGACAACTGAAATTGCTCTGTGTCACAATCGAGTTCAGTTGATTGAAGGATATCTGCACACCAAAGTCTATAGAGTATTAATATATGACGTTTAAAGTAAGTATTTGCAGGGCTGGAGATGGCTCCACAGTTCAGAGTGCTTGTAGCTTTACAATTCTCATCCTTTACAAGGTAGCTCACAATCATCCATAACTCTAGTTCTTGTTGATTTGACCTCTTTTCTGACTTCTTTGGGATCAAGTGGGTATGTTATGCACATGCATACATGTAGACAATACACATAAATTACAAGTAAAAATTATAATAAATGTTTTTGTGATGTTTTCTACATTGTAAAAGAACTTTTCATTTTATTGAATAAATTACAAATAATCATTTTATTGAGGACAGTTACAAGTCAGTTACTTTGTTTCTATTTTGAACAGGCACAGGCATTTGTCTGTCCCCATGGATGATCTTGATTGCACCACACTGGCTTTCTTCATACTAAGTCCTCAGAAGAAACAGTTAAGAACAGCACCATGAAACACAGAACACAAGACATAATGAAAGGATAAAATTCCACTCTATTTTCTACATTCTTATTTATTTCCTAGCTGCTTCCTATTGATTGTCAAATTGGCAGAATCTAGAAGCATCATAGAGACTAGCCAAGGAGCATGCCTGTGAGGGATCATCTTGATGTCCTTAATTGAAGTGAGTAGACTATTCTTATATGTTTCAATGTAGATGCTGTCAGTTTTATGCTGTTTGTCTGTAGTACAGAAACAGTTATCTAAATTTTGAGAGGCACATACATGCTTTCTACTGTGTATGTGGTTGTTAAATCTGAGTTTCTGCAAAGAGAAAAGGGAGACTTTTTATTTCAGCCTATCACATTTTCAAATCTTTTCTCTTTGCTTATTATTTTAACATACTTTTCATCTTAGTTTAATTTCACAGTATGTAATTAATGTTTCAGGAAAATCTGCAACTATAAGTTTACATCTCATTATCTGAGAACCTTAAGGTGATATGTAGTTCTTTTTAATTTTGGAGCTTTTAGACTTTAATTTATCTAACTCTCCCAAACGAGTCTAAGTCAACATACAGATTTAAGTACATCACCTTATTCAGGAATATGTGTAAATATTCACACAAAATGAGATGGGTAAAGGTTATGTAGACTTTCACATCGTTCCACATAAAAGTTTGCTGCCAAGTGAATCACCTGAAAGCTTTGGAATTTATAACAAATACTTCTACTTTTTGTTCTTTAAGATTTGAAGTTGCAACTGGTGGACTTCATAGTTCGATAACAATGCTCTGAATAAATCATTCATTTTTTCAAAACCATAGATTATAACGTTTAATTGTCTCATAAATATAAGGTAGCACTGACATAATTATTATACAATAGTTGCTACAATCAGTAGTTTTTGTGTTTGAATTTGAAAGCTAGTTTTATTGTCTACTTCTGGATTGTCAGAGCATTATACTTTGTTATTATGTCAACTTTGGCACACCTAGTAACCTGTGTTCACATATTCTAAAATGTTCTTCTGCCAATTCTTGATTTTTGCTTCTTTTCAATCTTTGGAGTCTCAATTTAAATACTATTCCATTCAAGAATTGTCCTTGAAATAAAAGCATGATTGTTAAGAGAAGGAAGAGTAAGGGGATCACTTCCTAATGTCAGTATTTCCAGACAGGATGCAGCCCAGCAGGCCATGGTGATTACACTCTCTAGCCTGCTCAAAGCTGTACACAGGCCTGCCAGGAATGTGGGAAACAAATCTATGAAACTTAAAGATAGCCCACTGATATCAGCTGTACCCAGGCTCCCAGCTGCCACCTACATGCAGAGTGTGCAAACAACTTCTTATAAAAAATCTGAAAGTAATTATAGTACTCCAGCCAGCTTTCAAATGTGAAACCTACCCGTTCAATATTGGCACTGGTGCTAATAGTATTACCTCTGATAGTCACTGCCATTACCTGAGTCTCCTGTCCAACTCAGTCTGAAAATGACAATTATCCTGTCTCCTTGGCTACAATGAGAAGTCACTGTATCTAGAACACCACAGAGCTGTAACAAGCCTGATGAGAGCAGTCAATGTCACTTTAGCACAGGGACCGCTAAACAACTACATGGAGGCTATGAAAAGAGTTATTACAGTTATTACTAGATACTTATGATATATACCATGTAGTCAATAACTATGCCTCTGTCCTCTGCTTCTACAGTGCCTTCTTCTTTACAGTTGAATATAACACAGCACTTTCTGTCAATAGTCTTCCTATGCATGACCAAACGGTGATGGGAAATAGCCTCCTATCACTTACAAATCTAATCCCAGATGTATTATCTGTTAAAGGATCCAGGTCTATAGCGTTTCAGAGCAGCAGCTGTAAGCAGCAGAGTTTAGTCCCCAGGCCTAACCAAGTAGCATGTATATTTATAGAAAGGAGACTAGAGGATGGGCTAGAAGAGAAATAGAGCATGAATGTCTCTAGTAACCAAAGCAGAGAAAGTGAGGATATGGTTCCAAAGGCATAAGCAAAGATTGGAGGGAGGAGAATGTTGTTGAATGGCTACTGCATCTCCAGTTAACTTCTGTAGTGTCTCACATAGATCTTAATTGGGACTAAGAATAGTGCCATTTATATACAAAGATTAAATGGCAACATAATCTGAAGAGTCTGGAAAATCTTTAAGATAGTGTAGTGTTATTAAGAGCAGAAAAAAGTGGACAACCTTAATTTATGACCCAGATTTGCCTGCACAAGCATCCAGGAGAGCCACAAAGTGAGATCACTGTGTATGTTAACAGCTTAAGCTTCTATCACATGTGAGGGGAAACATTTTCAAGGAACCAACTGAATTCCTTTTTAAAAGAACAGTTTTCTCAAGCTCACTACCCTCTTGTTTCTGCTTAAAGCCTGACTCATTTCTTCCAGTACTTGCAAGCTTTCACCATGTTGGCAGCCAAAGTACATGGCTTAAAACTGAAAATAGACCCCCAGACAGAGTTATTAAATTAACAGGCTGTCAAGCCAAGGAAGGGTAAGATTCTGTACAGAGCCTTACCAACCTAATACAGAAGTGCATTGCTTTTGGTAATGCATATTTCACGATTGGTAAGGAAGGCATTCTTGTCAGAACAAACTAAGACAGGCTGTTTTGTTTATGCAATAAAAATGGGAGAGATGTGGAGAGCTTTTGGGGCTGCTTGTCAGGAATCTGACTTTGGCCAAGGACAAGGAAATGGGCTTCAGGCAGGAATCTGACATTAGGTGAGAACAAAGAAGTAATTTCAGGCAGGAATCTAAATCTTAGACTAGAACAAAGAAGTAGGTTTCAGGTACGGAAATGGAAATGACTGGGCTAGGAAAGTGAAGTAGGCTCTGATATTTTGGTCATCCCGATAAGCCCTTAGAAACAATGATCATTGGAGTGATCACGGGACTTTATTGCCCTGCTTGTTCTTTGACTATTTGTGTATGTATTGTCTTGCTTGTTCCTTGACTATTTGCATCTATTGTATTGCTAGTTCCTCAACCTAGAACTGACCTTAACACTTGCATAATTATCATAATTAAAATGATATTAAAGCAGATTGGGGAAAAAAAGGGTTTCTAAGAGCCCACAAGGTGGCATGGTGCACTTTAGCGCAAAGTGAGGTCACCAACTTTCTATGGAGGACAACTTGTCCCACGAGGTCTCTGGAGCCCTATGGATACTATACAGGCACTGTAGAACAAAGAAAAGCATCTCTATAAGAAGCCAAGGGAACTTTTCTAGTGAAGGACATAAGCAGAATCTGGACCTTTGGTGGAGCATAAAATGAAGGGGAGATGACTGTATGCATCCTAGAAAATTTGAATAAACTGGCATTCAGTGTAAGAAACAAGAGACCACAGAGCTCTGTCTTGACTACCACATTTATTTTAACAAAACTTCCAAAATTTATAAATTATCTCTTTCAGTAAATCTGGACTTGATCTATGAATCAATCTATATAATAAAATAAGATAGAAGGGGTGCTGTGTAATTTTCAGTTCTAAAATTTAAGAAACCCTGGCATCACTCATTTTCATGTAAAACTCTTTCTAGTCTCCTGGACATATTAGAAAGAGCTGAATTGTTATGATAAGAAGCTATAGAGTTACAAACTGAGCTATGGAAAAAATTGTACCAGTTTCTCAGAAGGCCAGCTAGAGTGCTCTGCCCAGTAGGATGCCAAGTATGTAAATATGGCAATTTAGATATATGAAATAGTGTGCTATAAGCTGTGTTTCTCTCAAGTTCATATAGTAATTCTCAAACCTGAATCCCAGTAGTGTATGAACATAGTAAGTTTTGGAGAAAATTATCTTGTAACAGTAAATAGCAAAGATCTTTTACATATCCATCCATTTATTGTCTGTACTTGGATAGAGATTATAACACAGTTGATAGTCAGAGGTGATTGGATGACATATGACAATGACAGGAGGTATCTACAAATGACTTGAGAGATTAAAAGACAACTGTGCAGTATAAGTAAAATCATTATTTAAAATGAAAATGTTCGTATGTGATCTGCAATTTATCTTTAATATACTTGAGTATGGGAATATTTTATATGTTAAACTCTTTGGCACAATATGTCCCAGTGACCACTTCAGCACCGAGCTATTTGTTTACAATTCTGAGTTTCTTTCTTTGCCGCCTACCTGTTGTTTATTTTCATCAATATTGGTGAGTGATAATCTGGTAAGCCTGTTGCTTACTTAATGCTGTAATATCAATGTAAATGCTCAAACACTTAACTATGTACATTTGCCCTCACCTTTGTAATTAGTCAAACATTCATAAGAAAATATAGTATTGGGGGATGGGGAACTGGGGGTAGCCACTAGAAAGTCTTAGATGCCAGGGAATTGAGAGGCTCCCAGGCAGGACCCAATGGTGATGACTTTAGCTGAAATACCCAACAAAAGAGAGATAAAACCTGTAGAGACCACCTCTAGTAAATAGGCATGGCCTCCAGTTGAGGGATTGGGCCATCCACACATCTCAAAAATTTTAACTCAGAAATGTTCCTGTCCAAGGAGAGACAGAGACACAAAACTGAACAGAGACTGAAGGAAGGCTATCCAGAGACCTGCAGACACCAGACACTATTGCTGATTCTAAGAAGCATTTGATCACAGGAGCTGATATGGCTGCTCCCTGAAAGGTTCTACCAGCACCTGACCAATACAGATGTAGATACTCACATCCAACCATAGTGCTGAGACCAGGGACTACAGTGGAAGAACTAAAGGAAGGACTGAAGGAGCTAAAGGTAGTTGCAGTCCCATAAGAAGAACAATATCAACTAACTCAACCACCCAGAGCTCCTAGAGACTATACCACCAACCAAAGAGTATACATGGAGGGAGCCATGACTCCAGATACATATGTAGTAGAGGATGGCCTTATCTAACATCAACAGGAGGGAAAGGAGGCTTGATGCCCAGGCGTAGGGAGATTCCAGAGGGGTGGGGTGAGAGCGGGTGAGTGAAGGAACACTCTCATAGAGGCCCTCATGGGATGGGTCGGTTGTGGAGGGGAAACTGGGAAGGGGGATATCATTTGAAATGTAAATGAATAAAATGATTAGTTACAAAAAAGAAAATTAGAAGTAGAATCAATGTGCTGATTTGATTAATAAAAGTAAGGCCACCTCCTGCTTCAATTATTTGATCAATTCTTAATAATTTTATTTGCACAGGTAAATATAGCTTGTTATTATTTAAAAACAGACTATCATCACATATGTAGATTAAAATTTCTCAAGTTAATATTAAATACTAGAATGTTACCAAAAATAATTCCTTCAGAAAAAATCAAGTTAGAAAATATTTTATTGTATGTCTCTAAAGAAAAATATTTTCAACAAATAGTTCATTTTTTTCTTAAAATCCTGATTACTTATTATTATTTTTATCATATAATTGTCCATGATTATTAGACATCATAACAACTAGAAAATACAAATTTTCTAAATACATTTGTGTGTATAATTTACATAAATAACAATTGTTTTAAAATTCGGGTAGTCTTCCATTGTGTTTGGTACAGAGCTCATTAATGTGTTTGTAATTCAATATTTCATTTGGTCTCAACTTTTCATGTTTTTCTGAGGATGACATATGTCAATGTTTGTAAACATATTTGGTCCTTAACCTTAGAACAGTGAGGGCTGAGTACAAGGATGGGCTAATAAAGTTCTTGTCTCTCATGAACAACGTCCTGGTTTCAGTTTTCAGTATACCATAAACCAAGCTTTATGTTCCATTTTGATGCTATCACTTGGAAATTGGGCAAGGAGGGTCAAAAGTTTAAGGTCATATTTTGCTGCATAATCATTTGAGGCTAGTTTGTGATACATAATCAGATGTACATATTTATTTCCAAGTTTATTAATTTTTTAATAGACACTAATTAATTGATGGACATGTAGGTTGTTACATTACAGCAATGAGCATGGTGTGTGCGTATCTCTGTAGTACATTCAGAATCCTTTGTGTATACAACCAATATTTTTGTAGAAGAATCATGTAGTAGGTTTTTTTTCCTAACTTTCTGGGAAGTTCCATACTGATTCCTACAGTCATCATACCACTTTGCTCACCCACCAGCTTTTAGTAAGTGTTTCCTTCTCCCCAGTTACACAAGCATTTGTTGGTATTTTCATTTTTATCATAGCCATTATGACATTATTCATTTCTTGGCTATCTAAAGGTGTTCAACATTTTAAATGTGTCTCAGCCATTTGTACTTCTTCCTTTGTTTTGTTTTTTGGTTTTCTTATCTTTTTTAAACTTTCTTTAATTGTCCATGACCCATTTTTAGTTGGGTGGTTTGCTCTTTGTTGGTGATTAATTCTTTAAGAGTCCCTATGTTATACACACACACATGCACACACAGCTGGTAAAGACTTTCCCACTTCATTGGCTGCCTCTTCACTAATATGAAGACCTCATTAGATGCTTTTTATGCTTTGATTTAAATATTTAAGGTATAGTTGTATCTATATATTACAGAGTACCAAATAAATATATGCACTTTTGTTTTTATGTATCAGATAAATTAAACTTGTTTTAAGAAGGACTCTCTTACATTATTTGACTTCTCTATTATTACAAAAGTAAAGTCAATATTTTTCATGTAGATAAAAGTCCTATATTTATTATGTTAAATGATTCTTAAAATTTTTTGGCTTTGAAGTCAAGATTCTTCTGTGTTGGATGACAAGCTGGAATTCCTTAAAAGAGATGACTTTGAAGTCTTGGGTTTAAAGGAAGTCTGGCAGTGAGTCCCCTGTACCTCAGGGAATTGTAATCTTTTCTTTATGGGCTTTGACAAACTAGACAAATCCTTTCACATTATGGAGAGTGAGCCTCTTTATCCAAAATACTCCTACATAAATGTTATAACCTGTAGGAAAAATACCTTTTCAGCAGATTATAGAATATTGTTCCTTGTAAAATAAATATAGCATAAATGTCATATAAATTTGATCATCATAAAGACAAATCTCATATTTATGGAGAATAGAAGTTCCGTTCAATTCCTTTTTTATACCTAAGCTAAAATAATTTATTAGGTAAAAATTAGGGGTTTTTGTTTGTTATTTTGTTTTTGAAGAGTATACAATTTGCATAGGTAGGTAAAGGGGGAGTGGGTCTGGAAGTATTCATTGGAAAAGCGTTAATACAATCAAATACACTGTATAATTTTCAAAAAAGTGATAAAAGTGATAAAATATATAAACACACATATAAGCAAATAAACAAGTTGATTAATCAATGAACTAAAAGTCCTGTCCTTCTTTACTATCAGAGCCTCCTCATGCACTTTCAATGTTCCATACTACATGAATTCTTTGACATCCATTTTAAAGCAATTATAAACGTCATTTTTTTAATAAACTGGACTAATAAGATGATGAAAAGTCCCAACAGAGGACATATGTGAAATGTTTTAAATGCCTGTGGCGATTAATATCGGTTACAGCTATATTTCAAGACATTGTATAGTATGAAACTGTTATTAAACTTCAAAGCCTCATATTCTAAGGCTAAAAGAAACCATTTCTCTTAAATTTATTTTTATGAGTTTTCTTCTAGTCTGTTCTAGTTATTCTACAATATTTCTCTGCTGAATATGAGAGGTCTAACACACTAATAAATGTCTGATAGATAGTTAGTAAGACAGCTTTTTATCTATCTGTCAGACTTGGCTTTATTCAGTTCATATTTAGTAGGACGTTTTGTTGTTGTGTTCAGTTTAAGACTGGTATGCAGTTTATGACTGGTATGCATTCATTATGAGCTCAAATACTTAAACTATTCTCTCTCTCTCTCTCTCTCTCTCTGTGTGTGTGTGTGTGTGTGTGTGTGTGTGTGTGTGTGTGGTGTGATGGAAAGTCTCTTCTGTCAGGCTGGAATCATATCAAAGAAGCTACAAACCTACAATAAACAATAAAATTCCACAATCCTTTGCTTGAATATATAAAATAGCCACAATTAGGTATTTTGCTCCATGAGTGATTGCATTTTGAAACTCTAAGTAAAACTGTTAGAATATTCTCATTCATTCTCTCTCTCTCTCTCTCTCTCTCTCTCTCTCTCTCTCTCTCTCTATCTATCTCTATCTCTCTCACTGTATTTCTGTCTTGGTCTCTGTCTCTGTGGTTTTGCCTATCTGCTGCTTTTTCCTCTCTCTCTCTCCACGAACAAACACAGTCTGTTTAACACAGCTATATCAAAATTATTCTATATCAAAATTACAGCTCTATCAAAATTTTAGGCTGATATAAAACAGAATTGCTAATTGAAGAATAACAAAGTCAATCATAAATGTTGTATTTTCAACCTCAAAGTAAAAACTGAAGCACTTGTCTGATCTGACTTTGTATTCTGTTTCATTATGTCATGCTTGGATTGTTGACTTTTGGAACACTTTAGCTATCAATGTTTTAACTTAATTTTAAATATAAATAATAAAAATCTCAACTATCACTACTAAAGAAGAAACAGTTTCATAAAATTAGGCATTATTACAGGTATGTAATTATCACATAATTATAGGCAATTATTTTTCCTTGTTATATGTGTTCATATTTTGGATGAGTATATTGGTGTCTTTTGAAAGGGTGTGGGTTCTAAAGACCTTAAAAAGCAACAAGGAGTTCACTTCAGAAAAATGAAGGAAAGATATTAATTTGCAAAACATGGAGCAATTCACACTGATAGGATCTATGTAGCATCCTCAAGGTTTCATATGTAGTAGCTAAGGGTTATAAATCAGGTAAGTGGTGTGGTTGTGGCAGACAGGACAGAAGTGCAGAGGACCAGGAGAATGAATGAAAATAAGCAACTGTGGGGAGTGAGGGTGAGGTGAAACTCTAGAAAGTACCAAAGAATTAGGTTGTGAGAGGCTCCCACCACTCAGTGGGGATGACCTTTGTCAAAATGCCCAACAGTATGGATATGGAACCTAAAGGAGAAAACCTCCAGTAGATAGACAAGGCTCTCTGTGGAGGGAGGGGGTCATCAAACTACCTTCAAAATTTTTGATCCAAAATTGTGCGTGTCTAAAAGAAATGCTGTGACAAAAGTGGAGCAGAGATTGAAGGAAAGGGCATCCAGTGACCAGCCCAACTTGGGGGTCATCTCATGGGCAAGCAGCAAAACCTGACACTATTATTGGTGCCATGCTGTGCTTGCAAATAGGAGCCCAGCATGGCTGTTCTCAGAGAGGCTCTGTCAGCAGCTAATTGAGACAGTTGAAAATACAGCCAACCATTGGACTGAGGTCTGGGATCCCTATGGAAGAGTTAGGAGAAGGACTGAAGGAGCTGAAAGTGATTGCAACCCCATAGGAAGACCAACAATGTTAACTAACCAGCACTTCTGGAAACTACTAGAGACTAAGCCACCAACATAAGAACATACATGAGCTGGTCTGCTGCCCCTGGCACATATGTAGTGAAAGACTACCTTGTCTGGTTTCAGTGGGAGACTATGCCCCTAATCCTATAAAGTTTTGATGCTCCGGGGAAGCAGGATATGGAAGGGGATAAGGTGGGTGCAGGGTAAGCGGTGAGGGGTGGAGGGTTGGGAAGCACCCTCTCAGAGGCAAAGGGGAGGAGGTGAAGAACTCTTAGAGGGGAGACCTGGAAAGGGGGAAAATCTGAAATGTAAATAAATAAACAATTAAAGACACACACACACACACAATAGGATGAAGGCAGATCTTTGCTTGTACTGGGATGTGTAAAATTCCTTAGTTGAGATAATTAAGCTGAGCGATTTACTTAATCGTGGCTAATATTATTATAACTAATCTGTCAAAGAGAAAGAAGAACTATGCCTTTTAGCAAAATGCAAGCAAAATGGTTGTGAGCACAGCTACAGAAAAGAGGGGTATCAAATATATTTAAAATGCAGAAAAAATAACTCCAAAGTTAATATACATTTTCCTGACCATGTCTTTCTGTTTTTGTTTGTTGGTATTTGGCTGGAGGAGGGTGTAAGTGTGTGTCTGTGTATCTGTGTCTCAGTATATCTTGTCTTTTACTTTTGACTTTCTTACTCTACCATAAAGATTCCACTTGAACTTTGGTTGCATGTTCTTTTCAACCTTACTCCTCACTTTTCATTGAAATATACAGATTACACCAATACATTGCTGAACCCTAGGGAAACTGAATGAGTTTAGTTGAAAGAGAACATCTAGAAGTGATAAATAGGGAAGCATGACATTTCACTTCATCTACACCGGACAGTGTGGCTTCTGTACCACTGTACATCAGGTATCAGTGCAGCCTGCAGCACTGCCCTTTCACTTGGCATGTCTTTCTGGTTCCCGCAGCAACCCTCTGCCTCCTTTGCAGCCTGCTTAGACTTCCCATGTATCCTCTACCCATGAATATATTGTTATTGAATTATCTAAGTCAGCCAAACAAAAATTTAAAAAAAGCTATGAGCAGAGTCTTTTATAGTCAGTGAGAATATATATGCATTCCCAAAACCTAATTATGGGAAAAGGCACAAGAATATAAACACTTTTAAATTGTGAGGGAGTTGTCTTAATCTCACATTATTGTTTTGTGTATAAATAATTATGTCTTTGGATACATGTGTATGTCAGCTGTTCTCTTGTAGGAAATAATTTTTATGCTTCTTTAAAGGTTTTGATAACAAGCATCTATGTTATTATAAAAACTTTTAATGAAATAATTTGTAAAAATCTATCTGCAAAATTTCCAAAGTGTGAAAAGCAACTCTGTTTGATTGGAAACTCTGCTAAGAAAATAGCAAGCTCCTAATTAGAGAAAAAAGTGATTTACTGTAGCATAATAAATTTGCTATTGATTAATTTCTATTTTAAATTATTATTATTATTATTATTATTTTCTTTATTTGTTTGAAAACTGAGTTTGTATATGTATGCAGGCAGGTAGAGTTGTGTGTTCTTTGCCAGAGATTAGCAGATTACCACCTGGAGTCTTTCCCTATAGTTCTCTTATTTTTTGAGAAAAATATTTTAATAGAATCTTAGCCTTTGTTGAAAATTGGCTATAGATATATGGGATTTCAAACATTTTCTACACTTCATTCCATTAATCTGTCTTTATTTATACCAATATGCTGTCTAAATTATGCCAAATTTACAGCATCTTTTGAAGCCATATAGAATAATGGCTTCTGCATTATTCTGTCCATGATTACTTTAACTATTCTAGATGTTTGTGGTTCCATGTAAATTTTAGATGGTTTTTATTATTTCTTTGAGAAATGTCACTGGTATTTTGATATGGATTGCACTGGAGCTAGGTGCAATTTGGAGTGATATTCCTGCAAGACTTTTATCTAGAGGAATCAGATGCAGATTCCTACAGAATGCAGGAAGTTGCAAGAAACAGTTTGCAGTGTGTTAGGTTGTCTCTGATATTTTCCTCAATGGCAGAAAAATGAGCAACCTAGAACTGAAATTTGGCTTGTCTCCCAAGTAGGGTAACTTATGTTCTGATTGATACTTTAAATTACTTGACAGGAAAGCTGAAGAGGGAGAGGGACAGAGAAGAGGGGTTTTAGGAGAATTATAGTGATGGTGTGTTATTGCTTTTCATATTTTTAAGTATAAATTTTTTTTATTGGTGAATATTATTTGACCATGATACATAATGTTTGCTTGTTTATATTTTCAATGTTAAAGAAACCAAGGGCCACACACATGCTAAAAAAATTATTTACACTTAACTCTTTCTCAAACCATGTGGCCTTTTCATGTGCTCTTGGATTAAAATGGCACTATATTTTTTGAGAATTTTTGAATTTTCGTTAGTGAAGATATTAATGTTTAGTTTTCTTTTGTTATCATGTCCTTACCTAGCTTTGGCTCTATAATTCTAATCACATTAAGCGTTTGCAGTAATACATATACTTTGGTATTAATCTTCCTTAAGTATTTGGTAGAACTCAGCTGGAAGAAATTCAGATCTAAGGCTTTATTATGATGGAAGAAATATTTACTAATATTACAAACTCAATTTTGTTGCAATTGTTCTTTTCAATTGTTCTGTCTTTTTATTATGGTTTAATACTAATCAAGTGTATTGTCCAGTAATTGGTCTATTTCATTTTTGTTCTCAAAATACTGACAACGTCTTTCTTCCTAGTAATCTCTCCAGAGCCTTGTATTTCCAGAGAATGAGGTGCAATGTCTGTATTTTCAGTTCTCATTTTCTTCCAGGTTATTTTATTTCTGGCTTATTTCATCTCACTAAATGCTTGCCATTTCTATTCCTTGGATAAAACAACTCATTCTGTTGATCTTTTATAGAGATTCTTACTCTCTATTTAATTACTTCTTTTCATATAGTAATTTTTTTGAGTGCAAGCTCCAGGAGGAATGCAGGAAGGTCATAACAACTAGAAAACAGTCAAAACTTAGGAGTCCAGGGAAGCTGGAACCAAGAAATTTAAGAAGCAGTCAGTGAGTGCTCCTAAAAGGATATTCTTTGGCCTACCAAGCTGCATCAAATCAGGTCAAAATTCAAGAAATGAAGCTTCATGTATGGCCATTTATTCTGGCATGGGCCTTTCATAAATTCAGCTTCCTGTCTATAGTGTTTCACTCATACATTAATAAACGTACTGGATTGTAAAGTTACACTTTGCTCAAATCTTTACTTTGTTCTCACACTGGAGCCCTATCTGGGGAGAATAGGCATTTGTTCATATCTCCTCAAGAAGTTACAACACATTCCTGTTGTTATTATTTCATTGCTTTTACTAATTTTTGTTTTGTTCTAGTTTTTCTGGTTCCTTGAGAGAAAGTAATATGTTCCTATTAATATGGCTATTTTTCTTTTCTTTATTTATTTATTCACTTCATATCCTAATGTTTACTCCCCTACTCCCAGTGCCCCCTCCTGCAGGTTCTTCCACTATTTCCCCCTTCCCTTCACCACTGAGAAGGGGGAGCACCCCAAGGTATCACCCTATTCTGGTTCTTCAAGTCTTTGGAGAACTAGACACATTCTCTCCCACTGAGGCCAGCCAAGGTAGCATAGTTAGGGGAATGAGATCCACAGGCAACAGATTTAGGGTTCCCACTCTAGTTATTGGGATACCAACATGAAGGCCAAGCTTCTCATTTGCTACATATGTTTTGGGGGCCTAGGTTCAACCTCTGATCACTCCTTGGTTGGTGGTTCAGTCTGTGGCAGACTGCAAGGTTCTGGGTTATTTGACTCTCTTTGTCTTAATGTGGAGTCCTCTTCAGGTCCCTCAATCCTTCCTACAACTCTGCAATCTCCATTTAATTTTTGGTCCTGTGTCTCTGCCTGTTCCCCTTGGCTAATGGGTGAAGCCTCTTAGAGGTCAGTTATGCTAGACTCCTGTATGCAAGCATAACTGAGTATCATTAGTGTCAGGGATTATTTTTTTTCCCATAGGATGGGTCTCAATTTGGGCCAGTCATTGGTTGGCCATTCCCTCTGTCTCTGCTCCATCTTTTCCCATACACATTTTGTAGGCAGGACATATTTGTCTCACCAACGATTTCCATTCGCTCTCCCCCATTCTTCCTGTACCTGATCCCCTTCTCATTCCTTCCCCTATAAGGTTCCCCCTTCTATCCACCCCTGATAACCCAGACACAAAAGGACATGCATGGTACGTACTCACTTCTATGTGGATATTAGTCATAAAATATAGGATAATCACTCAACAATCCACAGACTGAAAGAAGCCAAATTACAAAGGGGGCCCAAGGGAGGAAGGTTGAACATTTCTCAGAATGGCTTACTATCATATCAGCATCACTTTTGATGTATTCCATCAGCTATGCATATCATATCGCTATTCTCACATAGTTCAATAAGTACCTGGGGGTGTTCTTAAATGTTAGTTCTTTAAAACAAGTTTGTCTAATTTTCAGATATATTTTTTCTCAAAGGTTTTCTTACTACTGATTTGTGGTTTTATTACAGTGTGTTCAGATCAGATGATTCAATTTCAACCTTCTAAAAACTGTTGACTTGCTTAGTGATCTGTCATAGTGTCATCATAAAGAATGTTCTATGTGCTGATGAGAGAAATGCATACCCCACATTTAGATGGAATGTTCTTTAGATGTTTTTCAGGTACAGTTGCATTTTAACTTGTAACTGGTGCAATTTAACTTGTATTTCTCATTTTTATACTTTTGTCCAATCTGCTTATTGTTGAAAATGGGCTCTGAAAGTACCCAGTTATCGTTGCACTCATAATTTTACGCATATTCACACACACTTTATATACTATGAGGTTCCAGTCATGGATGTAGTTCATTTTATGTTGTTATACTTATTGTTTAATTGTTCTTAACCACTGTGCTATCTTTTTACACACTTCAAGTTTTGAATGTTTGATTTTCCATGGACTATACCTGTTAAACATATGAAATGAGATAAATATAAATAAGTTTTATGTAGTAGTTTGCCAAAGTTAGGTCAATAAGACTTTTACACTGTAGAGGAAACAAATTTCAAAATATAGAACAAATTTTATGTGCTAAACAATTTTGGACTGGAATTATTACTTCATGACACCATTAGAAAAAGTTTAACGGGGCTCATGCAATTAGCTAACATAAAACAATTTTCAAGTGCATCAAACACTTCATTTATGAATAGAAAAAAAGTGTTATTTATGGTATAGCTCTCAGCTAGGCAGCCTGATTTGATATTTCTAATTGATGTTTTATGAAAGTAATTTTTAAGTATATTAAATGATTTACAAACTAAAAATTCTTCAAATTGCAAAGTATAAATTTACTTTGAAATTATTGGCTCTAACATGAATTTCATTTTAAAAATATATATGTTGAAATGAAGAAAGTCAATTAAAGCATATATAAATTTCATTTTTAAAACCTAATTTTCTATAATTGACAATTTTCACAAGATGCAAATGGAGATATAATATACCACACATTTTAATATATGAATCATGTTTTTAAAGAAAAATAATCAAATTCATGTAGTTTTACCTTAAAACTTCTTTTGCATTTACTTTGGATAAAATGCTTAGATTCTTTCCATGTAAAATTTATTTGAAATCTAGGAAAACATGGATCACAAGACAATGACTGCAATGGGTTGCAGATCAAGTTGTTGCTTTTTTCTCATTAGCTATTAGTAATAAGACAAAAGTTTTAAAAATTTCAGGGAAGCATAAATGTCAAATATTTTGTTGTAAACTTTTAACAGAAATCTAGTATTTGGCAAATGTTCAATTAATAATACAGATAGCATATAATTTGAAAACTTTAAAAGTCTATGTTAACATCTAAAAATTTTATTCTAAAATGATTTCCAGAAAGTCTATGAGTCATCATACAATAAGGTAATTGTACAGTCTACTTCCCCTCACTGGACTCACTGATTGTGTTGTTGTGAAGTAATGAAAACGTGTCAGTAAAGAGCAAAGATAAAATGAAGGTAAAGAAGGTAAGAGAGTGGATAGTTAACATTCCACGGTTTCCACTGGATGATTTGGACAGAAGCTAAAGCCACCTGAATAGCTTCAGGCAAGCCTTTCTTCTAAAGTGTGCTTAAGTAATACCTCAGGTGGATAAAAGTAATTTTTATTCATCAGATGTAATTGTCATCTTGGAGGCTTACTGCTGAGTACATGCACCTCTTCTAGCTCTTTGTGAACACTGGCTGGCTGGTTCAACTCAGCTGTTCTGATCCAAATGTCTATCCTGGCTGACAGATTCAAACTGGCTTCTCTAGGCTTCTCATTGAATAGCTCTGCTTGGTCTCAGTCTAACTCTGGCAATTTGTCCAAACCTTCTGGCTCTTTTTTACTATCTAGCTTCACCTGCCTCTGCTGACCTACCCTGAATGCATGAACTCAGAAAGAACTCAAGTCCACTGAACTGTACTCATGAATCTGGCTCCCAACTCACTAGTTTTCTCTCTCTCTCTGCTGTTACTCAGTAGCTCGCTTTGCAAAGGTACCTGTTATTTTTGCAGCCACATGAAAATCAGCTAATTTCACATCATGGTTCTTTCAAAAGATATTTGTATGTTTAATATCTATATGCATTTTGCCTTTAGTATGCAAATGGGCAAGACCCTCTAAGGTCTGTTTGAAGACAGGATATTTGCAATTCTGATAATGGTTCAGGAACATGATAAGTATTTGGAAATGATCTACCACTACAGTACCCCATTCAAATCCATAGCTTTTCTCTACTGAGATATCACTCTAGGTATGCTATAATGATGCAACATTCTTTTTTCTTCTTCTTTTTTCTGTTTTTTTTTAAATTGGATGTTTTATTTACATTTCATATGTTATCCCCTTACCCCATTTCCCCCTACCTCACCTCCCCTCCCCCCGCCCAGGAAACCCCTATCCCCTCACCCCTCCTCCTGCTTCTCTGCAGTTGTATATCTTGTTGCAGTCCCAGCGAGAGCCTCAGACTTTGGCTTTGGGTGAAAGAATATGGCCTGAACCAAGTGAACCGCTAGGAAATCCATGGGTAGGAAAGCCACCCTCCCAAATCCCCACTTTACCTCCCCCCCACACACCTCATCTACCTCAACCCTCACAACCCACCCCCACACCTCAGCTATTGCTGCCAGAAAAAGCAGACTTTCTACTGGCAAGGTGAACAAACCTATTGCAGACTACCACATGGGGCCATAACTCTAAAAGAGATTCATTGTTAACCAAAATCTACTGAGCTGCTAATCTGGAAGTTTACCTTTCCAGAAGTTGGTGACAGAGACTGCCCGGGATTTCAAAATGGGCTTGAAGTTTCATAGGCGCTTTGTCACTGAAGCATGGCTACATCAGTCTGTATCTATAGTCAATGTGGTTCTCTATTGGTAGATATGTAAATCTATGCAAATTGGATATCTCATATTTTAACGTTGTCAGTTTGTAGAGTATTTGAAACCTAAACAAAGTAAATGATTACTCATTCTTAACAGAAAACTGAATTTTCTAAGACTGTTATCAAGTATAAAAATAGGAAGCTAAAAAAGAAAACAGCGCTACAATATTTACTAAAGCAGGAGTGGATATGGGAGACAGGGGAGGTGAGGGAGGGGTTGGGAGGAAGGGAGCAAGGGAAACCTGTGATTGGTATGTAATGTATGAGAAGAAGAGAAAAAGGTGTTCCGCAAGAATCTGTGGCTGTATTTGATAATCAGACAAAATTCTTAACTCTCTGTATTGCTTACAATGTCTTATTTGCCTGATTTTCAGATGACACAAAAACTCAAATCTCAGCTCAGTGATTTGTCATGACCAGTCTATTTCCTTGTATTGCTTTACTGATAAGACCCTGGATGCTTCCAACCTCAGCAGTCCTGAAACTAGAGGTATAATTCACCCTGCATTTTTCTTCACTTGTACTTGAAACAAATGCACTCAAATATTGATGGTCTAGACACTTTATTCTATGCAGAATTCTCAACTGGTTTTCTCTCCTGGTTTAGATTTTTCTCTCTGGATCTCAAGAGTACTTCCAACATTTTTCTTTCAGTTCTATACCTTTGAACATTTGCCCTCTAGTGAGCCTGGCTCAAATTCTCATTTCCAGTCTTCATTGATTCTACTCTGTAGCAGGCCAGGTCTTTCCCATGTTACTGTGCTCAGGACAGGACATGGACAATTAGCAAATAACACCAAAAGTGTTTCTTTTTTAAAATAAAAAATTCCACTTTAAAGTACAGTTAGATAATAAATTATTTTAATATGATTAAGGACCCCACAAAAGACTTTGTCCATAGAAAGGCAAATATACAATAAGTAATCAACAGAACCTCTTATGTTATTGCTGAATTTGGGAAGGTTTATAATCTCATCTGCAACAAATTGAGTGTATCATTTGCTTTCAAAAGAAACATGTTTTCTTTATTTGTGGATCTAAAATAACTCTCACTTACCATTTTTCATCAAAAGTGCATTATTTAAAACCACCTGTCATTAAACTTCAGTCCTTTGCTAGGAATGTAAAAGAATTTGCAGGATTAATGGTTTTATTGAGTAACCATTGCTTCATTCTCTTTTCTATATCCATTGTTAGTGGTGGCGCACGCCTTTAATCCTAGCACTTGGGAGGCAGAAGCAGGCAGATTTCTGAGTTCGAGGCTAGCCTGGTCTACAGGGTGAGTTCCAGGACAGCCAGGACTATACAGAGAAACCCTGTCTCGAAAAACCAAAAAAAAAAAAAAATAATACATTTCAATTTAATATTCTCTTTTTACTCCTTTTATTTTGCTGCTACCATTTAGGTTTCTCCATAGGCACATCACAGATAATATTAAGTAACATTTTCAATATGAACTGAAAAAAACATTTTAAAGTGCTACTGGGAGAATTAATTTAAACAGTCCTTTGTTTTTATCCCTAATTCTATCATATTGAAAACTACAACAACAGCTAATGGAGGAAAAGTACAGCTTAGATGCATTCACAGATGTGCACTGTGACCTCCTTTATCTCTCTTTGATAATAAAGAATGGACAATTTGCTTAAATTTTCTTTTATGAAATTCATTTCATCTTTCTGGCTTGTCTTTACTTCTTTGATACACATAAGAAAATATAATCTTAAAATTAGAGTCAAGATCAAGCCTGGAGCATTGTATTTTGATTATGCATGAATGTGTATAATTTCATAATTTTCATTGCAAGAGTGTTAAAGTTAGTTTAAAAGATTTGTCTGGATTCTTATTTTGGCCTTTATTTGCTTGTCTCTGTTTCCCTTCAGATTTAATGGGTACTGGGCCTCAAACCACAAGACTGGATAAAATTAATAAGATAAAAACAATGTTTATGCTGAAATGTTTTTCCCTTCCATCTTTGTCTATGAAGTTGTCGCCTTAAGACACAAAACTACCTTGTCAATAATTAAATCTATGACAAACCGGCCTTTGCTTGTGGACAGCCAGAACTGAAACCCACCAGGTTTGCATTTAATTAGTTAAGATGGCATTGGAAAGGAAAAGTAGTGTAACAAAGTCATAATTCTCCTGGACATTTTGCTCAGTGGGGATTTGGAGAAAGCTGACAGGAGGAGATGCTGTCAAGCTTTAATGACTTCTGCAGCCTGAATGACGACATGTGTCATTACAAGGAGGTCAAGTTTAGCTTGTCAATGAAGCTGAACACCAGTGTGTCCCATGGGGATGGGCACATGCCCTAAACTGAAATCAAAGAGCTGAGGAGAAAGGATTAATGTTATGAACTTAATTTCTTTTCTGTCAACAGCTTAAAAAATTTTGAAAGGTCCAGAGACTATAAATTGAAAATGTGTAAGATATAGTAAGGTAGAAATACTTTTCAGAGATCCATGCATATTTTATCAAGAATTGCCTAAATTGGCATGTAAAATCATGGCAAATTAATTTCTCAGTTGTGGAAGATATCCTAACAATTTCCTGATTACTGATAAACTGCATTTCTCTGTTAATTGGTAACATATCATTATGAATTAATAGTATCTAAAGAAAGAAGAAAATTTAAAACTTTGAAATTTATAATTACCATTAAGACAAATTCTAGCATATGCTAATTCTATTGTTGCAATTCTGTATTGCATTTTTATTTTTTCTAAAATGGACTGTCAAGCTTTCCAGGAACACCAAATTTATTTTGAAGAACATAAATGAAAATAAAAATCTACTTTTATCTTCTCTTTTATAAATGTTATCATTCAAGTTCATTGCTATTGGTACCGCACAAGTATTCTAGAACAAAGTAATTAAGAAATAAAATCTAGGAAACTCTAGAATTCATTGTTTTTAATAGCTGAGTAATACTCCAGTGTGTAAATATACCACATTCTTTGAATCCATTCCTCAGTTGAAGGACATCTGGGTTCTTTCCACCTCCTGGCTATTATAAATAAGGCTGCTATGAGCATAGTTGAACATATGTCCTTGTTATATGTTCGAGCATCTTCTGGGTATATGCCTAGGAGTGGTATAGCTGGATCCTCAGGAAACAAAGTGAGGGACGGAAACTGAAGGAGGGGCCATCTGAAGACCATTCCACCTGAGTATCCATCCCATGTGCAGTCACCAAAGGTAGTAGCTGATGTGGAAGTCAGGAAGTGCATGCTGATAAGAGCCTGATATGGATGTCTCCTCAGAGGTCTTCAAGAGTCTGACATATTCAGAGGCAGATGCTCACAACTAGCCATTGAACTGATAATGGGGTTCCCAATGGAGGAGTCAGAGTGAAGGCCATTGGAGCTGAAAGGGTTTGTGGCCCCATGAGGAGAGCAACAATACCAACCAACCACAGTTCCCAGGGTCTAAACCACCAGCCTAGGAGCACTTAGGGAGGGATCCAGGGCTTCAGCTGAAGAGTGCAGGGCCCTGCTGGGCATAGATGGAAGAAGAGATCCTTGACTTCATGAAGGCTGGACGCCCCAGGGGGTGGGAATTTTGAGGGTGGGGAGGTGGGAGTGGGGGTAAGTAGGGGTTACATCCACAGAGAAGAAGGAGGAGGGGTGAGGGGATAGGGGATTCCTGGGTGGGTGGGGGATGGGATAAGGGGACAACATATGAAATGCAAATAAAACATCCAATAAAAAAAGAAATAAAATCTAAAACATAGCTGGCATCAAAATATTATTTATTATAACTATTCACACATATATGCACTTACTGTACAAGGGATTTCTCCCTGTTGTTTCCCTCCAGGAAAGAGTTGTTCTTCCAGGTTTATCAACCAAACATGGTATTACAAGAAAAGATAAGACTGGGCAACAAACCCACATACTAATGTTGGATAAGGTAACCCAGTAGGAGGAAAAGTGTCCCAAGAACAAGCAAAAGAGTCAGAGACACCTCAGTCTCTCTGCCAGGAATTCTACAAGAACACCAAGCTTCACAACCATTACATATATGCAGAAGACCTAGCTGAAACTCATACAAGCTCCCTGATTGTTGGTTCAATTTCTGGGAACCCATATAGGCCCTGGTTAATTGATTCTGTCGGTTTTCTCATGGTGTCCTTCACCCCTGTGGTTCCTACAATTCTTCCTCTCCCTTTCCCGCAGGGCTCCCCAACTCCACCTAGGGTTTGGCTGTGGATCCCTTCATTTGTTCCTACCTGCTGTTGGATGCAGACTCTCTGATGACCATTAGGCTAGGCTTTGTTTTCATTCCTTGTTTCTTTGCTTCTTTCTTTCTTCTTCCTTTCTTTCTTTCCTTCCTTCCTCCCTTCCTTCCTTCCTTCCTTCCTTCCTTCCTTCCTTCCTTCCTTCCTTCCTTCCTTCCTTCCTTTCTCTTTTTTCTTCTTTTCTGGTCAGTCATGTTTGGTTCTATCCTTGGACTCTGGGCTATTCAGCCTCTGCTTCTTGACCATTCAAGCAATGTTAGGTGTGGGCTTCTTCTTATGGCATGAGCCTGAAGTTGGGGAGTCATTGGTTTTCCACTCCCACAAGTTCCCTACCACATTTATCCTAGCATACCCTGCAGGCCCAACAAACTCTAGGGTGAAGGTTTTATGGCTGAGTTAATGTCCTGGTTCCACCACTGAACTGCCTTGTCTGGTTACAGAAGGTGACAAATTCAGGCTAGATGTTCCCCCAACTAGTAGGAGTCTTTGTTAGGATCACATTGTAGATTTCAGGGAGTTAGTATTACACTAGATTCCCATATCGTCCCTGAAAAATGCCCAATTCCATGTTTCTCCCAGTATTTTTTTACCCTTTATCTCTGATACCTGATCCCCCCTGTTCCAATCTCCACTTGCCCACAGCACACCCACAAAAATCTATTTATCCTTCCAAGGGAGATCCCTTCCCCTGACACCTCCTTGTTGTCTAGGCTATCTGGGTGGGTGGCTAGTAGCACAATTATCCTTTACTTAATGGCTATTATTCACTTGTAAGTGAGTACATACCTTATTTTCTTCCTGGGTCTGGTTTCCTTGCTCAGAATGATTTTTTTCATCCACTTGCCTGCAAATTTCATGTTATCATTTTTTTAAACAAGTGAGTAATGATCCATTGTGTAAATGTACCACATTTCTTTATCCATTCTCTGTTTGTGGGACATCTGTTTTGTTCCACTTTCTGTCTATTGTGAATAAAGCTGCTATGACTGTAATTGAAAAAGTGTCCCTGGTAAGATGGAGCATCCTTCGGATATATGGCCAAGAGTGGTGTAGTCAGGTCCTAAAGTATATTGATTCCTAGTTTTCTGAGGAACCACCATAATTTCAAATTGTGTATATAAGTTTGCACTCCTATCAGCAAGAATGTCGTACTTGTTCCACATCCTTGCCTGCGTGAAGTATCATTTGTGTTTGGATATTAGCCATCTTGACAGGTATAATGTGGAATCTCAAAGTCATTTTTATGTGCATTATCCTGATGGCTAGGATGTTGAACCGTGAAAACTGATAGACTTACTATGTGATTGTTTGGTATCTTGATTTGTGTTTTCTCCTCCAGTCATATGTATAGCAATTTCTAGCTCAACAAATACTAGTTGTTAGGGGTGGAGTTTGTAGTTTAGCAACAACTCAGTTTCTTCACATTCTTTAACAAAAGTGACATCTTCAGAGATACAGTCTTATTGCCAGGTAATAGAGAGTAACCAATGGCATTGGAAATAGCCATTAACGTTTGTAAAGCTTTTGGAACTCTTTGGAAATGACTCACAAAGACATAATTCATTTTAAGTGTTGATGCTATTTAAATTGAACTAGTTTTCTAATTTTCTTTTCTATAATCCATTGTTGGTACACACAGATGCAAAAGGAGTTTTGTGTGAGTTTTGTATCCAGAAACATTTCTGAATGTTTGGTAGTTGTCATAGTGTCTTTTAAAAAATTCTTTGTGTTTGTGTGTGTGTGTGTTTTCTCTACTTACAATTTTTTATCACAGATTTTCATGTTTATTTCCAATTTTTGTTCTTTTCAGTTGGTTTTCATATTCTGCTGCTCTGGTAAGGCCTTCTAATGTTATTATAAAGAAAACTGACCTGAATTTACATCTTTGGTTATTTCTTGATCATAGCAGAAAAATATTTAGATCTGACCATTGTGATGTTAGCTAGGGATTTGCATTGTAAGACTTTTATTACATCAAACCCCTGAAACTATTTTAACACTATTTGACAAATAATTTCATTTGTATCATGTGCCATCACTTACTTTGTTCAAGTAGTATAGTAAATTATTTGATTACTTTCCACATTTTCTAAGTTGAAGTACAGCACATATAAACCCATTTCTTAGAAATTTAAGACAGATTGTATTGCTTAAAATGAATATTAACTTATTTTTCTCTAGTAGGAAATATATACATATATTTATATTATAAATATATACTAATGAAAACTCATTTTTAATTTTTTGTATGAAATTGCTTTGTATAGTCTACATTCACTAGAGAGTTTCATTTACAAAACTTTATAATGAATATTTCCTAAGGTACTGGATAGCAGATTCAGCAGTCAAGAGCACTTACAACTTTCTACTTTCAGAAGACCAAAGTTAGATTCTTAATATCCACACCAGGTAACTCAAACATACCTGTAAACACCAGAGGGGCCAATGATCTTTGAGGATACCAATGTTCATACATGCATGCATGCACATACACACACACACACATAGTTAAAAATAAATTTTAAAAAAGAATACTTTCTGACACAAAGAAAGGGAAAGAAACATGATGTGTATATGCTTTATGTATATCACTGTAAAACATTTTTAAAATTAAGTATTTTATCAAATTTTGAAAATGTAGCATAATATACTGCATAAACATTGATATCAAAGTAGAAATCAGTATGACATTGTAATTTGTAAAGAACATTTGATATTCCTTTTTAAAGGTGGTATATATATATATATATATATATATATATTCAGTTTTTCAAGTTTGGCTTTTTCAAACATGAGAAAGCTACAGGTATGATTAAGTTACTAGTCAAAGTTTAAAGAAGACTATTCACAAAAAATACAAGCTTATTATTAATTTAAATGTTTTAAAGTTTTCTATATTATTAAACAGTTTATTTTATTTAAGTTTTGGAGTATGGAAGGTCTGCCAGACCATATGGAGTATGTCTGCCAGGTGTGCTGTAGTTCAATACAAATCCTTCATGCTCATTTGGTAAGACTGCAGACATGTCACTCACCCACGGGTGCATATGGTTATTCATGTCTATTCTCTTCAGCTTCCCATAACACTTATTGGAATTATATATTAATATTGCTAATTTCTCTATATACAATATAGTTAAAGCTTTTCTTCTTCTAGAATACTATGGCAATTTGGGCAAATTGTAACATTAATAAATAGTAATATAGATTGCATTAATACTAAAAGTAGTTTAATTTACATGTGAATCTTAATGAAGAGCTGGGAATATGATGCCTTTAGATGAACACAAGCTTCATTAAGGCAACAATCCTAATAAATGTTTTGCTTTTACAATAACTAAGTCTTAATCTTTAATATATATGTTATTGATGAAATGGTTCATTTATCCAAAATCAGCTATCTTCTTTTCTCATAAAAAAAACTGTAAAATAAATGATCAAGGGGGTAGATAATTAAATAAGCTAGGATGTCTTACCAAATGAGCCATGAAAATTGTTGTATGGCACTCATTCAATTGGAAACATCATAGAAAAATGCATCCTCCCTCATGCTGTTAAATGCTCACTGCTCATTAAGGATGCCCAGGCTTACTCTCAGCATCTGCAACACTCTTGGCTTTGTCTTACACGTGGCTAAATAATCCCATTTTCTATTCTCCTGGTTCTATGGGTGCATTGCATTCTTTAGAGGCCCATTTTATTCTTCTAAAAGGGACTACCTATGGAAAGTTTCCTACCTACTGTACAGATTTAGAATTACCTCTAAAGTGAAAATATAAACAGCAAATTTACCAGCACTAATTTTTCTTACAACATTATTTTTATAATAATATTAATGTTATTGTTGATAATAGTTTTTGCTATACTAGGTTTTTTGTTATTCCAAATGAATTTGAGAATTTCTCTTTCTAACTCTGTGAAGAATTGAGTTGGAATTTTAATGGGGATTGCTTTGAATCTGTAGATTGCTTTTGGCAAGATGGCCATTTTTAATCACCATCCATGATGTCAAGCTGTACTACAGAGCAATAGTGATAAAAACTGCATGGTATTGGTACAGAGACAGGCAGGAAGATCAATGCAATAGAATTGAAGACTCAGAAATGAACCCACACACCTATGGTCACTAGATCTTTGACAAAGAATCTAAAACTGTCCAGTGGAAAAAGAATAGCATTTTCAACAAATGGTGCTGGTTCAACTGGAGGACAACATGTAGAAGAATGAAAATCGATCCATTCTTATCTCCTTGTAGAAAGCTTAAGTCCAAATGGATAAAGGACCTTCACATAAAACCAGATACACTGAAGCTAGTAGGAAAGGATGTGGGGAAGATCCTTGAATACTTGGGCACAGGGGTAAAGTTTCTGAACAGAACACCAATGGCATATGCTCTAAGATCAAGAATTGACAAATGGGACTTCATAAAATTGCAGTTTCTGTAAGGCAAAGGACGCTGTCAATAGGACAAAATGGCAACCAACAGATTGGGAAAAGATCTTTACCAATCCTACATCTGATAGTGGGCTAATATCCAATATATACAAAGAAATTAGACACCAGAAAACCAATTAACCCTATTAAAATGGGGTACAGAGCTAAACAAAGAATTCTCAACTGAGGAAACTTGAATGGCCTAGAAGCACCTAACAAAATGTTCAGCATCCTTAGTCATCGGGGAAATGCAATTCAAAACAACTGTAAGATTCTACCTCACACCTGTCAGAATGGCTAAGATCAAAACCTCAAGTGACAGTAAATGCTGGCGAGGATGTGGACAAAGAGAAACACTCCTCCATTGTTCGTGGGATTGTAAGGTGGTACAACCACTCTGGAAATCAGTCTGACGGTTCCTCATAGCATGGGCATAGCATTACCTGAGGACCCAGCTATACAACTCCTGGGCATATACCCAGAAGATGCTCGAACATATAACAAGGACATATGCTCCACTATGTTCATAGCAGTCTTATTTATCATAACCAGAAGCTAGAAAGACCCCAGATACCCTTCAACAGAGAAATGGATGCAAAAAATGTGGTACGTTTACACAATGGAGTATTACTCAGTTATTAAAAACAATGAATTTTAGAAATTCTTAGGTAAATGGACGGAGCTAGAAAATATCATCCTGAGTGAGGTAACTCAATCACAAAAGAGAGCACATGGTATTCACTCACTGATAATTGGATATTATCCCAGAAGCTTGCAATACCCAAGATTCAACTTACAGACCACATGAAGCTCAAGAAGAAGGAATACCCAAGTGTGGGTGCTTCTGTCCTTCTTAGAAGGAGTAACAAAACTTTCAAGGGAGCAAATGTGTGGGACAGAAACTGAAGGAGGGGCCATCTGGAAACCATCCCATGTGCAGTCACCAAGGGTGTAGATGGTGTTGTGGATGTTAGGAAGTGCATGCTGACAGGAGCCGGATATAGCTGTCTCCTTAGAGGTCTACCAGAGTGTGACATATTTAGAGGTGGATGCTCACAGCTAACCATCTAACTGATCAAGGTGTTCCCAATGGAGGATTTAGAAAGGAGCTGAAGGAGCTGAAAGGGTGGTCTCATGAGGAGAGCAACAATACCAACCAACCAGAGCCCCCAGGGTCTAAACAACCAGCCTGGGAGCACATAGGGAGGGACCTATGGCTTCAGCTGTATATGTAGGGGAGGATGGCCCTGTCGAGCATAGGTGGGAGAGGAGATCCTTGGTCACATGAAGGCTGGACGTCAAGTGTGGGGAAATTCGAGGGTGGGGAGGTAGGAGTGGAGGGTTGGGTGGGGGCATAGCCTCATAGAAACAGGAGGATGGGGGATGTGATAGGGGGTTCCTGGGGGGGATGGGGTAAGGGGATAACATCTGAAATGTAAATAAAATATCCAAAAATAATAATATTAATGTTAACATCTTAGTCTGGATCCGTGTTCCTACTGTCCCTTAAGAGCTATTATTTAAATGAATAGCTGTGTTACTGAATTTTATTTGTTAATATTTTATTTTGCAACTTTTATAAGTTTGTTCTTTTCTAATGTATATTTATTCATTGGTGGAATATAGGGAATTTCTATGCATAATGTCACACATTTCTCTTTGGTAACAAAAAATTGTCTGAAGTAGAGATTATATAAACAATCTCATTTATCATAAATACCCCAAAATAAATGTAACGTCAGAGTAAAGCCTATATAATACTGATGAAGAATTGAAGAAAACATAACACACATGTATATACTCCCTCCTCCCACACACGAGAACAACACATGTGTAAAGTCAGTCCATGTTATTGGAAGGCACTCTATTTTAAAAAATATTCTAACCCAATTATTCCACATAACCAAAATAATTCTTACCAAAATATTAATGAAATTCCTCTCAGATCTAGTTATAAGAATACCAAGATTTGAATGGAACCATGAAAAAAAACCATGAACAACCCACAGCATTACTAAGAAAACAGATCCAAACAGCTGAGATTAAACAGATAGAGCTCCAAATGTAGAGAAAGTCAAGAACGAAGCTGCATGCGATAGGATCAGAAAGTACTGAGTGTAGGTAATGAACATGAGAGATAAATGAAGATATAAAGCTGTGGTTTTCTGGCTCTAATGATATCATTTGCTGATTGTGGATGGGTATATGAAATACATTTAATGTTAAAGGCTTAAAATTTAATGTGAAATTTCATAACTTATTCATTACTATATATAATGTTATAACTGTACATAAATACACTTTGCTGCATAGATGTTTTAGGTCTGTTAATTTTGGTGCATTGTGATGTTTTTATTTATTTCCAAGTATTTTTATAATAAGGTTTATTTTAAGGGGTCTGCATAGTTCTTTGATAATAAGTACATATTTAATGGGACAGAGTGAAAGCCTAGGAAAGCCCAACAAATCTTTGGTCACATGATTTGCAGCACATGTTCAAGAATACAACAAATGGTACCAGGAAATATTGGAAAACCTAAACTGAAATAAAATCAAGCCCCATGTTAAGATAAATAAGCATGGCCAGAAAAAGAATACCACATGTTCCGATCAATGTTTTGAAAGAAATAAAACACAGAATTCATGTGGCCTGAGAGTACTAGAAGCCAGAAGGAACAGATAAGAGGGCAAAAGAAAAACAGTAGTTAATGGGTATAACTTTAGAGGTAGGAGCAAGAAATTCTGGCCTGTTTCTGGACAATGCACAAATGATGATAACTGTTATTTAATGTATGTTTCAAAACCTACAGGAAACTATTTTGACTAGTTCATCATAAATAAACTGACAGGAATGTCCATATATTTAACTTCATCTAACAGTATGCACATGTGTATAATAACATCACATGAGGCTCCATTTTATGTATATCTTAGTTTTAATTAAAAATAAATTCAATTAGTAACAAATGAATAAATTTTGTTCTTAAAATTATCATTCCATTGTGTAGATTGTAAACTTTGTTTTGTTTGAACATATTCCTACTAGGTTATTTCAAACACGTGATTAAAGTAAAAGTCATTTATGGAAGAATTTGGAAGGTGTGCTTATCTGCATATTTTAATGCATGTATGAAATTTTTAACTGATGAAATCTATTCAACATCTAATATATGAGTCATTGAGTTTTAAATCAGATTTTATTACCAAAATTTTATAGAACAAGAGAACAGATATAGTTACCTGCAGGCACAAACACAGAACACATACAACACACACACACACACACACACACACACACACACACACAGGCTAACTCAGAATCAAAATACTATATTACCTTAAAGAACACAGTACTCTCTCTCTCTTTGTCTCTATCTATGTATGTGTGTGTCTCTCTCTCCTCCACCTCTCTAAGTTTAGTTATATTCTCTCTCTCTCTCTCTCTCTCCCTCTCTCTCTCTCTCTCTCTCTCTCTCTCTCTCTCTATATATATATATATATATATATATATTTGTAACTTAATAAATATAAAATAATATATATAAATATATATATATTTATAACTTAGTAAATATAAAATATACATTATATTAAAACGGTCAATGTTCTATAAGTTATATAGACTTGGGTTTGTTAATTTTGGTGTGCAATGCTTTTATTTATTTACAATTATATTTACAACTAAGTTTAAGAAGACTGCCTATCTCTTTATATAAATACACACACAATACACTGTATAGGTATAATCATATATATATATTAGTACTCAGATATCAAATTATAAATGATACTATATTAATACTCAGATATTCAAAATAAATAAGAAATGCGTTTCTAGTTGTAGTTTACTTCTTTATGATGTATATCTTGGTAGCACTAACCAGTATATTTATTTATAAAGTAAATATAATTAAATGATAAATATACACATTTTCCTATTACACTACTCATACAAGACTACTGATGAAGAGTGTTCCTTCAGTTTAAGAAAGTTTAATTTTACTGTAGTTGCTGTTATTATTTTTCCGTTGAGAAAAACAAAATTGTCAATAAGAATTGCATATGCAGCTACAAATTTCTTAAAACTCTGAAAGGTTTCCGTGAATATGTATCCTTGTTGGATATATGGAATTTAACTCCAATGAAAATAAGAATTAGAAAATGGAATACGACATCATGCAAAATGAAAAGAACCATGCAAAATATAGTCTGGAATGAGTTTGTTTATAGCAATTTCATAGAACAATTTAAAGAATATTGATAAATTAGATTTTACCTTCATAATTGTGCCCAGAAATCTATCAATCAAATGCAATTGGTCTATTTTCTATTTTTCTCCGCTTAGCCAAAAATATCCTGTCTCTAAAATGTTCACTTTGTTTTCACTTTCCCTCAGCTCTTGTCCATGAATACATTTAATGTTATTCAACTTCTCCTCACATACCCAAATCCCTTTAAATTTTGAGTAACAGATCCTAAAGTCTGTTCAAATTCTATCTCCTACTTAGTCCTACTTCAGTCTCCTCCTCCTCCTCCTCCTCCTCCTCCTCCTCCTCCTCCTCCTCCTCCTCCTCCTCCTCC